>NC_047040.1:35332016-35637266 GCF_011762595.2 Tursiops truncatus
AATCACAGTGTATTTCATTGATTCTAAACCACACATTCACCATCCATTTTAAAATCACTGGAGATGCATCTTACAACAGATGGGAAGTGATAGTTTAACTGGTTGCATTTTTTTTCATTTTAGCAATATGTGCCTTACTGATCTATTATCTGTTTCATCTAAGATTAGATGAAACATAGATTAGCTCTTTTATACTTTATAAAAAATTTAATCATTTGAGCTTATTTTCCTACAAATTACTTTTCTTGCTAAATATTTTAGCAAACTTTGTTTAGGTATAATTTGCATTAAAAATATATAATAATGTAGGGGCAGGACAGGAATAAAGATGCAGACGTAGAGAATGGACTTGAGGACACGAGGAGGGGGAAGGGTAAACTGGGACGAAGTGAGAGAGTGGAATGGACATATATACACTATCAAATGTAAAATAGCTAGCTAGTGGGAAGCAGCCGCACAGCACAGGGAGATCAGCTCTGTGCTTTGTGACCACCTAGAGGGATGGGATAGGGAGGGTAGGAGGGAGGGAGACACAAGAGGGAGGAGATACGGGGATATGTGTATATGTATAGCTGATTCACTTTGTTTAAAAAAACAGTATATATATATATGATAATTTACATATAACAAAATGTACCCATTTTAAGTCCACAGTTTGATGAGTCATGATAGCTGTACAAAGCTGTTTAACTTTTCATTATTAAGCTATGAGCATTATTTATATATTCTGGATACAGGTCCTTTGTCAGATATATGGATTACAAATAGTTTCTCCCAATCTTTGACTTGGCTTTTCATTTTCTCGCTGCTGTCTTTCAAAGAGCAGAAGTATTAATTTTAATAAATTCCAATTTAGAAATTTTTCTTTCACGATTCACACTTTTTGTCTCCTAAGAAATCTTTCTCTATTCCAAGACAGCAATTTCTGTTTCCTTCTAGAATTTCTAGAGTGTTAGATTTTGTTAAGTCTATGATCCATTTTGCAATCTAAATTTTGCACTAAAATTGTGTATGGTGTGAGGCGAGAGATGAGGTTATTTCCTATTTGAATATATAGTTACCCATTTGTTAAAAAGACTTCTTTTTTCTCATTGAATAACTATGGCACCTTTGTCAAAGATCAGTTGTCCAATATGCATGGGTCCTTTTACTCTGTTCTGTCCACTCGCCCCTAACATTTCTTATAAAACAGGTCTTCTGTCAACAAATTCTCTCATCTTTTCCTTGTCTGAAAAAGTCTTTTCTCACCTTTTCTGAAGGATATTTTTGCTGAATATAGAATTCTAGGTCAACGGGTTTATTTCCTACGGTACTTTAAAGATGTCATGCCAAGGCCTCTAACCTGCATAGTTTGAGAAAAGAAATATAGTCATTCTCTGTATGGAATGTGTCTTTTTTTTTCCTCTAGCTGCTTTTCTAATTTTCTCTAGTTTTCAACAATTTGATTATGATGTACCTTAGTGAGGTTTTCTTTTTTTTTTTTTTGCAGTACTTGGGCCTCTCACTGTCGTGGCCTCTCCCGTTGCGGAGCACAGGCTCTGGATGCGCTGGCTCAGCGGCCATGGCTCACGGGCCCAGCCACTCCGCAGCACGTGGGATCTTCCCGGACTGGGGCACGAACCCGTATCCCCTGCATCGGTAGGCGGACTCTCAACCACTGCGCCACCAGGGAAGCTTGTGAGGTTCTTTATGTGCTTCCCTGCTTGTTGAATTTCTTGGATCTGTGGGTTTATAGTTTTCATCAATTAGGAAAACTTTCAGACATTATTTCTTACATTGTTTTTGTCTCCCCTATCCCAACTTCTAGGAGTCCAAATACAAGTATGTTAGAAGACTTCATATTACTTCATAGGGGAGGAAGTTACTGTTCTATTTCTTTTTTCTCTTTGTGCTTTAGTAAGCCTCACTGATTTTTAGTACTGTAGTGATCCATCTGCTATAATTCCATCTGTTCTTTCTCATCCAGCTAGTGACCAAAGAGGTAATCAAATAGCAGCAGTGATTTTGAAAAAGAAATCTTACACATACTTGAATTATTGGTATGTGTATTAACCACAAATAAAATATTTAAAGACTATTAATTTTAAAATGTGTAATTTTTTCAATATCTTCTTTACTGTCTATAAAATGAGTTTGTGTATATATACATATACATGTAACATTAGAAATGATACTGAATATGATGCCAATGATGGGCTGCTGTAATTTTTTTACTTTGACTTCCTTCTACAGAAAGTGATGACAATCTGTGGAAAATGCTTTATTGTATCATGCCAATTTACTACAAGGAGTATTTCAAAATAATACAAAAGTAATCCACAGACTTGATTAAGTGAAGATCAACTGATCTGAAAAATTTTTCTTCCTTAGTTCTTCTCAGTAATTGCTAAAAGTCCAATAAGCTGATTTTTCCAAGATTGATTATTCTAATAACTTTGGGTGTTCAATCCGTGAAATGGTCCAGTCAGGCTTTACTCCTTGTGTAAACTCCCTCTGAAATCTAGGGAAAAAATTATAAATAATGTGAATCTTATATCAGTCCAAATACTTCCTGGATAACTACATAATTTGCAAGTATATATTAGAGGCAGTTGTTAGCAAAAAGCTAACAGTTAATGGTAAATAAAAATCAAAAGTTTAATCTACTAATTTGATCACAAAATATATCCCCACAAAATCAGAAGTGCATTCTCAACTAAAATGAGTATTTTTAATGGACTGATCTACATACTCTCCAACATCTGCCAGTCCTTGAGAGGAACTTCAGTGTTATTCTATTGTTAAGTACTAGCCATAATATACGCCTAATACGAGGAGAAATAAATTGGAATATGGTGATAAAAACAGCACTTTCATGGAAGCTGGTTTATGTGGTTAGACTTACTCATAGCTTGCATTAAGACCAATCTTGAAAATAGCAGTGTTTATGAGCTGCCCGTGATCTTAGTAGGGAATATCAGAAGAACCAAAGGTTAGTGTTGATTATAGTGTTCTAAATGACATCTTAAAAAAGAGACAATTCAGCAGATTTAAATTAAGTATTTAAATATACAGAATATTTTGGGTAATTACAAATAAAGCAAAATTCAAAACAGAAAAAGAAAAGAAAAAAAGTACATCTCCTTCAAGAAAAGTGAAGAAAAAGAAGATATAATTCCCTTTACCTTAGCAAACCAGCATATTTTCTTTCCTAGGTCGTTTTTGGGATTTGTTCATTATTTTAAAGCAAATTTGTATAACTCTGGTGACATAACAGTATTCTCTTTTAAATAGATATTAAAATATGACATAACAGTATTCTCTTTTAAATAGATATTAAACTATGTCTCCACTGACTCGCTTGACTTTTTCACTGTTCCAAATTTTATTAGTACAATAATACACTAGAGTGTCTCTTTTAAATAGTTTGTTAACCTCCTGTTAGACAGTACCTCCTTAAGGGCAGGAACCCTTCAATTCTGTATCTGAACCCCTACCAGAGTACTTGGTAAATAGGAGATGGTCAATAAATGTCTAGTGAGTGGATGGTCCATGTGCCAATTATGGCAGATCTTATTTTCCCAAGATGGTCATAACTACATCTTGCATCCCACATGCTCTTCTGCAACGTGAACTTGCTGCTGCCCCATGAAGAGGTGGAGTCTCTCCATGCCCTTTCACCGTGCAGATCCTGTGACTGCTTGGACCAGCAAACCATGGTGGAAATGATGTTGTTCCAATACTGGGCATAGCCCTTTACTGGTCTAGCATCTTCTGGCTTCTGCCTCTTGGAAGCCAACCACCATGTAAACATGTGACTAGCTTAACACTACCACAAGCCCAAGCCGCAAAGAGAGGCCTTGGAGAATGAGACGTCATGTGGAGAAGCCAAGGAGCACCATGGTGCTGCCCACATGAGTGAAGAAGCCATTGTGGAAATGAACCCCTAGCTCCGGCCACCCCACTTGATGCCAGAGGGAGCAGAGAAAACTCCACAGCGGAGCCTTTCCAAAATTCCTGAGCAGTAGAATAGCAGGCAAAATGAATGGCTGTTTGATGCCACCGAGTTTTGGAGTGGTTTGTAACGTAGCAATAGACAGCTGAAATACAGTTTAATTAAATTCAGCAATATTACCTCTTCCTAATTTCTGAACACTCCTGTTTCATGGCCAGTGTGTCTTTCTGACTTTCTCTCTTCATAAATAACTTGTCAAATTTCAATCTTTTTCTCCCTAAATCTCCCTTTAGTTTTCATACTTTCATACTACCTTCTATTTTCTAGAGAAAGGAAACAACGAAATGTGATTAGACTTACTCATAGCTCGCACTAAGAAGTTGTTTAGTTTCCACGTTCTGATCCCCCAACTTAACCTGGAACACACTGGCTCCACTTATAGTTTCACTGGGGATGTTGGCACTGGTTAGATACCAAAAGCACATCAGGATGTTAACAAACTTCCTTCCTTAGAGAAAAAACATACACACATACAAATACAAATCACAATAATCTATCATTCTTATATCCTTAATGAAATCAGCAACTGGCAGTAATTATACAGCTGTTACAGACCAAATTTGGGGCTCATTCTAGTCTAACTTAAGATACCTGTATTGACACGTTTTTATTTTTAGAAAATTCTCCTGGGGTTTATGACACCTTCCTCTCTGGATCACAGTAGTAAGAGCTACTATTTACTGAGCAGGTACTTTTTACCAAGTGCACTACATGGATTACTTTCAATTTGTGGCATTTTCTAAAATTATGATAACAGATATCTATTGTCAAACCAAAAATGAGGGGGGGGGGAACACTTTTTTGCTGCTATGTCAACTGCTATGTTAACTTAACCCCAACTGCCAGAAAGAAGCCTTCTATTCTACCCCTAATTCACTTTACTATGCCCAGTGATTATGACAACGACCTGTGCAAAAATCAGGTAGTAACCATGGTGCTAAGATGCAATTTGAAATATTAGGAAGAAGAAAATATTTATCATTAAAAGTACCTTTACAAATGTTTCAAATTAATATGTGTGTGAAAATTTTTTCACTATTAACAGTCCTTAGTCAGAACTGCCTTAGCAAGTGTGTAAGCAAAGAGTAGATTTCCTGTGTGCCTAGCACATAATACACTGCAAATATTTGTAGAGGGAGTAAGTCAGTAAGTTTTCAGGGAAAATAGGACAAGGAGATGAACAAGATAAAGGCTAAAGTTCCTTTCAACTATTTTCATCGTCTCCAAATAAATCCAATTTGGGAGTTCTGAGTTAATGTTACTTTCAAAACAGTCTTTAGCTAATATTATTTACTTTTTCTTTTACTCTTTACTCCTACTTAACATACAGCTAGACACCTAAAATATTCAATTGTTTTCCTTTCAGTTAGGAAATCTGAAACACAAATATTTTCATGTTAAGGTATGGGAGCAGCTTGTCTTAGACAATTTTCTTTAACTTAAGTTACAATGCTCTCTTCTGTGAATTAAATAACATTAGGGGAAAGTTCTAGATAGAAAGGCATAAGAAACTATTACCATGTCCCAAGTCTTCCAGAACTAGGGCTTTAAAGAATGAATATATTATTTTCTCTGCAGTTCTATAAATATCCACTTGTACCAACAAAATGTCACTATTCCATGATTATTCACTAACTTAGCTTATCTGGACAATCGTGGGTCATTTAAAGTTGACTATGCTCCAGCATTACCTTTCTCATCGTAGTAAATGGAGATGTCTCCTGTTGATGTATATACAATTTCATCTATGTCAGCAGCAAGGGCATTTTTATGGTTGTCAGGTAGTGAAGTAACCTTTTCTTTCAATACACGTAGTGTCTAAGTATGGAAAAAGCAAACCATAGTTCACTTGTTGAATTTTCAAAAGCTTTTCAAAAAGTGGAGTGAATTCTTCATGGAATGAATTTTGTAAAAATATTTTAAAATTTACTGCCATATTTATTCATTTTCAAAAGCAAGGCTGAGGGGCTTCCCTGGTGGCGCAGTGCCTAAGAATCTGCCTGCCAGTGCAGGGGACACGGGTTCGAGCCCTGGTCCGGGAAGATCTCACATACTACGGAGCAACTAAGCCCATGCGCCACAACTATTGAGCCTGCGCTCTAGAGCCAGAGAGCCACAATTACTGAGCCTCCGTGCCACAACTACCGAAGCCCGTGCACCTACAGCCCACGCTCCACAACAAGAGAAGCCACCGTAATGAGAAGCCCGCACACCACAACGAAGAGAAGCCTCTGCTCGCCGCAACTAGAGAGAGCCCGTGCGCAACAAAGACCCAATGCAGCCAAAAATAAATAAATTAAATTAATTAATTAAAAAGAAAAAGCAAGGCTGAAAGGGATCTGATTATTCAATTAGATAATTCGTAATAGAACTGTTCTTATATAGAATTCAGTTCTTATACAGAATTCTATATAAGAACTGAAAGACATCATATTAACTTACTTAGGCCTTAAGTAGCAAGTCATTCTATACTTTTATATGACCCCAAGTACCCCAAAGGCAAGATACAGGGACTCTACTTTGGCTGATGGCATGCATACTATTTTATTTTATTTTTTATTTTTTTATTTAAGGGTGATTTATTTTACTTAAGGGTGGCAGTGGGAATAGTCATAGATTTCTAATACAAACCAAATACAGAAGTCAAACAACCATAAGAATAATGAAAATCTAAATATTAAAAGCTAGTCTTTTAGGAGAAAAATAAGGAGACTTTTTTTTTTGTCAATGGTAATGGATATGTAAGGATATTGACAACATTGGAATAGCAGAGGAATTGAAAATGCTATACATTGATCAATGGGAAACTAGCTAAATTAATTATATTGCATATACACAATAAAATACCATGAAGAAAGCAAACACATATATAGTCTTTGGTTGAACCATATACCATTCTAAGTGCTCTACATTACATATACTATCTCACGTGATTTCCCAACAATACTACTACTATCCCACTTTACATATAAGACAAGAAGTTAAGTAAGCATGCATACTACTTTAAAACATAAATAAGGACAATGTATATCATTCTACTGCAAGAGAATAATACATTTATTTTTAAAGGAAAAATAAAAGTATACTTTACCTCTTTGGCCACAAGTTCTTCCAATAGATCAAACTTACTCTGTGACAGCAACTTGGACACATGAGCAAAAGCCTTAAAAAAACAGTGGGGGGAAGGTGGTGATTATTATTTCAAAATATCATGTGAAATACCATACAATGTACAATGCTCATACTTGAATGTCTAAGTGTAACAAAGACTATTTTATGATAAAGGCAATAGACAATGTCAAACACTAGATATCGGTGTTAGGCATAACTCCTCCAAAGTTGGTTGACTTTTCTTTTCTCATATAGCCTTCCCACATGGGCTGAATTGTGTTCCCCCAAATTCATATGTTGAAGCCCTAACTCCCGGTACCTCAGAAGGTAACTGTATTTGGAGACAGGACCTTTAAAGAGGTGATGAAGTCAAATGAGGGTGGGCCCTAATCCAATCTGACTGGTGTCCTTACAAGAGGAAATCTGGATACACACAGAGATACTAGGGCACACATGTACATAGGGGGAAAAAAAAACAACATGTGAGGACACAGCAAGAAGGCAATCATCTACAAGGAAGAGAAAGAGGCCTCAGAAGAAACCAACCAACAAGGTGCCAACACCCTGTACTTGGACTTCTAACCTCCAGAATGTGAGAAAATAAAGTTCTGTGGTTTAAGCAACCCAGATTGAGGTATTTTGTTGTGGCAGCCCTAGCAATAATGGAGTTGAATTTTGAGGAAAAGCACACTTCCAAATGGATTCAAGGATCCCTTGCAAACACTTTAGAGGATCTCAGGGTTCAGAAACACTGTATGTTTTAGTAAGCCTTTGCATGCAGAAGATGGGTGAAATTTGGTAAGAAGAAACAAAGACCATAACCATCATGTTGAAACCCAAACATGAGACTCTAGTTTGTGTGGCCAAAGAAGATCACACCTGAGCAAATTATCCTATAAGGTAATAATGAACCATTAGGAGGCTGCCCTGATAAGGCTTTGGTGATATAAGATTGCCTAACCTAAAAAGGCTTCTAGGAAATAGCCCTCTTTTTCATAGAAAAGGCCAAAATATGCTAGCAAGATACAGGAAAACAGACAGTACATGGTTAGTGGTTTGAAAGCAGTAATAGGGAAGGTATCATGTCATATGTGCATATCAATGGAAAGTAGGGTTTGTGGAGCTAATAAAGCTGTTTAAGGACCACCTATTCCTCTGGCTCACATGATGAATAAAAGCTTGCCTAGATTGGTATAAAATAAGCTACAGGATATATCGTATAACGCAGGGAATATAGTCAATATTTTATAATAACTATAAATGGAGTGTAACCTTTAAAAATTGTGAATCACTACATTGTATACCTGTATTATATATATATATAATATATATATATAATTATATGTACATCAACATACTTCAAAAAAAATTTTTTTAAATAATTTTTTTTAAAAAAAAGCTTGCCTAGATTGTACTTAACCATCTCAACTTCTAGTGACTCTGGAGGACCAAGACTGCTTATAGAGTGGGTTACAGGACAATGCACCTCAGCACTTGCTAGCTATGCATCCTTGAGCCAATCGTTTCACCTTTTTAGAACTTGATTTTTATCATCTGAAAGAATTAGACTAGGATAATGAGCACAAAGGTCCCTTTCTGTTTTATGTTCTATGATTAAAAACAAAAAATCTTAAAGAACATGATCTAATTGATAACTTGATATTCACATCCCAAGATAACATCTTATTGATAGGAGGTTAGTCTAAGGAGAAAGGGCAAATTGAGCCATGAGAGTAGATAATCTACCCAGTGTTTTTGCATCAGATTATTTCCAAGCCCTAGAGTTACATCTATGCAAAGGAAGGTATAGTTGCCTTATGAGATCTAGTAGGAGGAAGGTTTTTCAGCTATGTCCTTTGAAGTCGTACGTGTTGAAAAACTGGTTTGCTTGATCCGAAAGGTATGTTAAAGTAACCGCTGGTTTAATGGAATCACTAAATATTTGCCATGGATGACCCAACATTCTTTTTGGAAATCAGAATGGTTAAATGCACAAAAATTGACTTAGATGAGGCAAGACTGTATACAAACTGGCTGATGAAGGGGTGCAGATACTACTTAATAGCAAGGATAAGGGCTAAAATAGCTCACAGCTGGAGAACCTTTAGGATCAAAGAGTGACTAAAAAGTGTCCCATGCTCCTCTGTGTTCAGAGAAAATAGGGACTTAGGCTTGAATCCTGCCCATAGTGGGGAGATGACTTCCATTCCTTATTGACACATAAATAAGCATGAGGTAGACAAGCTCAAGTCATCAGCAGAGTGGTGGAGAACAGTAGCATCATGCCCATTTACCTCTGCATGGACAAAAGATTTTGAGAACTGACACGAGCAGAGGTTTATCCCTTACAATGCTGTTAATCAAGCTTGCTCTTTACTTTTTAATTTTTTTATAAAAACATAAATCAGTCAGGAGTTGACTCGGGGAAGCAAAAGCAGGAGTTAATATTGACATTGATTATAAAGTTGAAAACATTTAATTTATAACTGACAGGTCACATAAATAAATATCAATGGCTGTGTTTATAGAAATTATCTGAAAAAAAGCTAGGATTAAATATATCAATACCAGCATACGATCAATTTTGTCTTTTTCAGAAAAAATAAAGCCATGTAGCTTTTATGTGGCAGAAACAGGCTTTGAATCCATTTCTGACTCAAAACCTGTAGAGAGTAGAAAAAGTAATTAAGGGACTTCACCTTGGTGTCTCCATCGAAACCCTATTTCTCGGCGACCTTGCAACAGAAGCAGAAGCTTAATTTAAATCAAGAAGTGGCCAGAGGGCTCTGTGTCTGGGTCACTACCCACATGTTATCATTTGAGACCCAGTGGAAACCTCACCGCTAAACACTTCTGCGTGTCTAACAGTTGAATGCATGAGAGGTGGAGAGATTATTTGTAGAGAAATAAACAAACCTGCTTCGCTCCCTCTGAGAATTCTGCAATGCTGAACTCTTGGTCGAAATAGGCCCAGATAAGGAAGGAGTAAATTCGAGTCCGAATCCAGTTGATGGGGTTGGAGAACCCCAGGATGATCATCTTGGTTTTCTGGCGCTGCTGGGGCTGCTCCTCGGTGCTGTAGATTCGCCGAGGGCAGGAAGGGAAAGTGGGAAGGGTTGTGGGGAGTCCCAGAGGGCTGAGCAGGGGACGCTGAGGAGCTCGAGCAGGCAGCGCCAAGGCCGCGGAGGCCCAAGAGACTCGAGGAAACGGGGCCGCTCCCGAGCCGAGGCGGCGGCGGCAGAAGCAGCAAAGTCCAGCCAACGGCGGCCACACGTCGGCCGAACCGGGAGTCCAGAGTCGGGCAGCCGAGCCCGGCAGAGGCCGAGAAAGCAGCAAGCGGGGTAAGAGACTGACGGCCAGCGCCATTTTTGTGACCTTTCACCCCTTGCCTGTGCAGTACGGAAACAAAGTCGGCGGGAAACCACCTCGGCGGGACTCGGAGAAAGAGGCTGGAGAGTCAAGCTGGCCACTTACTGCACCTCTGGTGAGTTCGCCACTTCCCTGCTCTCCATCACATGCCCGTCGGCCCCCAGCCCCGCGCTCGGAACCCGCCGCTCTCGCGACTCAGCCGGCCTCGTGGACCTTTTCTCTCCCGGACCTGTTTCCGGGCGGTCCGCGCGGTTGGAACGTGTTAGGGCCGAGGTTCCCAGGACTTGGAAGAGGACGGGCGTGAGCAACCATGGCCGAGCAGTGCTTCCCGGTACCCCGGCTCGAGGGCGTTTCGCAGGAGCAGTTCATGGAGCACCTGTATCCGCAGGTGAGGCCCTCTTGCGGGGCAGAACCGCGGGAAGCCGGTGGATACCCGTCCCTAGCGCTCCAGCGGCTCCGAATTGGTTTCTTGCGATCCAGGGTGTGGGAGGAGGTGGCTGTCGGCCTAAGGTGGCAGGTTGGCCCGGCGGCCAAGGGAGAGGGCACAAAGGGGATGTTGACTGGCTCATCTGTTAAGTTTTCCGTTCCACGTTTCTGGGGAGCAGGTTGACGGCAGAGCGCTGGCTACGAGAAATATTTTGCCCAAGAAGCCCTACTAGCTGCTTAGCAGCCTTGCGGGAGTCTGATTACAAAGTCTTCTACCGTTACCATGGCAACCCAGGGAGTTCCCCACCACCACCACCACCAGTTTTCCATCGGGTTTTCTAAAATCTAGAGGAGGTTTCGCCCCCAACCCCAGCCAGTGGCTTGAACGGCGCCTGTCAGTCTACGCGAGTTACTGGATCTGAAGAAGTTTTTCACTGCACTGAGCCAAAAGGGGAAGCAATGGGAATCCCCCGACAAACTTCCAGTGGTCTTGGATTCTAACTAACGTGGGTTCTAGTTCAGACGTTCGATTCTCTTATACGTATAATTCGAACCTTAGTTCTCAGAGAAAAATACTAATGGGGAAAAAAAGTGTTTTTACTTGCCGTGCTTTGCAAGGGAATCCAGGCTTCAGAAAAACTAAGATAAAGAGGCCAGCAGATATTTACAGAAAAAAAAAAAAAAACCCCACAGGTTTACAGTTAGCCTGCTCATGATAAAGAAACCCGCCCCCCGTCCAGCAATTTCAGTTGATATTTACACCTATAAGGGTGGTCATTGAGCTACAGTCCTTACAAAAGTCAGGGATGAACTTTTTTTCTTTTAGGAGTTAGCAGCCTATAGGGAGGATTCAAGCCTTAATTTATTTGGGAGACTAGTGCTAGATAGGTTGCTGTCCTCCCTACCTCACTGCAGGACACGTTAGTATAAGATGCCTTCAGGACAGTATTATGAAGAGCAAATGATGTATGTATGTGGAAATGCTTTGGAAGATGAATAGCAAAAAGAGTTTTGTAATTTAGGCTTGCCAGACAAGACATACAATATGTCACAAAGCATCACTAAGCTTCATAAAGTGGAAAATTACAAGCAACACTCTGGTCACAATGTAATAAAACTAGAAATTAATAACTAAATTGCAAAACAAGACATTTTTACCTGAAAACACTGAAGAAAAGCTGTGAGGGGTTATAGTCCTATCAGATTTTTTTAACATGTTTTAATATTTAATAGTGTGGTACGGGTGCATGAATAGACAGACTAGAGGAATAAAATAGAAAGTCTGGATGAAGATAGACGTGTGTACACAAACACAAGTATTTATCCAGGCTCTGGAGAGATATATATATATATGGAAATTTAGCATGTGATGAACGCGACATTTTAAAAATCACTGGGGCAAAGATGAACTTTTAAATAAATGGTGCTTGGACAAGTGGATGGTCACAGTCATTTAGAAAATGATAAAATTAGATTTATATCTGACACCGTACAGAAGAGTTATCTCCAAATGGATCAGAGATCTAAATAAAAAAAAGAAACTACGTTAAGTACTAGAGGAAAACATGGGTAAATTTCTCTGCAATCTAGGTCTATGGAAGGGCTTTCTAACTATGACTCAGGTGTGATAAATGATTAAAATTGTACATAAAATACAAACTGGGAGAAAAATATTTGCAACATATTTCATTAAAGGGCAGTAAAAGCCCATGTACGTAAAGAACTTTTAAAAATTAATGGGGGGAGGGCAAAAATCTGATTAAAAAATCAACAGTTGACAAAAAGATAAAAACGGCATCTAAACACATGAAAAGATGTTCAGTTTTATTCATAAGAGAAATTAAACTGAGATACCATTTATCTATAATATTGGCAAAAATCAAAAGGCTTTAATAATAATATTCTTTGTGGGTCTGTGAAAAAGCTGGTACTCTCACGTTTTATGCCAAGTAGTACAACCCTCATGGAGGGGAATTTGGCATATCTAACAAAACTATTGATGTGTTTACTTTATGATATAGCAGTTCCTCTTTCGGAATTTACTCTGGGGATATATTTCCAACAGTATGAAAATTTCTAGTGTTTATTATGCTTGCGAATTATTACAAATAACCTAAAAACGTATGCATAGGAGACTGATTAAATTGTCCATTTACACTAAGGTGTACTAAGCTGTAAAAAAGAATGAGGGAAATAATCTGAACTGATAGTAGTGATTTCCAGGATATATTTTTAAATTTTTAAAAAAACGCAAATTACAAAAACAATACATAATAAGACACTTTTTGTATAAAAACGAAGGGGAAATAAGAAAGTATATATATTTTTGGTCACTATGCAAAAAAGAAATACAGGGACGATAAACCAGACATTAATGAGACTGGTTATGTATAGGGGATGAGTGATTATGAGGTGGGTGATTATAGATGCGGTGACCTTTTTTGTACAATTTTGACTTTGGAGATCACGTTACT
This sequence comes from Tursiops truncatus, assembly GCF_011762595.2. Lineage (NCBI taxonomy): Eukaryota > Metazoa > Chordata > Mammalia > Artiodactyla > Delphinidae > Tursiops > Tursiops truncatus. Next base: position 35,345,391 of record NC_047040.1, read on the forward strand.
GTTTTATATTCTACAGTAATAATAATAGTAAAATTAACAAGGATAAGGAATGGTTCAAAAAAACCAACCAAACTCTAATATAGAATATAAAAGTAAGAAGTGAACCTAAGTAAGGGAGAGGAGGAGAAGTAACCTAAATCACTTTCGAACACAATTCTTTGATTATATATCAGTCTAAAAACAAAAAGAACCATAAACAATACTGAATTCTAGTTTGTAGACTTTTTTTTACAGTGGTATAACTTAGCAATTGCAAAAGCACTTATTGTGAATTCTGGGATTGTACAATTGATTAAACATTGAGGATGATAGGAACCAGGTTTCCCACTAAGAGAAGGGAGTTTACAAATATATAAACAATGAATATTAGAATAAATCTTGTGGTATAAGATCAGAATTAGGTATCCATATTGGGAGTATCATGGTTCATCATACATCCATTAATTGTGTGTGTGTGTGTATAGTACATATTGAGAGAGAAAGAGAAATAGATAGATACAACTATATGCATATGCAGAATATGTGTGTGTGTATATATATATTTGGGGAGGAGTGAGTATATACACACCTTCATGTGTTTCCTAGCTCTGTCCACTGAGAAGGCCTAGAAGTAATGACACACCAATAGTCATAAACACATTCAGCACCCAGATCATGGTTTCTAAACAGCATTCCCCACTAGAAGAAACCAGAGCTGCTTGAAGAAATGACTAGAGGGCTGGGACAGAGATGTAAAAGGATACTGGATTGTGTTATTTTTCCATAAAGTAAGAAGTGCTCAGGTAAAACGTCACAAGAGGCAGGTCGAAGGGACTCCTGCTGGCCAAATCTGGGATAACTTGAGCATCAAAATTATGTCAGTAGACTATAACTCAGTGAATAAAATAAGTGAATGGAGAAGTTAGAGCTGATTTTTACATTAGAATACCAACTAGTACATGTAGAAGGTGATGGAGTTTTTTTTTTTATCACGATTTTTACACTCATCGTAGCAATACTTGATTGAGGCAGGAATTACCAGTTGATCAAAATTAACATCATAAATAATAGGGAAAATATCATGTGCTACCTGATGTGTTGCACTGAGACAGACACAACATTGCTTTTGTGGTACATTCTTTCCAAAAATGTGTAACCTGAATCTAATCATGAAGAAACATCGGATAAACCCAAGTTGAAGGGCATTCTACAAAATAACTAGCCTACTCTTCAAAAATGTCAATGTTATAGAAGAGAGTCTGAGGAACTGTTCCAGAGTAAAAGAGATATAGTAATTAAATACAATGTGGCATCTCAGATATAGGGAAAAAATATAGAGGATATTATAAGGACAGTTAGCAAAATTTGGATACAGTCTGGATTAAAGTATTATATCAGTGTTAAATATAATTTTGATAATTATTCTGTTGTTATATAAAAGAATGTCTTTGTTCTCAGAAAATATACTCAAGTTTTAGAGATAAAGGAGCATGATGTCAGCAACTTACACTGAACTAGTTTAGAAAAAATTAAATTATCTTTAATATGTTTCTCTCTGTACACATATAACAAGAGTGAGAGCAGATGGTAAAGTAAGTGGAGCAAAATGTTAAATTAACAACTAGTGACTCAGAGTAAATGGTATACGGGAGTTCTTTGTAATGTTCTTACAACTTTTCGTTAAGTTTAGAATGGTGTCAAAATAAAAAGTTGCAAACAGTATTTGAGTATAAAGCACAAATTTTAATCAGTTGTATGTTTTGTCATAAATAACACTCTAGAGAATGCTTTAAATAATACTCAGATTTCTCTTGTTTCTAAGCTTATGGTGGCACTTCTGTTTTGTTTGGTTTTGATTTCCTAATGTTAAAATTTTGTTCTAACTATATTACATGGGTCCTCTTCCTGTTTTAGTTACAGCATGAATTGTCAGAAGGTTTGATTTTTAGCATCTTGGGATAAAGAATCATTTCTTATTTGTTTTTATCCCTTTATTACCAAATACAGCTCCTGATACATTGTTGGTTTTCCCTAATTTTTGGTTGATTTTTTCCACACAGAGAAAACCTCTAGTGTTGGAAGGAATTGATTTGGGGACATGTACGAGCAAATGGACAGTGGATTACCTAAGCCAAATTGGAGGGAGGAAAGAGGTGAAGATTCATGTTGCTGCAGTTGCCCAGATGGACTTCATTAGTAAGAACTTTGTGTATAGGTATTTTCTTCTGAGGTTTACTCTGGGGATACACATAACTTTTTTTAAACCTTTAAAATATTTTTGCATTATTATACAAAGATTATATGGCATTTTCTCTTTTGGCTAGTTTGATATAATTGTGGAATAGCTTACTAATTTTTAAAGAATGGCTTTTAAAAGACAAGAATTCTGAGCTTACATAATTATACAAAGACATTTCCAAAGACCATTTTAAAAATATAGTGTGTACCCAATACCTTCTGGAGTCATGGAAAGAGCAGAATTTCTGTAACTAAAGTTAGATTCATCTAAAGCTCAGTGTACTGTATTCATTCAATGCTTCATTAATTACTTGATCCTCCCACATTAGTAATTGTTATCTAGAGTAATAAATTCTAAAGTTTTCCTTTATAACCTATTTTGATTTTTAAGTGCCTTATTTTGGGAAGATTTTTTATTCCAGATTGTTTTTAGATAAGTATAAGCTCATGTTTTCTTTTTCTGCCCTCTCCAGAAATATAAGACAAGTGGTTACTATGTTTGGTATAATCTTTTGTCAACTTAGATAAATCAGGCTTAATTTTCTTTTTTGTCCAAATAATCTTAAATACTTTAAATGTCCCTCATGGTTGTCGTTTTATGCTTTGGAATGTCTTAAAAGTAAAAGATAGGTAAATGCTGTGGAATATCTAAACTTGAAAGCTTTAAATGCTACAGCCTTATAGATTTAATATGCTATTTATTCCCATGAGTTTATTCCCTTGAGTTTCACTAAAAATGTTAAATTTAAAAACAAACAACTTTCAAATTCTGAGCACATGCAGTTCCCAGCAAATTCAGTCTATTGAAAAACCATGTTGTTCACAAAAGACTGATTTTTAAAGAAAGGTGGCTTTCACTGTTCCTTCCAGAGTTTAAAGATGAGTTAAACAGAGCTTCTAATGTCCAGGGCCGTTCTTTTCTCAGTAGAGTTTCCCAAGTTCATATAGCAGCTTGCCAAAGCATTTCTCGGTTTTTGATCCTTTGAATATTTGCCATTACAGTTTTGGTTTTTAATAGGCCATGGATTGAATTTAATTACCATAAATTTTTCCAAGTGTAAGAACTTTTCATTTTTTATTAAATCAAGAAAGTGGAAGAAAGTGCTGGAATGATGAGCATTTTTCAGCCTGCAGTTAATGATGTTTATTTTCCAGGGAGCCCAATGCTGTAACAAATGGGTATTGAAACTTCATCTTGAGTTGCCTTGATGTTATGTCATGTCCTATAAACTTTTCAAAACATGTTTTTGAAGCACATATATTATGTAATAGTTCCTATTCCAGCTTCCTCTAAGCCTTTCACTACAGCTACTAAGGAGTTGCAAGATTAGTTTCTTAGAGTAAGAAGGAGAATAGATTTAGTCATTTTTGGCAGTTATCAGGGAGTAGGAAAGAAGGGAGGCATCTAGACCAAAGACAGAGACTAGAAAGTAAGAAAACCTACGCACATACATAATTATTATCAGTTCAGATTAAGGTTGCATTTCTGCTTTTTAAACATTTGAAGATAAATATGTTTCCAAGTCTTAGCTTTTACTTCTCTCCTCTTGGTAGCTCTAACTGTTCTTCCAGAGTCAGTATACTATAAAAAAGAAGAGCCTTGTGTAGTGAAAGGATACAGTTGTTATTCTTCTGGCCATAGATTTTTTTTTAAGTCTGAATCTTATATAAGCTTTGCTTCACTGCTTCTGCCTATCACATCATCTGACTCCTATCATCATCCTGCTCTCATTGTTTGTTATACTTTCATCATTCCTGATCTTGATTTTGTGAAGCAGCCTTTCCAAAATGGGGAGCAGAACAGTGAAGATTTTTTTTCTTCTTTTTCTAAATGTTGGTAACTACTGCATGCTGCTGTATTATCATTGTTGTTAACCCCACCACCTGTCCTTTATTGAACACTTACTATATGTCAGGTACTGTGCATCCTAGATTATATTGCTCATTTAGACTTCTGTGAGGTAGATTTTTTAAATAATAATTATACAGATGAGGAAATGGAAGTTTAAAAATGTTAAATAACTTAAGATTGTATAGCTCTAAATGTTGGAACTAAGACTTATACCCAAATTTGCCTGACTCCACCAAGTCCTAATAATCCTAAGTCCTCCTTGATACTACCTCCCTTACTGGTCTGTATGTCAGTCCAGACAAGTGGAACTTCTATAGCAGATGCCCTTCTTACTGAAACATGCATAGGATAGATAAGACCTTAGGGCCAAGGAACTTAACAATTCATATACCTCATTTCCTCTTCTCTCAACTTAGTTTCTGTAGAAGCTCTGACAGGTACTACGACCTAAAGGAGAAGGTTGCTGGGGGCACCCGAGTTCTGCTTCTCTGGACTGAGCTACTCTATCTGGCCTCTTCTTGTAAAGGTCTTGGGTTCTCTCCAGTAAAAAAGCCTTAGCAACTGCACCAATTTCAGAGGTAGTTTTGGCCCAGAGAGGCTTCCACATTGTTCCCAAACTCTTCAAAGATGCTTTGGTAGGAATGAAGAGTATATAGTGAGGTCAGAGATGGAAAACATTGAACAAATAAATTTGTTGATATTATTAGCCAAAACTGTAGTAGTAGATTGGTCTGAGTAGATGACAGACTCCTTTTTTCTCTCTTGAGTGCTCACTCTACATAATTATCAGCAGTGTGTCCTCAAATTCTGATTGACACCTGCTAGTCCATAATCTGGCATCAGACTCACTTACCTTTGCAAAGGAATACAAGGCAGGAAACAGTATTGCAGCAGATAGAATCAGTGGGAGTCCTTATACCAATCCAGAAACCATTTTTTGGCTCACCAAGTGACAGCTTACTTGTAAGGGAACAAGACTGACTATAGAGGTGGATTGCAGAAACACCCTAGCTTAGCTAAGCCACTTAGTGCGCAGAAACCAGCAGCATGAAATGGCTCATGACCTTGGCTTCTCAGTTCCTCCAAGGAACATGCTCAGTTACTGAGTTATGCTGCACAGGGAGAAGCCAAGTCCTCTGCTTCCTAACAGGTGGCTATAGTCCACTCACCATCCTTCTAGTCTAGACACAATAAATAAGGGGTCTTTTTATTTATTTATTTATTTTTGGCTGCACTGCACAGCATGCCAGATCTTAGTTCCCCGATCAGGGATTGAACCTGTGTCCCCTGCAGGGGAAGCGTGGAGTCCTAACCACTGGGCCGCCGGGGGATTCCCAAAGGGTCATTTTTTACAATAAACAATGTTACCTGTTCTGACAGCTGACATTCCACATTTATCTTAACCTAGTATGTTTCTAGGAAAACATTGCAAGGTCATCTTCTTAGAAGGAAATCTTACCTCCCCAGTACAGATATCAAGTGGAAAGATATTTGGTAATAAGAGTGAAAGATTACAGGTATCATCTGCAGATAGGGGGCAGTACATTTGATTCTAGAAGGTTGAATGGATAGGATGTGATGCAGAGAAAAGACAGCCCTTCAGGCTCAAGAGCATGAGGTAAAGGAAACAAACTTTGCTTCTGCAGTGTTCAGCCCTGTTCACCAGGATGGAAGGAGACAGGCATTTGGGCAGAAATATTTAAGAAGAATAAAATTTGGTCACTTCACTGGAATTCCTGAGCTATTCCTCAGAAGCCTGAAATGATAGAGGGTGGTACAGGAGGATGAGAGCAGTTTTGTGTGCTACTGCCAGAAGGCAGGCAGGTTGGTGAGAAGCAGAGGGGCTTTGTCTTCATTGGACTGTTTGCTTGTTGTCTCTTCCGAAGTAGCATTGGTGTTGATAGCTTGCCCCATTCATCACAAGACTTGTTTTGCGAGGACACTTGAAAATTAGTAGCAATAAACGCTTGAAAGTTGGTTTATTTCCAAAGATACCGTATATACCATAGAACCAGAAACAGTTTTCTTAACAGCAACTTAGAATAGGAGTATATTGATATGAGAAGGATCCATCTGTACTGTAGATCTATTTGAAATCAAAATTTCAGCCAACCTAGGTCAAATAAGCTCAATGCTAAATGAATTTTGAAAATTTAGAATTCCACATAATATGTTATAATAAAAATTATGGATATTGTAAAACAGAAGATATATCAAACTCCAACAAGCAGTGTGTGTGTGTATATATATACGCATATATATATATATGCATATATATATATATATGCATATATATATATATATATATATATAGTGACTAGAGTATTACTAGATGATTTATTGTTACTAAGTCCAAGGATTCTTTTGTGTTTATTTCAGAACTTTACCTTTTGGCAAGTTGGTTCAGAGGGCAGCTGAAGAAAAGCATAAGGAATTCTTTATTTCAGAGGTAACTGCTTTTAACACATTTTCTTAGGAAAGCATTAATATGTAAATACTAAATTATTTTCTTATAAAAGAATATTAGATGTGTAAGAACTATAGCCTTCCATATATATATCCTAGCTGTGTTATTTATTAGGTCTCAAACCTTGTCCAAATTATCTTTCTATGCCTCAGTGTTCTCATCTATGAAATAGGAATAATAACGGTATCTATTTCATAAGGTTTTTGTGACAGTTAACTAAATAAAATCTATAGAATACTTAGCACAGTGCCTGACACATAGGAACCACTCACTAAATGTTAGCTATTAATATTACTTCCTCTGAAAATGCTTTGGTCTGATGTGCCAAGTTCAAATGCTAATGGAGAACTTTATTTTCATATCTTACTATTAGACTATTTCTATATTTTATTATTGTTATTATCAATGTGACTTCTATTGTGTGTATTTACTATTTGTTCAGGATTAAATGCAGAAGAATTCTACTTATTTACATTAAATCCAGCTTTAAATAATTTAAACGTCTTGAGATAAGGCATTGAGGCTTTTATAAATACATTTTTTTTAAAAAATTTACTCTGTTATCTCAAAAGCACATTTGAAAAATAAACTGCTTTTTAAGCTTTGAAGAAAGCTATTGTCTGCATCTGAGCCAGCTGGGCTGCTGGTCAGTTTGGTGGTAAAAATGTTTTGTTTTCACAGTTCTGTCATCGGGTGATGTTTACACTAGATCCACCAGTATCCCTACAAACTCCAGAAACCTGTATTCTGTAGCATGACTAGAATATCTACTAAAACTGAATCCATTAGCTGTACCTGAAAAATGTTTTTTAACTTTACAGCCATGCTTTAACATACATGTTCAGTTGCCCTTTGGTATCAGTCCTTTCCTGTCCAAGGGTAATGAGTGGCACAGATGTAAATAGCCATGAAATGTCAAGTGAAGTAAAAGAAACAGACAAGATAAAGGGCAAGACAAGATAAATTAAAGTCTAAAAATTAGGGTGAGTGTGTAAGTAAGATGAATATGGACTATTAGTTCAGTTCTCTAGGAAGCATACGCTGAGATGGAATTAGGACTACAGAAGGTTTTTTGGGAAGTAATACCTGTGAAAGGAAAGGAGAGGATTGGGTAGAGGGTGCCATCAGATGGTGATGCAGAGCTGACAGTCTCTCTGCCAGATCAGTGTGGAACTCCTGAGCGAAGACGACCTCTTAGAGGAGTCCTGTCTTGGGTAGCAATGTCTAGGCCTTTTACCATCCTGCTTAGTCATTGGCTGGGGCTACCCCACGAAGAGCATGACCTTTAGTTCAAAGGATGAGGTGGACCTGCAGGAGTTAACAGCTGGCAGCTGTAACTTAATCACACTCCTTGCAATAAGTTATGAACCCTTTCTTGAAGGGCAGTCTGCGGTGCTTCTCTGTACCTGCCACATGAATTTACCTTTTAAATCCTGAAACATTAGAACTGGAAGAGACTCTTAGAATTTTAAAGAACATACTTTGAAATCTATTTAGCCAGTAATAAATTTATGGAACTTATCTGATATGGTACTAGTTAAAATTTTAAAAACAGTGAATCTAGGAGTTTAGTAAAATTTATGAACAGAGATGTATAATATATTGTTAGGGTAAATAAAATACATTTTGAAGTTTGTATTATAATGGTCAATGTAAGTATAAAAGAGGCAGAATTCTTGAGTTGGGTTGCCCCTGTGTTTGACCTGATATATCTCAGTTCTCTAATTATTACAGGAAATGCGGGCAATACAGTGCGTCATAATTCAAATAGTTCCCTATTAGAGCTACTCAGTGAAGTTATAATTGACAGTTTTTTAAAGCATCAACTTAAACTTATTACTATGAAATTACATATTTCTAATTCGTACATGAGCTGACTCTTAAGGATTTGGCTTGAGAATTATGTGATTAGGGATAAACTTAGCTTTATAAAATGCAATGTTTCAGATTTTTAAAAGTATAAAGTATTTTATTTATCTTCTATTCTACATTTATATTATATTAGTTTGTCATTGGCCCTTAGCAATGCTCTGAGATCATATGTGCTATACAAATGGGAGTTCTTTTAAGTCTTAAGGCACTGTTAAGATTGTAAATAATTTGGAGTATAAAGTCTAAATTAAGCATTGTGGCTTTAGATGTGGTATGTATGTGTCGCCTTTAGGATTTATTTTACTTAATGTTTTGTGGATCCTGTCGTTATTACTAGCGGCATATAGAGACATTTCTTCATACAGCCACCAGAGAGCATTAGTACAAAGGGTAACAAAATGGAACTTTTTCAAAAATGACTTGAGGGTTAGCTTTTCAGATTTATTTTCTTCCATCTTTACTTTCTAATATTTTAAAGTAAATACTGATGTTGTTTTTCTTTGGAATGTTTAAGGATGAGAAGTACTACCTACGATCACTTGGAGAAGACCCTAGAAAGGTAAGAATTCTGAATGTAACAAGTTGTCTAATCTCTCCACAATTAAGAAATCTGTTCTACTGTATATTTTACAGATGGCCATTCAGCTAATAAAATATAATCTAAAATAATTATAAAAATCCTGGATAATTCATATATATGTATTCAGAATCAAATTGATATGGACACAGTGTTAAGGAGTGGTCCCTAAAATGATCAAGTCAGATTCTATCTTTTCTCTTTATGGCACTATTATTTCTTTACCTTCTTTTATTCTTCTCCCTTAGTAGTACCCACAGGTTTTATGTAATTGATAACTTATATTCAAGTTGATGACTCCTAAACTTCAATATTAGAGTAGATGGCAATTGTATGATTCTTGCTTAAAGTAGGAAGAACTTTTCTATTAGTGAAGCATATTAAGCTTAACAATAGTGATATTGTTGAATGTCTTGGTACATAGTCTGTCATTCCTTCAGTTGAAAGATCATGCATTGGCTATGGTCACATCCTAGTATTTAAAACAGTGAGCAGAGTTTTGCCCCATTCCTCCTTATTATCATGGGCTCTGATGGCAGCCTTAGATAAAATAAGCATTATGCCAATATTGTGTTTATTATTAAAATTCTCATTATGTTTCTCTCAATGCAGGATGTTGCAGATATCAGAAAGCAGTTTCCTTTATTGGAAGGAGATATTAAGTTTCCAAAATTCTTCAAAGAAGAGCAGTTCTTTTCCAGTGTTTTTCGAATTAGCTCACCAGGGTTACAACTTTGGACCCACTATGATGTATGCTACATAAATGAGAAATCTAAAACTACAGTAGCTCTTTAGAATTTATGGACTTAACATTCACAGTTTCAACTTTCTGGAGGTTACCCCAAAGATCTTTGACATGTAATTTGCTGAAACATGAAGTTTGAAAACAGGTGCTCTGCAAGGCAGTGGTATGGGAGTGAATTATTTTAGTTAATGCCAAAGCCTAGTTAGTTTCTTATATTTGCATTTCTCTGTGGTCTTATTCTTGGTTCCTCATAATATATATACTACGTTTTTTGAAATGTTTTTTTTAATATGTGAAAAGTGGACACCAGATGAGGGGGAAAGCTGCAAAAGTGGGAAAAATGTTAAGGTTGTAGTATGAGGATGTTGAAGTGATACATGACTAGATGGAACCATTGTTGAGGAGAAAGGCAGAAGTTTGTGGAGAGCCATTTCCAATTATAAGAATTTGGGGACACCTGAAGGTCTTAGGCTGTATATCCCTTGAGAATGTCAAGTGTCTGCTGTATTTATTGAGCAGCAAGATGTGTAGAGTATTGATCTTGATCACTTATTCTATGGTGTTACAATTTTATTTGCTTAAACATATGCATATAAGTATCTAAAAATATTAAAAATCTAGTATTGTGTTTGGTTTGGTGTTGGGTGGAGAAATTTAGAAAGCTTAAAGCAATACCTAATAGGTTTCTAAAGATAAAAGAATATTTTGAAAAGTTCTGAGTTAAATTTAATAAAGTTTTAGAAGTGTGTTTTACAGTTTAGCTGAGGCCCTCGGGAGGATTTTAACATAGTAACTCTATAATTAAATGAGATAGATATAAAGTCTTAGCATATTTTTTAAGGTTTTATTTACATGAATGATAAGGTGAGAAAATGATGTAACTCAAACTTTTTAACTGTATTCAATGACTATTTTATGTAGTATCCATTTTATCTTAAATATTATAAAGTTTTTCTTAACCATAAAAATAAGTCAAAGGAATGCTAGTTATATAGTTAAAGTTTACATAAGTCAAGGGTTAGTGGTAAAAGGAGAAATGCTTAGGTAGAAGTGATATGTACTCAATAATCATGAATATATCTTGCTTAGTATATATTTTAATTCCTTAGCTGAGAATTATGTAGCTCTGCCTTTTAACATTTTTCAAAATTTGTACTAATGTAGTGTACCCTTACAAACACAGGAAAAGTCAGGATTGCTCCATTATTAATAGGTTCATCAAGAAAATTTGCCAAGTTATAGTCCTATAGAAATAATTTGGAAATCAAGATACATACCTATAACCAAATTATGGTTGGCCATATAGTAAAAGAGTTTAGCAGTAGTTGCAGCAGTACTGTTTATTTTCCCAACACCTGGTTTTCCTAAGTGCTTTCAACCTGTTGTCTAATTTTGGCCTTATAGCATTCCTTGACAGATAAGTAAAATAGATACTTACCAAGGAGAGCCTCAAATAGGTGTAACTATACTTGCTGTCAGAATGGTGGGGCAAAGGCAAATAGTTTTCTGACTTCAGATTTCCTAATAGCTTGCCAATCCTTCCCATTTTAAGACAGTGTTGGAGAAATAACGACACAGTTGTGTAACACAACTGTTTTCCTTGTTAGATTAGAATACTACTATAAGTTTTAGGTAATGTGAGTCAAGCTTTATTAAAGGATAGGATTTACGGTTAACTGTTTGGAATACCATTGGTTCTGTGTATTTGAATTTTAGATACTGCTTATTCATAAGTTCTTATTTGTCTTCAGGTAATGGATAACTTATTAATACAAGTGACAGGAAAAAAGCGTGTTGTACTATTCAGTCCTCGAGATGCCCAATATTTATATTTATCAGGTACTGTTTTTTTTTTTAAGTTTAAATTTCTGAAGTTTTATTTATTCAGTTAGTTTTTTTTTTTAATCTCTTCATTCTCATAGAAAAACTTTATAGGGCTTCTTCCTAATTATGATGTATTGTATTCTCCATTGTGTATGTAATGATAGGCAATATGAAGAATGAGATTTTCAGATTATCTTAATTATATTACATGGAAGTCAATGGTTATAAATAAAGGATGTGTTATTGAAAATTGTCTTAGGTTTCAGGAGAATAGTAATCATTCTCACATTGTGAGTACACAGAAGTAGTTGTACAGGAAAAAAAATTTTTTTCAAATTTATATTTGTGGTTACTTTTTAGAAAAATGCTAACTGCTCAATCTATATTATCCTTTTTTGGAACTTTTCAGGTACTAAATCAGAAGTACTGAATGTAGATAACCCAGACTTAGCTAAATATCCACTGTTTTCCAAGGCTAGACGGTATGAATGTTCCCTTAAAGCTGGAGATGTATTATTCATTCCTGGTAAGATTTCTAGACTTCAGTAATTTGATGTTTATAATATTTGTACTCTGTCTTCCATCCATTATATGATTATTTTAGTAAAAAAATTTGTTAGATGTATCCTGTCATATACAAGATGATTTTTATACACAGATGTGTGTGTGTTTAAAGTATGCTTAGACAAATTCTTACAATATTAACAATCTTGTTTTCAAAGGCAACCTATAAATATAATATTATATATATATAATATTATTATACTCTAATTTCTTTATTCTTTTATTAAAGGATCTCAAACAAGATACTTTATATCTAGGAGAAGATTATACCTCATTGTACTTTTAAAATCATTTTGTTTCTAAAATATTAACATGTTTTAGAACTGTCACTTAAGTATTTACCAAGAAATAGTAAATATATTTCAAAGCCAAGAGAGATTAGAGATTTTATTAAATATAAAAATGTTAGTCTTAATACCTATGATATCTTTTGTGTGCATCATTTTTCTACAGTCTGAATTAGTGTCACTTAATGTTTTTGAACAGTAAATAGGCATTAGTTACTGTTAGTAACCAGTGATATAATTAACATCTGTAATTATTATGCAAAACTGAATACCTGAAGATTATAAAGATTATAAAATCATAATTAAGATTAAAGGGATGCATTAACAAATTCTATTTATATAGTTTTATTTTCCATATCTAAGTTAATAAGTTTAATATGTTTAATAACTTTTCAGTGATAATAAAATTAAGTTAAAAAGTATTAATAATAATATGATATTCTCATTTGGGACTAGATTATAAATTCTTTGAGGACAAGAAACCATGTTTTGTTAATCTTTGTATTGTCCTGATAAAATGTCCTTCACATAATTGTGTATAAAAATTTGATACCTTGGGGCTTCCCTGGTGGCGCAGTGGTTGAGAGTCCGCCTGCCGATGCAGGGGACACGGGTTTGTGCCCTGGTCCGGGAGTGGCTGGGCCCGTGAGCCATGGCCGCTGAGCCTGCTCGTCTGGAGCCTGTGCTCCGCGACAAGAGAGGCCACAACAGTGAGAGGCCCGCGTACCGCAAAAAAAAAAAAAAAAAAAAAATTTGATACTTGACTTCTTAATCTTCATTGAAAACAACCAGCACATTTTTTTTTAACATCTTTATTGGAGTATAATTGCTTTACAATGGTGCGTTAGTTCCTACTGTATAACAAAGTGAATCAGCTATACATATACATATATCCCCATTTCTCCTCCCCCTTGCGTCTCCCTCCCACCCTCCCTATCCCACCCCTCTAGGTGGACACAAAGCACCGAGCTGATCTCCCTGTGCTATGTGGCTGCTTCCCACTAGCTATCTATTTTACACTTGGTAGTGTATATATGTCCATGCCACTCTCACTTCGTCCCAGCTTACCCTTCCCCCTCCCCGTGTCCTCAAGTCCATTCTCTACATCTGTGTCTTTATTCCTGTCCTGTTCATCAGAACTTTTGTTTTTTTAGATTCCATATATATGTGTTAGCATAATTTGTTTTTTTCTTTCTGACTTAACTTCACTCTGTATGACAGACTCTAGGTCCATCCACCTCACTACAAATAACTCAAATTTCTTTTCTTTTTATGGCTGAGTAATATTCCATTGTATATACGTGCCACATCTTCTTTATCCGTTCATCTGTCAATGGACACTTAGGTTGCTTCCATGTCCTGGCTATTGTAAATAGTGCTGCAGTGAACATTGTGGTACATGACTCTTTCTGAATTATGGTTTTCTCAGGGTATATGCCCAGTAGTGGGATTGCTACAACCAGCACATATTTTTTAAATCTATTGCCATTACTTAAATTTTGGGGTTTTGTGTCTTGAGAGCATGGTTAAGGGTGATGCAGTTCTCCCTTATTCTGTATACAACTTTAAAAGAAGAAAAAAAACAAAACAGAAATACTGAACATTTGCATATATTTTGAAGTAAGAGCAAAAGTCCCATCTTCGGATGTAAATTTAACAGAATAGTTACCTTTTTTTCCTGTTACATTGAATATGGAAAAAAAGGTTCTGAAAGAAAGAGTAGTTAAGATTAAAACCATGTTTGGAACCTAGTTTTGTAAATCAAAATATTTTAAGCTTTTGTTTCTCCTAGAGCACTCAGAATGAGTTTGTTTCTAAAATTTAGCTTCTTATAAATCTTCCTTTCTCCTTTCCACAGGATTAAACTTTTTTTGGATGTGACTAGTATTTCATCTTTATTATATTGTAGTGTTGCTTTAGTATTTCTGTAGCACCTGTGTTTTGAAAATATTTAGACTCAATTGAAAACAAAGAAGTAAGCTTTCTAGTGGAAGTAAAATATTAATTAGCTATATGATAAAAGTTTACTCATCCTCTCCACAACCAAAATATTTGCTTTAGTTTTATATACTTATTATAAAGGAGCTGAAAGAAATATAAGACGATTATAATTGCATTAGAAATGTAAAACTGAGGAGGCTACAGTGAATGCAGATTCAAGCAAGTTAGAAAACCAAATGCAGCTTGTACAGGAAGTCTTTGAGAACAAAAGTACTGTACTGAGTCAGAAAAGGTCAAAGATACTCCTCAAATAATTGAAATGTTCTGTGTATAAAAAATGAACACTTTTGATGTGGTTGTGTGACTCAGGAAGTGTAAACAAGTAACACAAAACACAGCCCCAAATTACAGAACTACAAAACAAATATAACTTTATTATGTCTTTCAAGTTAAAAGGAAAATTTGCTACTTCCAAAGGTTTTAAACGTAGGGTTGTGCTATTGACACTTTAAATTGGTTGGCAATTCATAAAAGTTAAAATGATTCTGTTAAAAGCTGGGAGTGTGCTAACGAAGGGATCTAGTTACAAGAATTATTTCTTGCATTGGCTATAATGCAATTCGTGATATTTCACTGACATTTTGGTTTTTTTTTTTTAACTGTAGCTTTTATTTTTAACTTTTTTTTTTTAAAACTTCTCCAGCTTTATGGTTCCATAATGTAATATCTGAAGAGTTTGGAGTGGGAGTGAACGTCTTTTGGAAGCATCTTCCATCTGAATGCTATGATAAAACGGATACCTATGGAAACAAAGATCCTACAGCAGCATCAAGAGCTGCACAAATTTTGGACAGAGCCTTAAAAACCCTGGCTGAATTACCAGAGGAATACAGGGACTTCTATGCACGGCGAATGGTCTTGCACATTCAAGACAAAGCCTATAGCAAAAACTTTGAATAAATATTGAAGTGAATGCAGTGAGCATAAACTTTTAAATACAGTTCAACTCAAATACTGGAGAAGTATAACAAGATGTAAATTATGTTTTTAAAGATTTATCCTTTGTTAAAATAGGAAAGATAAATCAATCTCAGATTTACAGATTAAAGAAGTATGAAGGCATGTTTGTGTGGTTTCTACTTAATACAGATTGTTATGGTTGAAAAAGTGCTGCAGTGGGACAGCTCTTTAGCTTTCAGGTGCAAATAACTAAAAATCCAACTTAAAATGACCTAAACAATAAGAAAATGTATTGAATCATTATACATGAAGTCTACTGATAGAAAGGGCTTCAGTATTTCTATTCCAGTGATTCAGAAGGGTCACCAGGAAACTTTGGGGGTTTTTTTCTCCCGTTTTCAACTGCAGCATTGGCATCATACTAGTGCTGGCTTCCCTCGTGGTCATGGGATGGCTGCCAATAGCAGTTGGGGCTGGGTGCATGTTCATTTACATGAAGTGGAGGAATCAGGGGATTCCAGGGGCCCTCTTAACATGCAAAGCTTTCCCAGAATTTGCCGCCAGATGCTTGGGTCTCATTGATCTAAAGTGGCTTAGACCTGTCCATCCCTGAGCCAGTCACTGGTAAAGGATATGGAATAACTCTTAGGTCAGTTGGAGCTACTGGAGCTGGAAGTAGAATCCGCTGCCCCTGAGACACATGAGGTAGAATGGATAATTTTTAGAATCAGAATCCAGATAAGGAAAAAACATGGGCAACGAACAATATGTACTACATTAATCTTTTGAGCTTTTTATAACATACAGATGCCTAGGCCCCATCTTTGTAGACTCTGATTCAGTGTTTTTAGGGTTTGGCATAGGTATCTATTTAATAGAACTCATAGATTGTTTTGATGCATAATTAGGATTGAGAACAACTGGATTAGATGATAGTGATTTGGACTATTAGTTTTGTGATTTGTCCAAAGTAAGTGTTTAATCTGATCCTGGTTTTCTTGGTACCCAGTAAGTTAGGCCTGCCCTTTTCAGTTTTTGAATGTCAGAAAATATTCAAATCAGTTTTAATTTATACCTATGGCTAAACTTTAACCTAATTCAAGTTTTCCCCAGTAGATGTTTTCTGCCTATCCCCCTTTTTTAAAAAAAATTTCTTTTAAGAATGAATACATGAGAGATACCAATAACATCATTATTGAAGACAATCAGCGATTGTATGTGGATCTATGGCATTCTTTGTTTTGCACCTAGTAATTTTATTGCAGTGTCATTGAAGAAAGCCCATATATATTTACTGAATACAAATGTGCCCATCTAAAGCAATCTGAGTACATCGATTTAGTGCAGTTTAATTATGGAGAAAACTTTCTTTTAAAAATAATTTATCCACTCATACCGTGTTTGGAGTTGGATTAATTTCAGGTATGAAAGGCAAATTACAACAAATAAGAAAGGAAAAGTATATAAAAAAATTGTTCTCAACAGGCATCTTTGGGAAGAGAGAATGAAGTTACTCAGGTCAACAAAAGAAGTCGGTCAAAAAAATTGTTTTATATCTAATTATTAGATTTTGATTTTTATTATTTCTTAGGTTAAGCAAAGAACTTCTTTAATGATTTTCTTTGGGAAGAAAAAAAAAACAGCAAAACCCCTTTTAGTTGGAATAGTATTTAGAGTCAGCTCTTTAATAAACCCCTTTTTTTTTAACCAGTAAGAGAATCAGTGCAAAATATGTATGTCCAGGGTCATGTGGAAAACTAGGAAGCTGAGATTACAATTTGCCTAACGAATATTCATTTTAATTCAGTTTATTTGGAAAGTAAACTGGACTTTAGGCAAGTTAATCTCCTAAGAAGCTTACTTTCCTCATCTTTAAAATAAAACTTGAACTTTATAGGATTGCTACAGAAATAAAGGAGATAGCTGAAGGGCAGGAACATGGTTGATGGCTGGTGCTAGCTTCCATTTAATATTCCTTTGCTGAGAGATTTGAGGTAGTTCCTGTTGCAACATTATAATATCTGCAATACTGATGAATCCTTTGGGAGGTTTTATTTATTTTTGGGGGGGAGTTAAAATTCCTGGTCATAATTTTTAATGTTAGGGTCTTTTATTTTTTTGGCCACGCTGCGCGGCATGTGGAATCCTGGTTCCTTGACCAGGGCCGGAACCCATGCCTGCCCCCTGCATTGGAATCGCAGTCTTAACCACTGGACTGCCAGGGAAGTCCCCTAGGGTCTTTTATTTTAAATGCAAAATATTTTAATCTTTTTGCCTACCTGGCTGAGACCAAATGAGATGTTTTTCATATATAAAATAGTACACAGCATGTTAGCTGCAACTTGTCAGGAATTCCAAATCTCAGAATTTTGTTGCTGAAAGGGATCTTAGAAATCATCTAGTCAATCCAGATTGCTTAAATGACTGTCGAGGCTGACACAGCTGGGTGATAGAAACTTGAAATTATAGTTGTGGTGCCCAGATTAGTAACTCTCCATTCTTACCCTTAGGTGCAGCTCATCTCAGATACTTAGGGATACATTATATAGTTATTCTCTGGTTACAGTTCAGGGCCACAAAGGAATTTTTTTCCTCTGCCAGCAAAACAACTCAATGTGCTGCTTGCTACACAGACAAGAGATACAAAGTAAGACTAATGAACAGGTAGACAGCAGAGTGTAATATAAAAATGGAATAGCATGCAGTCAAAGAATGAGACAGGTATATGTATGTACTGGCAAGGTATTTTCCCAAGGTAATTAAATGAGAAAAAGGTTTGAAACTATGAGTACAGTACGATGCCATTTGTGTAAAAGGTATGCTGTAAATAAACATTTATTTGTATATGCATAGAATTATCTCTGCAAGGATACATGAGAAACCAGTGATAGTGACTGCCTCTGAGGTTAGACAAGTAGATGGGAAGACTGGAATTTGCAGTTATTATCTGATTTTTTTTTTTTGCCCTGGTATATATTATTCTTTCAAAATAAATTTTAAAAATACATGCGAAGATTGTAATTATTTTCTCCTCACAAACATTAACAGTATTTTTCTTGGTACATAATTACATCTGAATTCTATTTATTCAGTAATTTCAAACTTGTCACTTCGATGAAATATCAAAACAAGGGAAACAAGGTCAACATGGCTTATTTTCTATCCTTTTGAACAGCAGCTATGTGAACATTTGGAAAGAACCTTAGTAATGAGGCTTTGCTTTTCTTTTCTTTTTTTTTTTTTTTTTTGCGGTACGTGGGCCTCTCACTGTTGTGGCCTCTCCCATTGTGGAGCACAGGCTCCAGACGCGCAGGCCCAGCAGCCACGGCTCACGGGCCCAGCCACTCCGCGGCATGTGGGATCTTCCCGGACCGGGGCATGAACCCGTGTCCCCTGCATCGGCAGGCGGACTCTCAACCACTACGCCACCAGGGAAGCCCAATGAGGCTTTTCTTACCCATCTGATGTTGCCAACAGACATCAAAGCTTAATCTAAGAAGTTGACCCCCACCAAAAAATGCAGGAAGCAGGAATGCACGTCTGGATGGAGTTGGAACTGTGCTGCTGTGACTCCTTCCCCCAGTGCTAAAAAACAGATATAGTCAGGAGGAACTAACATAGATGATTGGTAGTCACCCACATATCTCTGGTGTTACCTTACAGTCTTTTTTCAAGCATACAGGCCATGGGTGTTTGGATGTCTTAAATACACCTAAGTTATATTGTATTTTTTCAAGTTCCATTAAATAGGATACTAAAATGACCATCCTAAGTGACTGCCTGTCTCTACCACTAAGAGCTGCTTGGCCTCTCTGCCTTTGTAAAGAGCAACCTGAATTCACAGATGTCTATCTACATGAATATCTTACCCTCTAAAGCATGTTTCTCTTAAAAGCCCTTAAATGAAGTGTAACAGAATAGCTCTTTTAAGAATAATACCTTTTTGTTTCATATTTTTCCTCTTAAGCCTTAGGCTATTACACATTTCCATCCTCACATGCTGGAACTGTTTTGTCTGTACTGTATCCTCAGTGCCTAGACCTTCTTTGCCCTTGGTGGGGCTTAGATATTGCATGAATGAAATGAAAAACAGACCACACCATATTCTAACCAAGTCTCTTGATGACAGCTAAAGGAATACAGATGATTAGCGTAGAAAAGGAAGAACTTACTTATTTTCGAGAGATTTTGTTGTCTAGGAAATCCAACAGAAGGAAATGATGCTATTTTCTGTGGAGCAATTTAAAGAAAAAGAAGAGATGTATTTTTATAGGAAAGGTTCAAAGTTGCCTGTATAAAAAAACATGGAGGTTAATGAAAACACACACAAACCCAAACTGGCAAAGTGGAGAGAAATCGCTTCCTTCCAAATAACGATCTAAAGTTTTAACAAATCTAGTAACAAACAGCACATCCAAACAGACTTCTGTGGATTAAATTTAATACAACTGTACATTCATGCTGTGGCGGTAACAACTTTCACATTATTTGTTTGTTTGACGACTTTTCTCAGTTGACTCTTTCATGACACAAACACAAAGGCACAATCCAAAGGATACACTAACATTTATAATAGTTTTAAACAAATGTGGAGAAAGAACAAATTTTAAGTATTAAACAAATATTTGAATATGGATCAACTTGAATATATTTTCATTAAAGAAAATATTTTCAGTTCTCAACACTGTCTCATTTTGATGCAATGGCAATTCCAGGTGTCCCAGACAGTTATTCTTAATATCCATTCAACATATAACAATTACAATTAAGCATTTACATGACTGGATAGCTACAAGGACCATATTTTAAATAGCTCAGATTTTTAAATGAATCTTTCTGCTAAAAGTCATACGTTTTCCATTTTAGTTAATCCTGTAGAAATAAATGCCTTTCCTTCCCCCCCTCATTAAAGTACTCAGTAACTTAGCTATGTTACATTAGATACACATAAATTTAACCAAGGATTATTAAACGTATTGAAAGAAGCCATCCAATCAATAATGGTGCTTTAAGACAAGGTAATAAGTCAAACGTTAGAATTAGGCTGACTTGTTTCCTTGTTGGGAATTTTGGGTCTCAAAAGAAACAGCAGGTATTTAAAAGAAACCAAAGCAATATAAAACTACTGTACTTCATCCTTAAGGAAAAAAACACTGAAAGATAGTATTCTGAAGTTCATACAATTTAAGCATCTGGTAAGTAAAAATCCTTTCTTATAAGTTTCTGAATATTTGGAATATATTCATAGAGTCATTAAAATATAATTCTGAGACGAAACCAAGAAATTAACATTTTAAACTATTTTTTATATATTTAGACCCTCTGGGTTATTGATATTGAGCTTCAGTCTTTTTTTCTTTTTCAGTCTGAAAGCAGCATGTTACTTCCCTGCTTAATTATTTCATGACCTGCAAAAGCTAATTATTAATAAGCAATTTTTAAAAAGACCACTAGCCTTTTATTGTAATCTTTCAATGTTAGTTGATATTCATTAGATCTTGGTTTCTCAAAATGTATTTATCTAGGTCAAGAAAAATGGGCAGAAGGAAACCTCACCCAAATTATGTAGCAGTGTTAAGCAAATTCAGTCTCTGAGCCAAAATTAAATCATTTGTGTCTTCAAACTTTCTCTTTCAACTTTTCATATAGCAATATAGTTTTACATTTTGGCCAAGGAGAGATGCTTTCTTTGGGCAGACAAAATCATGCTTCAGGAGAAATAGTGACTTAGTTCTATAGAATCTATCTCCTTTTCAATAGGGCACTACCAAATAGAGTATTATATTTTACCTAAGTTGCTCTCTTTCAAAAGATGATAGGATGAAACAATTTAAAATCTGTACTGTATTTTTACCCAGTATACATAATTATGTTCAATTTCAAACAATTTTCCAAAAGAACTGGTTTTTTGCCAAAATGCAAGAAACTCCAAAATGTCTTATCCAAAAGTTGCCAATTAAAAATTAAGCCACAGTGCTTAAGTGTAGGATTTTTAAAAACTAACTTTACACTACTGCACATTCTTAGATATGTGGAAACAAATACATTTTGACTCTTAAGAAAAAACACTTGATGGCACACTGAAGAATGACACCATAAGTTTATAAACATAAGGGGCAGGGTCTAGTTATTGCAAATTGATGGAAAACATCAGTGTGCCTTCACTTTGTTTGAAGAGAAACAGTGTTTCCACTCAAAAGTTTTCAGTGCCAAAATACCTAATTACCCTTAAAGTATCACCAAAATTGGTTTTAAACATTACTCAGAAAATAAACTATTTCCAACAATCACCATCTTAATTGCCTTTTATAAGGACTATATTATAACTTTCATTCTTAAGGGTCTTATATCTCCCTGTAGGATTATCACAAACCACCTTCTGGATTTCAAATAAACTAATTCTAACCCAGTCCCAATTAAAAACTATCCACGTTCACAAGCAAGGAACACTACTGCACGTTACACTCATAGTTTAGGAATGTGTGCTTCCTTCCCCCCACCCCCCACCAAAAAAAAACCTGACAATGCATCTATGAATTACATCTCATTATCTGAATTTATAGCACAAAGTGCTTCTGCTCTTCTGCATTAATAATACTGCAGTCTCAAAATACTTCATGAACCCTGAAGTGATTCTCTATGGAAGGAGCTTCGTTTGCAAAATGAATTTGGCTAGTCACCTGCATACCAAAATCTCCAAGTATCTGAACAAATTTCTTGTGCTCCTTTCCAATCCAAGATCTCATTGGATCATGTACTTGGTAAGGTGTTACATGGGTGTGAACAGTAATCCCTGTTTGTGCAAATTCTTTCAAGACTTCTGGATAAGTAATCCAAGTATTGCTTCCCCCAGAATGACCGCCATCCAGCCAGTACATTGTTTTTATGCTTTTGATAAAAGCATCAATGTTCTTGTCTTTCTTGGCTTCTTTCAATTCAAAAAGCAACTGATTCAAAACAACACAACCTTTACTGAATCCAATCAAAGTAAAAGAAGCACCATTTAGTGATGGTGGATAAAAACTCATGGCAGACTCATCAAATTTTTCACAGGTCCTCTCTTTGTCTCCCCGGCAACCATTAGTAGTATGAGAAGAACTGGATCTACAATTAGATGCTTTGGCGTCCTTATTCAAATCTTTCACATTCTTCTTTGGTAGCAAACTCTTCTGACTTAAGTTAAAAGCATTAACTAATAACGTATAAAGATGCTTAAAAGCTCCAAAGTCAGTATTGTGTTCTGGAGCACCAAACATATTGCTTTTCACAAAATTGTCATAGCAGCTGAATTTGTGCAAATGCATTCGGGAACACTTTATCACCCAAATATAACTATTGGGGAACCGGTGGGCTAAAATGGTGGCAACATTTTCTAGACTCCAGTTTTCCCACTGATAATTCTCAGGATGACGAGTCATAATTTCATGGTAATTCTGAAAGGTAAGAAAGATAAAACAAATATTAAATACACAGTTATGTAAAATTATTTCCACAAAATTAGTTTCCCATTTTTATTGGGGAGGAAGTAGGGATGTTATAATGACCTATGGTTAATGTACTAGAAATGAAAACTATAAATCTATTACCTTCTGGCTTTAAGATTTTAAACAAATCACTTCTTCAGTTTAAGCCTCAAATCCATCAAACACAGGGTTATAAGATAAAGCTAAATAGCACACTAGAAATTTTAATAAGAAAACACTTTAGAATGATTATAGATTTTTAAATGGATTTTATTTAGTATACATATGATCTATTATTCCTAAGACATTAACTGAAAATAAAAATTTGGTTTCTTAGACAGATTTTTTGACCAACACAGAATTCTAAAATATTTTCCTATTAAAGCTGCTATTCTGAACTCCTCCCTCTTTGGATTACTCTAGCAACCTGAATGCTATGTTTAATTTCAATTTTAGTATTACAAAGCTGCAATGAACATTATAGAAAAATCTTCATGTACATCTGTGATTACATCCTTAAAAATAAATTCCCAGATGTGGAAAAACTAGGTCAAAGAATATTCATAATTTAAGGTTGACTATATAGACTACAATACTGTCTTCCAGAGAAGTATGTATAATTTTTCTTTTATCTTTGTTAAATTTCACTGGCACAGGATAACTTATTCTAATTTGAATTTATTAAAAATTTAAATGAAGTTGAAATTTTGTTCATATATTTATTAGCCATCTGGATTTCTACTTGTGCCTGTTCATATCTTTTGCCTTTTTTTATTTGGTTTATTTATAAGTATTCTATATATATTAATAACTTTTTGTTTATGTTCTAAGACATACATGTAAGTTTTGTTTTCCTTTCAATTTTTATTCATAATATCCTTAAAAAAGGGAAATTCATTCAAATTTATTTCATTTATTCTATAAAATTTATTGGATACGTACTGAACAGTCATGGATCAGAAGAGATGAAACCCCTGCCCACAAAGAGTGCACATTCTAGTACAGAGATACATAATAACTCCATGAGTTGATAGAGCAGCACCCTCCAACAGAAATATAACATGAGCCACATGTACAATTTTCTAGCAGCTACGTTAAAAAAAAAGTAGAAAGTTAACAGGTGAAAAAAAAATTTTTTTTTTTTGGCCACGCCCTGCAGCATGCAGGATCTTATTAGTTCTCTGACCAGGGATTGAACCCATGCCCCCTGTAGTGGAAGCATGGAGTCTTAACCACTGGACCGCCAGGGAAGTCCCAAAATTATTTTTAATAATACATTTTATTAAGCCCAATACATCCAATATATTATCATTTCAACATGTAACCAACATAAAAAATACTGAGATTATTACATTTCTTTTTCTTTCTAAGTTTTTGAAATCTAGTGTATATTTTACACTTACAACACATCTCAATTTGGGTGCTAAATTTTCATCGGAAATACTTGATCTGAATTTAGATTTCATAAGATTTACAGTTGCAAAAGTAGATTCACATACCCAAGTTGCTCAAACACACTTAAAAGTTTTCCAGGAACTGAACTATCAGTTTTTAGATTTAAAGTTAAATACAATTTAAAATTTAGCTCTTTGATCACACTAAATTTCAAGCGGTCAATAGCTACAAGTAGCTAGTGGCTGGACAGCACAAGACATTATACGTGATAAGGGTGATAAGGAGCGTAAAGTTTTGGAGTGGGTGGAAGATTATTATTTAAACACAGGGTAGTCTCCAATAAGACAATAGCTGAGAAGGGCCTGAAGGAGCTGAGGGATTGAGTCATGATTATTTCAGTCATAAGGAACTGCAAAATGACCTGAAGTGGAGCCATCGTTGGTGTAACCAAGATACACCAGTGAGACCAGTGTACCTCCAGTGAAGTGAAGAAGGAGCAAAAGTGACCACTAAGAGGGTCACAGAGATTGCTGGTGAAGAGGGGAGGTGCTGATCATGCCTCGTAAGATACCCTGAGGACTCTGGCCTTTGCTCTGATAGGGTGTGGAGTAGATGGCTGATATAATCTGTTTGGAAGGATTACTCTGACTCCTGTGTGCAAAGGGGCAACAGTTTGAAGCAGGGAGACCAGTAGGAGGCTACTTAAGTATAACCCCAATGAGAGAAGGTGGCTCGAACCACAGTGGCAGTAGAAGCAAAGGTGGTAAGAACTGGTCAGATTCTGTATATATTTTGAAGGTAGAGTCAACAGCATTTGCTAATGGACTGGGTATAGGGTGTGAGAGAAAGGAAATAGAACTGTACTTTTTCCTTATTTCTAACAATCATATAGCAAACATTTTTAAATGCACCTCTCTTTTGACCTAGTAATTCTACTTCTAGGAGTTTATCTCAGGGATATACTTGCACACATGCATAAATAAATCTGTCTAAGGACATTTATTCCTGCTTCAGTTCTATGAGCACTCACACGGGTTGTAAAATACGGGTTGTAAAATAAGGGCTAAAAAACCCCCTGAATGCTGAGCTATCATTTGTGTTTAAAAAAAAAAGTTTGCCTCAGCATAGAATGTCTCTGGAAGGACATATAAATCAGTAACAATGGTTAGCCTTAGGGAAGGGAAATCGGAGACTGCCTCCAGTCATCCAAAGGGATGAAAAGGAGACTTATTTTTCAATGTACAACCTTAAATAAAATGAATTTTTAGCAATATACACATTTTTCTATTAAAAAATTAAGACTAATAAAAGTAATACTACAAAAATTTAGTCTACATGCAAAGGTATAAGGAAGATATAAAAACCACCAATCCATAAAACCACCATTAGAAATAATCACTATTAAAATTTTGGTGTCTAGTATTCCAGTGTTCTGTAGTATACATACACATATACAAGTATGTATGTAAGAGAGCATTCTTTATTTCTTCCCTCAGCAAGATTATACACACAGTTTTCACTTAAAAATGTTACAGGCATGATTCCTTATCAATAAGTATAGATTTGTATAATTTTTAGACTTCCCATCAAAAAGATTGATACCAATTGATACTTCCACTGGAAGTATACATGAGTGCTTATTTTCTCACATCCTTACCCACACTGGCTATTAGCATTAATTTTTAAAATATCTTTGCTACTAAGATCAAATGATATCTTACTTTTAATTTGCATATTTTTATTCCTAATCAGGTTGAACATTTTTCTATGTTTATTGGCAATTTTCATTTGTTAATTCTCTATTCATATCCTTTGATAACTTTCCCAAAAGGATGCTCAAGTCCTTCTTAACAGTTTTTACCTCATTAATATTAAGTTTGTCATATATGTTAAAAAAAACCTATTCCCAGAAGGCCATCATTTAATTTTTTTATGGATTCTGCTACTGCCTTCTGCACATCCAGATTTATGAGATATAAAATTATCATAGGAGCTTGGATCTGAAAGGGCTCATCTAAATCCTTTTTTTTTTTTTTGATAAATATCTCTTTTTTTTATTTCAGTGAGAAAACAAATTTGGGCCCTTTCCCTTGTCCCTACCTATAAGAAATCTACACTCTTTCTGCACAGAACCCTTTCGTCCAAAAAATGAAAGAATTTGCAATTCAGGCACCAATGTAAAGAATAGAGGGATGAACATGAAAGGAACTACCCCCACATGCAGAGGTGGGCATGCGTGCACACACATGAGCATCATCAGAAAGGGAAGGAACAAATTTCCAACACAAATTGAAAGGTGGAAATATTCTTGCCTATTGAACTTTGACTTCCATTTCTTCATATATTCATCAGTGGGCATTTGTGGGTCACTAAGCACAGTTCACAGTCCCTCAAGAACACAGTCCAGTGGGAGAGACAGAGATAAATAATTACAAGGCAATATGATTACTGCTGTAAAGCAGGGATATGTGAAGAACTGTGAGGGGACATAGAGAAAGGGAGACTCGAGCTATGTTTTGGGACATCAGGGAAGGCTCCACAAATACATGAGCTCAGTTTTGTAGTATTAGTAGAAATTCCAGAATTATGCAGTAGAATTTCTATTATGTCTGAAGTAGGAATATTAGTCAGGTCTTCATAAAGACACCCAAATATTAGTTGGGAAGAACAGCGCCAACACTGAATTATTCTATGGATTCCTAAATAGCTAGTTATAAGTGCCAAATACACAAGAAAGCACAAACATCTAAATCGTTTTTATAGCTAAGGAAACTGAGCTCCTACAAACTATACAGTTATTTATATTATATAGTTATTTAATGAGCTAAAATGAATAAGATTTTATGACTCCATTTAGTCTCTACCACATACGAGGTGGTAAACCTAAAAACTTGGTGTTTTCTTTGATTAACCAGAGGTTACATGATCAGAGTAGGAAAATGCTCATACTAAGTAACTGTGTGTATGTATTAAAATGTAAAAGTAAGACTGTTACTCTTGTGTCTAATAAGTCCAAATCTAAGAACAATGGATAAGTACTCCCATATTCTAGAAAGAGACACCAGACATCCCCATAGGACTTGCTAACAGGTAGTCAAAACCAGTTCTGCAACCCAGGCTACTATACAAGGCCAATCTACAGAAGAGGTGGAAGAACGTGGGAAGAAAGAGTTTTCTTTTGAGAGAGTTTTCATCCCAGTTGGGAATGCAATGCACTTACTCTCCCTGTAAGGGTTAAAGGGTAGGAGGCATGCTTCCTCATCCCCAGTGAGGCAGGCGGCAAGAGAATCTCCTGGAGAGATTAAGGGGTAGTTACTCCACAGGTAGATGCTTGCTGACCTGCAAAAACATAAAGGCCCATCCCACACTGCTACTGAAGTACTGGTACAAAGGATTTTTAGGAAAACTTGACATGTGTCTCCATGATAAAGACTTAAGTTAGGTGGACTATTGTTATAGCAGAGTGAGGAGAGCTATATAGGGTACGAGCTGTACTTCCATAAAAAATGCGTCAAGGGGGCATCTTCGCTGAGCATAAAGTGGACATCTCACGTAAGCAAGCTAAAAGGACCGTAACAGGAACAGCCTAAGAAGGCTGCTCGTCATAGCACACGAAGCCCCAGGGTATATGGTCAGATGTGAAATAGTAGAGTGAGTGTGTGTGTGTGTGTGTGTGCGCGCGCCCATGGTTCTTGGCACAGAGCTCCTAAAACCCTTGGAATTTCATGGGTGACAGGGGTTGGTCACCAGAAAGACCAAGACATGATGAGAAGTTTGGAACTTTCAACCCCACTCCCCATTCTCCAGAGAGGGACTGGAAATAAAGTTAAAGACTGATCATACCTATGCAATGAAGCCTCCATAAAAATCCCCAAAGTACAAGCTTGGATAGCTTCCAGGTTGGTGAACACAGGAGGTGCTAGGAAAGAGGTGCACTCAGAGAGAGCATGGAAGCTCTGCACCTCTTCCCACATACCTTGCCCTGTGCATCTCTTCCATCTGGATGTTCACCTGTATCCTTTATCATATCCTTTCATAACAAATGGGTAAACACTATGTAAACTGTTTTCCAAAGTTCTGTGAGCCATTCTAGCATACTAACTGAACCCAAGGAGAGGGATCGTGCAAACCCCAATCTATAGCTGTTCAGTCAGCAGTACAGGTGATAAACTGGGACTTGGCGACTGGCGTCTGAAGTGGGGAGGGGAAAAGACTTGTGGGACTGAGCCCTTAACGTGTGGAATCTGACACTAACTCCAGGTAGATAGCATCAGAATTGAATTGAATTATAGGACACCCAGCTGGTGTTGCAGAGAATTGCTTGGTGTGGGGGGAAATACCCACACATCTGTTGTCAGAAATATTCTGAGTGTGGTAATAGTGTGAATAGCAAAGGAGAATCACATAGGAGAAGTGAGTCTTTTCCTACTCACCAGGACATACACTTAGGGCATGGTCATCTATATATCCTAGTGTTTAGGAAAGCAAAAGTTTTTAAAAGCTAAACTTGGAAATGACCCAAATGTTCATGAACTGCTGAATGGGTAAGCAAATTGTATGTCCATACACAGAAAACTACTTGGCATTAAAAAGAAATAAACTTCATGACAGAAAAAACAGGAAGAATGCATTTCAAAAGCATTAGGCTAAGTGAAAGAAGCCAGACACAAGACTACATACTACATGACTCCTAACTAATGAAAATCTAGAAAAGGCAAAACTATACTGAAAAGAAAGCAGATTAGTGGTTGCCTGTGGCTGAGAAAAGAGATTGACTAAAAGTAGGGCACAGGGGTACTTTTTAGGGTGATCAAGATGTTGTATTACATGATTATTGTGATGGTTACATAATTGTATTCGTTGAAATTCATCAAATTGTAAACTTACACTTAGAAATAGGGCTTCCCTGGTGGTGCAGTGGTTGAGAGTCCGCCTGCTGATGCAGGGGACACGGGTTCGTGCCCCAGTCCGGGAAGATCCCACAAGCCACGGAGCGGCTAGGCCCGGGAGCCATGGCTGCTGGGCCTGCGCGTCCAGAGCCTGTGCTCCGCAACGGGAGAAGCCGGAACAGTGAGAGTCCCGCGTACCGCAAAAAAAAAAAAATAAAATAAAAAAAAAGAAAAAAAAGAAATACCTACAATCCTGTATCCTGAGGATCTAAAAAGCAAGGAACTCAAGAAAATTGGACAGTACCTACTTAAAAAAATTCTGATCCTCCTCCAAAATCACTACTGATAAGAAAAACATCAGGAGGTACCTAAAGAAAAGTGAATTACTACGGCCTCAGCTTTCCTATAATTCAAAGGATAAAAGGGCAAGCATAGAATAAAAAAGGACATACAATAAAAGATGACTGCAAGAAGGAAATCAAAAAAGTAATGGTAATTAGCATTTAAAATTATACTGTCAACCAGATCCAATTAACATCAAATAATGAATCTGTGTTAACATGAGGCAAAACTTCTAATGGTATCCTACAAAGTTCTGTTTGGCCCTATTCTGTTCAATATTTATCCAAATTAAAAATAAAGATATAGAAAGAATGCTTATTTAATCTATATATGATATAAATGAAAATAAAGGTTCTAAAAGGATCAATACACTAAAAGATGAGCTGTATCTCACAGGGTAAATTTCATAAGAATAGACATTAGGCTCAAAAGAATCAAGTGCAAAGAGAAGGAAATCTGAGCCTAAAAGCCCTTCATATAATAATAGCCAAGTAGCACTTAATACATTGTTCAAAAGAACTTACGTTTATTCATTCAATAAGCTATCTACTGAACACCTACTTCATGCCACTCACTAAGCATCGCAGATACAACAGTGAAGAAAACAGACGTGAAGCGTGCATCATACTAGTGGAAGACAGACAAAATCCAAAATGAATAACTAATATAGTAAATGAAATGGATAAAAATGAATTATCCTAATTATTTATTAGGAGAAAAGTTGACAGGGATCCTGTGCACATGTATGATTATTAAATAGGATGGTCATCAAAGGCCTCACTGTGAAGGCAACTTTTGAGCAGAGACTTGAAATAGGTGAACTAATGAATCCTTACAGACATCTGCAGGAAAATTGTTCCAGGCAGTACGTGCAAACTTGAGGTCAAGTGTGTCTACCATGAGCAATATGAAGAAGGCTGGTGTGGCTGGAACCTTCTGTGGAGAGTAAAACAGATAAAGGAAACACTCAAAAAAGCAGCAGGGTGGGAATTCCCTGGCAGTCCAATGGTGAGGACTCCGGGCTTCCACTGCAGGGGGCACAGGCTCAGTCCCTGGTCAGGGAACAAAGATCCTGCGTGCCAAGCAGTGTGGCCAAAAAAGAGAAAAAAAGAAAAGAAAAGCTACAGGGTGGGAAAGGTAAATAGAGTGAAGGGCCTTGCATGCCATCAAGAGGACTCTGGCTTTTACTATGAGTGGCACGGGAAGCTGCTGGTGTTTCGAGCAGAGGTGTGGTATGATTTGACTTAGGTTTTTAAATGATTATTCTGATCACTTCTAGATACATTTAGGAGGTAAAGCCACTTTATTTGCTGATGTATTAAGAGAGGACAAAAGGATAATTTCAAGATTTCTAACTTGAGCAACTAAATAGGAAGTGTTTCCATTAACTGAGAGACAAGATGATGACTACAGGAAGAGCAAGTTTAGGGACAAAGATCCAGAGACTTTAGGTTTGAGATATCTATTAAATGTCCAAAAGGAAATACGTGCATGTAACGGCAAGTTTAAAGTTCCAGGAATAGGCTAGAACACAAATGTTGAAGGTCGTCAGAGTATAGGTAGCATGTAAAGCCACAAGACTGAAAGAGATCACAAAGGGAGTAAAGGTAGTCAGAGGAAAAGTCCAAGAACTGAGCGCTACAGAACTCCCCAATAATTAAAAAGTTCATCAGAAAGATAAGAAGGGAGGGTAACTCATTGGGTATTCACATATTTAATCCTCATTGATATCCTATACATCATCATTCCCATTTTGTAGCTGAGCTGGCTGCAACACAGAGAGATTTAACAATTGGCCAGATATTTCATAGCTAAAAAGTGCAGAATCAGGGTTTAAAACTAGGCGATCTGGCCTCAGAGCCTTTGATGCATTATTATTCTCTATTTCTTCTCTGAAAGCCCTGGGTTTTTAGAGGACTTCATACTCTGCATAAATCAACAGTATGTCACTGTCCAAAAAGCTAATGGAATCTCAGGCTACTTAAAGAAATGGATGATGTCAAAATGAAAGGAGGTATCAGTCTAACTATATTTAGCACTTTATAGATTTCACCTGAAGATCTGTGCTATATTCTGACTTGCACACTTTAAAAATATTTAGTAGGTGTTCAATGACAGTTAGTTATCATTATCATCATTGTTATGGATGCACACAGTAGCTGGTCCACAAAACCCTGGAAGTCACTGTCAGCAATGCCATGCTGATTTCCCAAACCGAGCAAAAGGGCATCAACTGAGTACAGTAAATTCCTCCTCTTAAATCGAAATACTAGTTTTGATTAGCAGTCAACTAGACCAGTCAATTATTTGGAGGGCAAGAGAAAAAACTACATTTACCTTCATCATCATCTGACTCAGGGCACAACGTTTGTAAACATATTTTTTTAAAGCATTAATTTCAAAAACAATAATTGTTTAATAAACTAATTATTTCACGGTTTAAGAAACACATTCAGCCATATTTTAGCTTCACCTGTCTATACCAGCACTACCCAAGAGAACTCTGTGATGAAGGGAATGTTCCGTGGAAATGCTCTGTAACTGCACTGTCCAGTACAGCACACACAAACCTTAGGGGCCGCTGAGCATTTGAAATGCAGGTAGTGCGACGGAGAAACTGGATTTTTAATACTATTTAGTTTTAATTAAATAGCCCCATATAACTAATGGCTACCCTATCAGACAAAGCAGTTCTAGATTAAGATCTAGATTAAGGCCCAGCTTTCCAGGACAACATAGCCATGTATATTTGCCTGCAGCCGCAAGATTAATAATAAAGATAAAATCACACACAAAAAAGTACAGAATTTAGGTGAGCATCAAAATATTGACATGCTTAGCGATTCCTGTCCCTTTTCTTCCACCCATTCTCCCCTTCTTAGGGTTACTGAGAGCTTCACACCCTAGTACCAGTATTTTGTCTGTTTACTTTTTAATAACTGCCAGCACGCTAATTTAAAAGCCCTCTCTCCGCCTCCTGCCCCCTCCCCCACAGATCCTCTGAGAAACCAAGTTATAGAATAAATACACATTTTCTCGTTTCTAGGTCTTCAATTCCACCCCCTCGAAACCTGGACTGACGGCTGGCTCTTTCGATGTCGTAGCCCTCCAAGGACACCTCCTGTCTAGGGCTCTATGAGGAGGGGGTCAGGGCGTGGAAGGGGCGGTTCTGGATTTCGTGGAGCCACCCCGTTTAAGCGCCATGTGTGAGTGTGTTCAGGCGAGGCAAGGAACCGGGCCCCAGCTACGAGGGAGGAATCTAGAGAATTCGCATATGTACAAGAAGAAAGAGCAGGTGCCCAGGCAGGCCGCAGGTTACCTGCACATCCCCGGGGAAATAGAGTACGTGATGCTGGGGCGGTGGTTGCGGCTCCTCCTTCGCCAGGTCCCCAGGGAGGTCCCGCCGTTCCAGTCCCTCCCCAGCGGCCGCCACCGCCGCCGCCGCCAGCAGGACCAACTCGTTGCCTCGCTGCGGGTCGGCTCCCGGCACCGCGGACAGCTGCACGCACTGCTGCCTGCACCGCTCGGCTGACGGGGAGCCGAGAGCGCCGCTGCGGCTGCTGCTGCCGCCCAGGTTCATGGTTCCGGCCTGAGAGCTGAACGCTGCGACTCCGATTCCGAGCTGCGGTAGCAGGAGAAGCAGCGGCGGCGACCGCAGGAGCCCGAACCCCCACATGGGTCGCCGCCGCCAGAGCGGGTCCTAGGGTGTGGGAGGGCCTGGGAGGACGTTGGGCCGGGTGCCCAACGGTCTGCGGGAGCGACCCGGGCGAGAGCCGACCCCGAGGGCAACGACGGCGTCAGAGGCCGACGTCCGCGCGCAGCGTGCGTAAGGGAAGGAGGGGTGTGCGCGAAATCCGACTCCGGTTCCCGGAGGGGGCGATGAGAAGGGGGCGTGGCCTGAGGCAGGACGTTTGTGATTGGTGGGTTCTGCCGCGGCCGGGAAGTTCGAACGGAAGTCTGGGAAAGAGTCTGAAGAGAGCAAAGGAAGCGGGAATGAACTGAGAACCCCGAGCAAGACGGGCGGCAGTTGTGATACAGGCGCAGCAGGTGCTGCCCGAAGGTCGCTTCTAGTACGGGGTAGAGCGTTTTGAGTATACCATGCTCCCCTTTCGGTAAGCTCAACTTTCAGGTGAGGTTTTTCTAGTCCTTCGAGCCTTAAAAGAGATACAACCCCAAAGATTAGAGTAATTCTGTCCTGTTACAGAAATCTGTGGGAAGTTTTCTGCATGCCCTGGATGAAGGGAATCTCCCTCTTCTCATACTCTCGAGTTTCTTTGTAGGTACACAAAGATTTCTAAGTTCTTGGGAATATATTTAGATAAGAAGTTTAATGCATCTCTGATTGGTAGCAGGGAGCAGGGCACATGGGGGAAAGGCGTTAGTTGTTACATACACATTTGCTGTCGGTGTTTGCAGTCAATGGGATTTGCTATTTTAAGGTTTTCAAAAACCAGCGTGAACAGTAGGAAAGTCATAGGTTTCCAACAACAATCTGTGACCAGTTGTGTATGAATAAGATTTGGACAAATGTATGCTAAAGACAGGGAAGGGAGGGGAGAGTCCAGTATTCTAAATTTAAGTGCTTGTGAGGCAAGGCACTGTAAAGAACCTTGTGGGAGAGAGAGAATATTAGTGAGAATTTAAAATATTACAGCTAGCATTTATTGAGGCATACTATAGGCCAGGAATTGAACTAGGCACTTCATATATTAACTGATCTGAGTTTATATATGTGTGTGCTTAAGCACACATACTGTTTTCTTACTCCACGTATCAAATATTAATAAATAGCCTTGAAGTAAGAGCACAAATTAGCAAATGATAAAATGATAAAATATATATATTTATATATATAGATATATATATATAAAGTATATATATATACTTAGTGACTTCATGAAGATGTAATGCTAGCCTACTCTAAATTATTGAGTTCCATCTGACATCATAATAGTGTAACCAATCAAAATTGTTTATTATTCTAAGTATATCTATCTACTGCTTTCTAAAAATAAATGGTTAAAAAGAAGCAGAGGCTAATTATATAATAATGAATATATATTAACCATATTTTGGCAACCAGCCTTCATTCTATTTTGTGAATCACATGCACGTTGTTACTGTCTCTTGTTAAGTAGAGGATTACTGAAATGTAATCCAAAAACCCAAACATGTTCATGTACTCCAAATGCAGCTTTTGATTTTTGTGGTCTTGTTTTTAGGTTGACATTTTAACTGAATCTGTCACTATTGATGGGGATGGGGAGTTCTCATGTTTTGGAAAGAAAATTAATTGTAGTAACATTAAATATACAAAAAGTTATTTCAATAGCTCTAAGGTAATTGAAGTCTTTGAGAAATACAAATAAAGATTTAAAGGGCAGAGTAAAGCAACAGACTGAAGTGAGCACAAGGTTTTTTCCCCACAGTCAAGGATTTACACAACCCTACAGGAGACACTTCTAGAAAAAGTAATAGCTCTCAATTCATTGGTTGAGGTATTATGTCATTTATGGTAAGTCATTAACATTGTAATTCCTTCTGATAGGTCCCAGTGATATTATTGAAGTATCTGTTTTCTTTCTGTGTCCCCTTTTCCTTTTCCCAGGAAGACCAGTTTTGTAAATCACTACTTTTCTATCAACCATGGGCACAGACAGCTCAGCACTTCCTCTCTTTATTCTCCTTAAGAGCTGGGCTTTCCTTTCTCTCTAGAGATCTTACACATACAAAGTTACTGTAACCAGTTGTTTGAGTTTACTCCTTTCTAACAGATAGAGATCTCCACTAAAAACCATTAGAAATAATAAAGTTCAGCAAGGTTGCAGGACACAAGATCAATATACAACACTTAATTGTGTTGCTATACACTAGCAATGAATAATCTAAAATGAAATTAATACAATTCCATTTACAATAGCATCAAAAGGAATAAAATACTTAGGAATAAATTTAATGAAGGAAGAGACTTCTATACTGAAAGCTACAAAACATTGTTGAAAGAATTTAAAGACCTAAATAGCACTGGGTGTTCACTCTGGCCCCTGTTGCTCCAGCACTGAACCCCTCTGAGGCGAAGGTGTCCTTTTTGGGAGGGGGGGAGATCTCATGCTTAGAAGGAGCAGAATCAGCTCGGACCTGGCCCTCAGGGCTTCTGCCCCCACACCTTGGGACCTGATCCTGCCCCTGAGAGGGTGGTGACACCCACTGAGCACAGGAGAAGCCCAACTTACATGTGGCTCTGGTTCTAGCCCCTCTATCTCCAGCCCCTGAAAAAAGGTGACAGCTACCAGCACACCCTAGTGGAAGACTTGACCAGTGCTCACTTCAGATCCAGCTGTCCCACCAAAGCCACTGGGCACACATAGACTGAATAGAGATGTTTCCAAACAAGGACACCCCTTCAAAACTGGGATAGGTAACTGTTTCACCTAATTTCACAGAGACAGAGAAAGTTAAGCAAAATGAGAAGACGGAGGAATTTGTTCCAAACAAAACAACAAGGAAACAAACTGGAAAAAACAACTAATGAAACAGAGATTAGGCTCCTTGAAGGGAGGACTGCCAAAACTCTTGTGGACATATTTTAAAGCAACCACACCCAGGCTCCACTCCAGATCATTAGAATTCAGAGATCAAGCACAAGGGGAATAAAATAAGATATCAAGGAGATTTGGCTAAGTTATTATTTATAAAACACATAAGATGACTCTGAATGGTGGAAAAAAGAAATCAGACAGGCTAGAGACCTTGGGACTCAAGGAATATCAAGGTGGTGAATACCCTAGGTTTTATTTTTGCCTTACATACTGCAGAAGTGATGCTAAAGAATTCAGAAACACCAGTGGACACAGACAAATATGTGTCTTGAAGTCTCAAAAAAGCCTCTCCTAGACACAGCACCAGGAAAAGGGAAGCCTTGAAATATAGAAAACTTTCAGAAAACAAATTCTCTATCCCAGCCAAATATCACAGAAAAAGACTTTGGCTACACCCAACAAGCAAAGGCTGAGTGAGGAGCCTCAACTTCTTATAATGAGGTACCCCAACACCCCTGCCAGGGTAGTGTCAGAGAAGGCCAAGTAGAGAGCCTGGACTTTCATTTCCATTCCTCCCCCACACACCCCCACAGTGCAGTGGATACTACACTGGACTGGAGAGTCAGGACTTTTACCATCGCCCAGCAATAATGAGATCTCCTCTACCACAGTGTCATTATAGACCATGTGGGGAGCCAGAACATCTACATCCAGTAGTAATGAGGAACTGTTCCCTCCCATCCAGTGTCAAAACAGGCCAAGTGGGGAATCTAGACTTCTACCTCCACCTAGTAGTAATAAGGTAGCAACTCTTCTCAGCTGGAGTGGTATCAGAGAAAGTGAGTTAGAACTAAAGTTTTAAATAAGATATAGAATCATAAAACATAATATAAAAAATTCCAGTTTTCATTTGAAAACCACTTGTTATAACAAGAATGAGGTAAGTCTCAAACTGATTGAAAAATGACAACCAACATATACCAAAAGTTAGATGTCAGAGATGTTAGAATAATCTGACAAATATTTTAAAGCAGCAATAAAAAACATGTTGCAACAAGCAATTACAAACACACTTGAAACAAATAGCCTCAAGAAAGAAATTGAAAGTTTCAACAATGAAATGGAAGATATAAAAAAAAAGACATAATGGATGGACTCAAAAGGAGAATGTAGGGAAGAGAGGAAGGAATAAGTGAATCTGAAGATAGAGTAATAGAAGTTACCCAGTCTGAACAACAGAGATAAAACAGACTGGAAAAAAAAAAAA
This sequence comes from Tursiops truncatus, assembly GCF_011762595.2. Classification (NCBI taxonomy): domain Eukaryota; kingdom Metazoa; phylum Chordata; class Mammalia; order Artiodactyla; family Delphinidae; genus Tursiops; species Tursiops truncatus. The sequence continues at coordinate 35,382,592 of NC_047040.1, forward strand.
ACTCAGAATGCTAGGGGCTTGTGAGACCATCACAAAACACCTAACATTCATGTCATTAGACTTTTGAAGAAGAGGAGAAAAAGAGTAAGATTGAAAAAGTATTAAATAATGGCTGAAAAGTACCCAGATTTAGCAAGAGACATGACCTATGGATTTAAGATTCTGAGTGAATCCCAAACAGGACAAAGCTAAAGTAATCTATGCCAATACCCATCATAGTTAAACTAAAGACAAAGAAAAAACCTTGGAAGCATCCGAAGAAAACTGACACCTTTCCTATAGGGGGAAAATAACCCAAATGACAGCAAATTTCTCATCAGGAACCATGGAGCGCAGGAGGAAGTAACACAATATTTTTCAAGTGCTGACAAAAAAGGAACTGTCAATCCAGAATCCTATACCTAGTGAAAATATCCTTTTCAGAAGTGAAGGGGAAATGAAGACATTTTCAGATGAAAGAAAACTAAGAGTATTTTTAACCAGCAGACTTATCCTAAAAGGATAACTGAACGAAATTCTCTAAACAGGAAGGAAACAATAAAAGATAGAACCTTGGAATATCAGGAAGAAAGAAAGAACATGGTGAGCACAAATATGGGTAAATACAGCAGGCCTTCCTTTTCCTCTTGAGTTTTTTTAAATTATGTTTGACAGTTGAAGCAAAAAATTACAACACTGTCTGATGCTATATAATTTTTCTTCTACATACATATATAAATGTATAGAGGAAATATTTAAGACAGTTATACTATAAATGGGGAAGGGCAAAGAGAGGTATGGTATCTATACTCAAACTGGTAAAATGATGACACCAGTAAACTGATAAGTGATGGATATATAAAATAATACTTAGATCCAACTGATTAAGAATCTATACAAAAAGGTATACTTACAAAACACTATAGATAAATCAAAATGGAATTCTCAAAATGCTCAAATAACCTATAGGAAGGCAGGAAAAAGGAGACAGCTTGGGGGAGAGGTGGTGCTGGGGAACAGAACAAACAAACCAAAATTTAAAATGGCAGACTAAAACCTAAACATATAAATAATTATATTAAATGTAATTGGTCTGAGTACACTAATTAAAAGGCAGAGATTGGCAGAAGTGATTAAAAAGCACCTCCCAACTCTATGTTGTCTATAAGCAACTAACTTCAAATATAATGATACATCAAATAAAAACTAAAAGGGCAGAAAAAAATATAATATGCAAACATTAAACAAAATAAAACAGTAAAGGGTATCAGGTAAAATTGACTTCAGAACAAAGTAAATTACTATAGATGTGCAAGATGTTACCTTTAGGCAAACCTGAGCAATTGGTACATGGGATCTCTCTGTATTATTTCTATAACTGCACATGAATCTATAGTCATTTGGATATAAGTTCAATTTTTAAAAATTTCATTAGGCTCATTTTTCATCTTACTGCAGGCAACAGTTTTGCCAGTTGTTTGCTATCACATAACATAGGTCACTATTTTTCAAGGCTTCAATATAATTTCCTAATTGACTTAGTATCCCAGATTCCCCACACTGCCACCAGGCTCAGATATCAATCTAGACCTTTTTTTTTGCAATGGAAAGGGAATGTCATTATTCCTGATATGTGAAGAAAGACTTCTTACTTACCAGAGAATGAAAACAAAAGAAAACAAAGAGAATCAAATCCTAGTTTTAGTCCCTGAGGCCCTGGGCTGCCTTTGTTTCTGGGAGTTACCTCACTAGCCTTTTTTTTTTTTTTTTTTATAAGAACAACTTTTTCATATTTTATTAAAGTACATGAGTTTTATATGTACTGCTTAGCAAATTTTTAAATTTATAACTTATTTTTAGAGAAGTTTTACATTTACAAAAAAACTGAGGGGAAGAGAGTTCCCATATTCCCCCTCCCCCCAACCCTAGTTTCCCTATTATTAACATCTTCCATTACTGTGGTACATTTGTTACAATTGATGAGCCAATAATGTTGATTACTTACATCTATAGTTTATATTAGGGTTCAATTTTTGTCTTTTACATTTTATGGATTTTTGTCAAATACATAATGCCATGTATCCACCATTAAGGTACCAAACTGAATAGTTTCACTACTCTAAATATCTCCTGTGCTCCAGCTATTTTATCCCTCCTTTCCTCCCTCCCCTAGAATCCTTGGAAATCTCCAATCTTTTTATTGTCTCCACAGTTTTGCTCTTTCAAGAATGTCATGTAGTTGAAATCATATAGCATGTAGGCTTTTCAGATTGACTTCTTTCACTTAGCAATAAGCATTTAAGCTTCCTCCATGTCTTTTTGAGGCATAATAGCTCATTTCTTTTTATTGCTGAATAATCCATTGTGTTGTTATACCACAGTTTCTTTATCCATTCACCTACTGAAGGACATCTTGGTTGCTTCCAAGTTTTGGCAATTATGAATAAAGCTACTATAAATACTTGTGTGGAGGTTTTTTATGGACATAAGTTTTCAAGTCATTTGGGTAAATACCAAGGAGTGTAGTGTTGATGGATCATATGTTAAGAGTATGTTTAGTTTTTCAAGAAACTGCCCGCTGTCTTCCAAAGTGACTGTACAATTTTTGCATTCCCACTAGCAGTGAGTGAGAATTCCTTCTGCTCTACATTCTCACGAGCATTTGCTATTGTCAGTGTTTTGGCTTTCAGCCATTCTAATAGATGTGTAGTGGTATCTCATTGTTTCATTTTGTAATTCTCTGATGACATATGATGTTGAGTGTCTCTCCATATGCTTACTTGCCATCTGTATATCTTTTTTGGTGAGGTGTCTGCTTAGATATTTGGCCCATTTTTATTTAGTTAGTTTATTTTGGGGAGCTTTGTTGGGTCTTAGTTGCGGCATGCAGATCTTTCGTTGTGGTGCGCGGGCTTCTCTCTAGTTGAGGGGCACGAGCTCAGTAGTTGTGGCGCATGGGCTTAGTTGCCCCACGGCGTGTGAGATCTTAGGTCCCCCACTAAGGATTGAACCTGCATCCCCTGCATTGTAAGGCGGATTCTTTACCATTGGACCACCAGGGAAGTCCCTGGCCCATTAAAAAAAATTTATTTTTTCTTATTGCTGAGTTTTAAGAGTTCTATATACATTTTGATACAAGTCCTTTACCAAATATGTATTTTGCAAAGATTTTTCTCCCAACCTACTGATTGTCTTTCATTCTCTTAACAGTGTCTTTCACAAAGCAGAAGTTTTAAATTTTAATGAAGTCCAACTTATCAATTTTTTTCTTTCATGGATTGTGCTTTGGGTATTGTATCTAAAAAGTCATCGCCAAACCCAAGGTCACCTAGCCTTTCTCATATGCTATCTTCTAGGAATTTTATTGTTTTGCATTTTACACTTATGACTATGATACATTTTGAGTTAATTTTTGTGTACGGTGTAAGATCTGTGTGTAAATTTATTTTTTTGCACATGATGTACGGTTGTTCCAGCACCATTTGTTGAAAAGACTATCTTTGCTCCATTGTATTGCCTTTGATCCTTTGTCAAAGATTATTTGACTATGTATGTGTGGTTCTATTTTTGGGCTCTTTATTCTGTTCCACTGAGCTTGTCAATAGCCCTTTAATAATTTCCCTTATTTGCTCATGCTGATTTGAGTTGAATTTTTATCAGTTGCTGCTGAAATATCACTGATTAATTCAAGCACTTGGTACATGCCAAGCACTGTGCTAATCTCTTTACATAAATTTAACCACAGCAGTCTTTTGAAATAAACGAAGAAACTTGGGATTTGCGAGTTTAAGTAACATGTTGAAAATCATACCACTTATAAGTGATCCAGGTCTGTCTGCCTGTCTATACTGTATTACCTGTCAAAGATGACCTTGTTACTCCTTACTGGGACTATTAAAGTTGCTCTAATAGTCTCTCTTCTGCTGTTTACTGCCTTTAATTATAGTATAGTTGCTTTCTAAATTAAATACTGAGTACTTAGCCAGCATTGAAATCCTAAACTACTTCTCCAGCTTTTTTTCCTGTACTCTCTTACTTGCTCAGTGGGACGACTATATGATTTTGTATTACACCCTCGCTTTACTATATAAGTATATCACCTAACCTATTCCTATACTTGCTGCATCTCCAAGTATTAAAATTCCTTCTGTCAAAGTTCATCTCAAATGCCTCTTCTCCCTTGACCCTTCCCCATTTTGTACCCCAACTTCACCCTAAAACTGGAATTGAGAGCTTTCTCCTTAAAATAACCAAAGCATTTCATTTAAACCTCACTTGTGACACATCTTATGCCTTGTGTTTTAGTTATGTGAATTTAACTACTAGACTGTCACCTCCTCAACAGCTTGTATACTATGTAGAACCTGGCATTCATTAAAAAAAATTTACTGACTGTATAATATCTACCAAAATCTGCACTAAATGCTGGAGTGGCAAAGATCAAACACATAGCCACTGCCTTAAAAAAAAGTTATAGAATGGTAGAAGCCAGACCAGAATGCAGTTACTTTTCTGTAATTTAAGTCTTAATATGAAAGCAAACCTCTGATACTGTGGGACAGAGTAGAGTGTGGAGTACTTAATACAGTTTGAGTTTGGGAAGGAGAGAATACTTATCAGAGGACAACAAATAAGAGTTAGGCTCCTGAATTAACAACATATGCGATAGCAGAAAGACCTAAGAGATCAGAACACATTGGAGTGCAGGTAGTTCAGATTAGCTATACCATAGGGTTAAAGAATGGCAAAGGATGAAGCCAAAGAAGCTGAGAAGGGCTGTGTCTTAAAGAAATTTCTGAGTCTTGCAAAAGAGTTAGCATTCTTCTCCTGAGGACATGAAAGTCATTATAAGGTTTCAAGGAAGGTGATGTCATGATCTCACTCATGCTTAGATGGATCATGCTGACAGTTATGTGGATAATAAATTGGAATTGGCTGAGACTAATGACCAGAAGGAAGACCAGCTAGCAGAATGTTACAGTAGTCCAGGTTGTATAGTATTAGGATGTGAGTAGGCCAAGGAGAAAAGAGAACTTATTTGAGAGACGTTTAGGAGATAGAATTTATAAGACTTGGTGATGGGGTACAGTAATTCTTTCAGATCTCAAGTTCTCTACACCTGGGGATTCACCTAGACAGTATCTTTGTCCTGCCAATTTAAAGAGATACTTCTGGGCTTCCCTGGTGGCGCAGTGGTAGAGAGTCCGCCTGCCAATGCAGGGGACACGGGTTCGTGCCCCGGTCCGGGAAGATCCCACATGCCGTGGAGCGGCTGGGCCCGTGAGCCATGGCCTCTGAGCCTGTGCGTCCGGAGCCTGTGCTCCGCAATGGGAGAGGCCACAACAGTGAGAGGCCCGCGTACCGAAAAAATAAAAATAAAAATAAAAATAAAGAGATACTCCTTCCTAGTCTACTGTATAAACTACTAGGATCCATCTCCCTCCTCATCGCCAAGAGAACCTCTACTGCCAAAGGAACTCTCCAAGCCTTATTATCAGAGCCTCTGATGCTACTAGAAGATAAAAGAGCCCCACTCACACTGCCAAACTTGGGAGAGATATACTCCTAAATGGAAAATTAGAACTTACTTTCTTAGAAATAATGTTAAAAGATAGGTACTTAGACATGTCATGTGTTAAATATCCCTTTTATGGTCTATTCTAGGAACGTAAAAGTGTTTATGGCACTTCAATGACAAGTTCTAAACATCCTTCTCTTTAAAAAACTTGAAAATTCAGTTGAGGACTTTTTTTTTTTTTTTTTTGCGGTACGCTGGCCTCTCACCGCTGTGGCTTCTCCCGCTGCGGAGCACAGGCTCCGGACGCGCAGGCTCAGCGGCCATGGCTCACGGGCCCAGCCGCTCCGCGGCATGTGGGATCTTCCTGGACCGGGGCACGAACTCGTGTCCCCTGAATCGGCAGGCGGACTCTCAACCACTGCGCCACCAGGGAAGCCCAGGACTTCTTATATATACTGATGTACCAAGGAGTGGGGAACAGTCCACCTCAGCAAGAAGGAATATTTTATTGCTGACATTCTTTAAAATTGCTGTCACATAATGATAAAGATAATAAAAAATAGACCTATTTTTAGTCTGTTTTGTTATTGTCTTTAAATTTTCTTGACGCTAATGCATCCCGTATTGCCTACTCCTGGAGCTGATGTTTTCTCTTTCCCCTCTGCCCCACGTAGTACACTGCTGCTTATGTATGAATTAGAAGTTGGGAAGTGAAAATCAGAGATACATTGTGAGACAGGGAAGAATTCTGAAGGAAAGAAGCCTGGACATGCATCTATATTGTCCATTTTACCAACAAAATGATCTGGGCTAGTAACAACTTCTCTGAGCCTCAGTTTTCCCATCGTTAAAATAGGGTTATATCATATTAAGTGAAGTCAGAGACAGAAGGATAAATATCATATGATATCACTTATATGTGGAATCTAAAATATGGCATAAATGAACCTGTCTATAAAACAGAAACAGACTCATAGACATAGAGAACAGACTTGTGGTTGTCAAGGGGGAGGGGTGGTGAAAGGAAGGACTGGGAGTTTGGGGTTGGTATATGCAAACTATTTACATTTAGAATGGATAAATAACAAGGTCCTCAGGTATAGCACAGGGAACTATATTGGATATCCTGGGATAAACCATAATGGAAGGGAATATAAAAAAGGATGTCTGGGGCTTCCCTGGTGGCTCAGTGGTTGAGAGTCCGCCTGCCGATGCAGAGGACGCAGGTTCGTGCCCCGGTCCGGGAGGATCCCACATGCTGCGGAGCGGCTGGGCCCGTGAGCCATGGCCGCTGAGCCTGCACGTCCGGAGCCTGTGCTCTGCAACGGGAGAGGCCACAACAGTGAGAGGCCCGCGTACCGCAAAAAAAAAAAAAAGAATGTCTGTATGTGTATAACTGAGTCACTTTGCTGCGCAGCAGAGATTGGCACAGCATTGTAAATCAACTATACTTCAATTAAAAAACTAGGATTAAAATATCTATTTTTTGTGGATTAAATAATGTATTTAAAGTACCTGGCACTTAGCATATATTCTCAACAAATATTAATTCTCTCCTGTAGTAAACATTTTCATATTTTCTGGCTGCCCAGGACGTTTTGAATATATTTGCTATGTTTAGGGAATTTCCGATCTTAATGTAAGTGCTGTTTCCCCAAGGTAAGCTCTGAAAACGAAATTTCCAGACTGTCATAGCGAGGGCACAGACATGTGACCTAAGCTTCAACAGTCAGCATACCTGCATAGACTTTGATCTGGAAGTTAGTAGCTTTGAGGAAGCAAAGATTCTGATCGGAAATCAATTTGCTGATAAAGGCATCTGACATTTGGGGGTGCAGTGCTTGCAACGTTAAATTCCTAGGGCAGAAGTGGCCTTGGTGGGAGTGGGAGGGGCAGCACTTGCTTTTAGTGTCTGTTGGGGCAGAAGTAAGTAAGACTCTGACTTCCTCATTGGGGCAGTTCTACGGGTAATTGTAAGCATTATTCCTGGAAGTTTAGTTCCATCCCTGTTCCTCCAGCCTCCCAACAATTTTCTGAGATCTCCCACTTCCTTTTAAACTTCTTTCTGCTCATTCAGTCAGAATTAGCTTATGTTACGTGCAACTGTGAGCCATGACTGATACACTTTTCATCATTGGTATTGTTAGCTTTGAGTAGCAGGCCAAGAAAAATGTCAAGGTAGAGGCAGTAATGTATATAATTTATAATCACCTTAAACAAAAGTACATAATTCTATAAAGTGAATCCTAGAAAAGTTTAGTGAGCTATAACTGAGTGGAGATTGAACAATATAGCTTTTAAGGAAATTATGTATAATATTAGAATACTTTTGTGAAAGTTTTTTCTCTATAGCTCTTGGAAATAGTTAAGAGAACTTAGACTTTCATGTCCCCCCAAAGAAATTATTTCAGAACCAGTTTATAAAGAAAATTTAATCCCTGGATATTGATTCTGCAAAACAGTCCCAAGTGAGTTTATCAATTCAAGTCAAAGCCAGAATCAAAATAAATCAGGCATTATATGGCATATTAAATTTCTGGAGCTCAACTCAGTTCCCTTAATCTCTTAGCAGCAGTAACAGAGTGGCAGCTCTCACTCATTGCAGTGGGGAAATAACAAAGCAAGAGTAAAATTGCTGTTGCAAAATGAAGCCCATCAACACATTTCCATCTAATGCATTATAGTTCATGAATCTCCCAGGGGCCAGAAAAACACAGTGAAGCCTTTAAAAGTGAATCCAGATGTCAGCCATACCATAGCAGTGCTTTAATTATCAAAAAAGAAAGAAATAACTCCTTAGGTACATTCTAAGCAGGTGTTCCTTCACGGAAAATAGAATAGCTGAAGAAACAGCTGTGGCATTATATATCTGCTTCAATCAAGATAGAATTTTGCATGTATTAATCTATGCAACATGATGACTAATTAATATTAATTACTCCATTTTACAGATGAGGAAACTGAGTGCCTTATATGACAACCATTTTTAATTCAAAGTCTATCAGTCTTCGACAAGTTTATCACAAAATGAATTTATTTTGCAAGACCTTTTAAGTATCATATAGCATGCGCTAATTTTATAGAAAACATATATTTTACACAATCCATTGTCATTTTATGAAAATTATAAAATAAAGGTGAATGAGAAGGAAACCTTTAAACCATCTCTAATAACTGCTGTTTCAAACTGGGATTTAAAAACTGGGTCCATGGTTGGGGTTCAGAGGACCTGTGAACCTCGGAAACTAAGCAAAAAAAAAGACCATGTGCATTTTTCTGGGGCGAGGGTACATATACCTTCATCAAGTTCTCAATTGTCTGTCATTCAAAAATTATGAATTATCTCTATCCTTCTGGATTTTATTTATATGACTAGAGGAACAAAGACACTGCCTACAAGTCACAGGCTGAGAACAAAGGTGGCCTTTATCTAAAATGTTATGTGGGCCAAAACAAGTAGTAATTTCTAAAATTTGGCTTGGCCTTTGTGCAGCAAATTATAGAATATTAGGAAAAGACTTCCTTTTTTCCTTAAGCATTTTATTTATTTATTTATTGATGTATAAGCTGATTTACAATGTTGTGTTAGCTTCTGGTGTACAGCAAAGTGATTCAGCTTTATATATATATATATATATATATATATATGTGTGTGTGTGTGTATATTCTTTTTCAGATTCTCTTCCATTATAGTTTATTACAAGATATTGAATATAGTTCCCTGTGCTGTACAGTAGGTCCTTGTTGTTTATCTATTTTATATATAGTAGTGTGTATATGTTAATCCCAAACTCCTAATTTATCTCCCCCCCCATCCCCTTTGGTAACAATAAGTTTGTTTTCTATGTCTGTGAGTCTATTTCTGTTTTGTAAATAAGTTCATTTGTATCATTGTTTTAGATTACACATGTAATAGATATCATATGATATTTGTCTTTCTCTCTCCGACTTACTTCACTTAGTATGATAATCTCTAGGTCTATCCATGTTGCTGCAAATGGCATAATTTCATTTTTTATGGCTGAATAATATTCCATTGTGTGTGTGTATATATATATATATATATATATATATATATATACACCACATCTTCTTTATCCATTGATCTGTCGGTGGACATTTAGATTGCTTCCATGTCTTGGCTATTGTAAATAGTGCTGCTATGAACATTGGGATGCATGTATCTTTTCAAATTATAGTTTTCTCTGAATAGATGCCCAGGAGTGGAATTGCTGAATCATATGGCAAGTCTATTTTTAGTTTTTTAAGGAACCTCCATACTGTTTTTCTTAGTGGCTGCACCAATTTACAGTCCTACCACTAGTGTAGAAGGGTTCCCTTTTCTCCACAGCCTCTCCAGCATTTATTAGTTGTATACTTTTTGATTATGGTCATTCTGACTGGTGTGAGGTGATACCTCAGTGCAGTTTTGATTTATATTTCTCTAATAATTTGCAATGTTGAACATCTTTTCATATGCCTATTGGCCATCTGTATGTTTTCTTTGAGAAATGTCTGTTAAGGTCTTCTGCCCATTTTTTTTATTGGGTTGTTTGTTTTTTTGTTATTGAGTTGTATGAGCTAGGGTTTTATTTCTTATTTTTGTTTTTGTGCATGCCTGTATATGTGCAATCTGACAATTTACCTGGTGGACAAGTAGAAAAATTAAGAGAGACTTTTGCGACTCACGTTGGTGGGAAGGTCTGGCAGAAACAACAAAGTATCTACAAAGGAGTAGCAGAGTCAAGGTGGTAGTATTGTAGATGAATAATTAAAATCTGAATATACTTGATGGCAGAGAGAAAAATCTGGTTGAAAAGGAGAGAGTAAGGAGATAAATAAGTAAATGAAGGAACTGATAAAGTCCCTTAGATGCATAAAAGAGCTGGGAGTAAGGGCTTTGTGACTGAACATGAGAGGGAATTGGGGGGACCATTTTCCTTTGAGGTTTATGAGACAGGGAAAAGGAAAAATATTGAGATACCCTTTGGTGAAAAATACATCAGATGGATGGACTATTTGATGCATTTCATCCTCCATTCAACTAACTCTTAGTGAGAACTTACTACATATGAAGCACTATGAATAGAAACATTTATAAGTCTTGGTCCAAGGAATTTATAGCATAACTCAGGGGACAAATATAAATCAGTTCTACAAAGAAGCAGAGTCACAAATGAGAAATAGTAAGTTTGAGAGATCAAAGGGGGGATGGTCAGGAAAGGCATTAAAGAATGGTACTCAAAATGGGTCTTGAAATATGAATAAGATTTGTTGTTAGCTAATAAATGAGGAGAGAAAGGACAATGCAGAAGAAGAAAGCAAGTACAAAGGCACATAGGGGTGAGAAAGCATGGCCTGGATAGAAAGTGCCCTGTAAACTGACATAGTGGGAAAACAAAGGACTCAGAAGTTGTGAGCAAGGCTAGTAATGATATTGGTTTCTACAAAAGTCCAGGGAAAAGAAAAAGAGATCCTTAACTGAGACAGTGACAATGGGGAGAGGAAAGAGAGAATTAACTAGAGAAATATTTCGAAAGTAAGAGTCTCAGGATTTATTGGGTTGGCCAAAAGGTGCCTTTGGTTTTTAAGTAAAAATAAAAGACACATTTTTCATTTTCACCGAGGACTTTATTGAACAACGTATTCACCCTTTTGTCCCACTACCTTCTGCCATTTTGCAGGCAACTTCATAATTCTATCTTCCCAAAACTTTTTATCTTTTTGAGCAAAGAGCTGTCCCAGCTGCTTTTTACAGTCTTCCAGGGAATTGAAATTTTTTGCATTAAGAGAATTTTGTAAATCCTGAAATAAATGGATATCCGAAGGTGCAATATCTGGTGAATATGGCAGGTGAATCAGAACTTCCCAGCCAAGCTATAACAGTTTTTGCCTGGTCATCAAAAAACATGTGGTCTTTCATTATCCTGATGGAAGATTATGCATTTTCTGTTGACTAATTCTTGATGCTTTTGGTCGAGTGCTGCTTTCACTTGGTCTAATTGGGAGCAGTACTTGTTGAAATTAATCATTTGGCTTTCCGGAAGGAGCTCATAATAGAGGACTCCCTTCCAATCCCACCATATACACAACATCACCTTTGGATGAAGATCGGCCTTTGGTGTGGTTGGTGGTGGTTCATTTCTCTTGCCCAGTGATCTCTTCCATTCCACATTATTGTACCGTATCCACTTTTCATTGCCTATCACAATTTGTTTAGAAAACGGAACGTTTTCATTACGTTTCAGTAGAGAATCGCATGCAGAAATATGATCAAGAAGGTTTTTTTGCTTATGTGGAACCCAAACATCAAAGTTATGAACATAACCAAGCTGGTACAAATGATTTTCAATGCTTGATTCGGATGTTTTGGGTATGTCGGCTATCTCCCGGGTGGTATAACGTTGATTGTTCTAAATTAATGTCTCTATTTCATCGCTATCAACGTCAACTGGTCTACCCGACCATGGCGTATTGTCCAGTGAGAAATCTCCAGCATGAAACTTCGCAAACCACTTTTGACATGTTCTATCAGTCACAGCACCTTCTCCATACACTGTACAAATCTTCTTTTGCGTTTCAGTTGCGTTTTTACCTTTCTTGAAATAATAAAGCATAATATGCTGAAAATGTTGCTTTTTTTCTTCCATCCTTAATATTGAAATGGCTACACAAAAATTCACCAGTTTTGATGAGTCTTTTTTTAAAATGCACGCTGATATGACAGCTGTCACAATACTAACAAAATTGTTTTGAATGAAATTAAAGACAACTAAGTGCAAAACCAAACGTACCTTTTGGCCAACCCAATAGTATTCCTCGGGAAAGCCATTGTGAACATTTGCCCCAAAGCTGCATTATCAAACTAAGATATTGATACCTTACTTAAAGTTAGAATCAAAGTCCCACCTTCCTTTAAGGAACTATAAGAAATAGTTCTAGTATGTCTCACATCTCTGCTTATCTTTTTACCTCTATTTGGGCCAACTTTCTCCCAAATGTCCATCCTCGTAGTGCTCTAATTACTACCTCCAGGGCCCTCATGTTGTAAAACTCAGAGTACTCTTCACATTGCATTGTATGCAAATAGTACACAGTGTATGAGGTGAATGATGTCCTGCTTACCCCTTCCTTAACTCCTAAATCCTTTCGCTGTGATCTCCAAAAATGCCCCCAGAATGTCTTACTCTGTGATCAGCAAACTGCCCTACAGCCTCATCTGAATGGTTCCTTAAATTAACTGAAAGCTGCCTCAGCTCTGATGTCCTTGCCACTCTTGCAGTCCTCCCTCGTGGAAGCTGTTTTCTCTTACACCCAAAGTACCTCAGGGATAGGAGGTAGAATAGATGGCTTTGCATCCCATAACTTCTTTCAAACCATTTCACTCCCTTCTTCTCTTTCTTCAGAACTCATTCCCCTTCTATCTCTATCATCACCAATATTTAACGTTCTTCCCATCTCATCTATTTTTTTTTTTTTTTTTTTTGTGGTACGCGGGCCTCTCACTGTTGTGGCCTCTCCCGTTGCGGAGCACAGGCTCCGGGCGCGCAGGCTCAGCGGCCATGGCTCACGGTCCCAGCCACTCCGCGGCATGTGGGATCTTCCTGGACCGGGGCACGAACCCGTGTCCCCTGCATCGGCAGGCGGACTCTCAACCACTGTGCCACCAGGGAAGCCCCCCCCATCTCATCTATTGAAGACTTTAGCTTTTGGTTCACAGATTTTCTCTTCCCCTTATTCTCCTATGTCATCTTTAGAACTTTTTCATGTGGGTAACTCTGCATGTAATTCTACATCCACTTTCTCAGACCCTTGATCTTCTCACCTCCAACCCCTTTTCCTCCATTCCATCATAGCCACACTCCCATACCCATTTCCTGGGTTTGTCAGAACCAAAGTTTCAAAGTCCTCTGAAATCTTGGCTGCAGATATCTGACTTTTTGACAATTATCCTTTTATTCTTTCAGTTCTTTTTCTGTAGAACATCCACAGGCACAATTTGTTGATTTAATTGAGACACCCAGTTCTCTGACATCCACTTTCATCATCAATCAACCCCCTTTCCCCTCTACCTTCCTTTTTGTCTAAGTCTATGGGTGGTTATTATGATGACTCCTTTGGTAATACCTGTTTTTGCCTTTTTGTTCATTCTGCCTGGAGAGGTAGAGAAACTTGTCTGATTGGAAATTGGGGAAGAATATATTGGGCATGCTCAGCTCAACAACTCCCTTTTTCCCTTTCTTGTTATTTTTCTTAATAAGCCTGCCTATGAAGAGTACACATCCCCCTGTATTCTGCCCTGTACAAAGATGGGAAGAGGTCTGCCCTGGCCTGGTGCTGCACTGTGCTGGGTGAACAGGCTAACCCTGAGGTTCAGTGTTAGGAAACTCACTTCTATGTCCCTTTTGCCCATGGTATTCCAGCCATACTGGTCTTTGATTTCCTAGATTAACCCAACTCTTCGCACCTTCAGGACTTTTGCCATTTTCTGCTGATTCATTCTTTCTTCTGCTCTTTTTCCTTTTCTGGGGGCTAGTTTTTAATTTTTTCAGATCTCAATTTACGCCTCTCCAAACAAGTCTTCCCCGACTTTTCTATTAGGGTAGATTGTTATCCTCCCATTATTCTTATCCCAGCCTCTTGTGGAGTTTAACTTGAGTTGAATGTATTGATCTGGAACTCAAAAGAGAAACAAATTAGGATCCTAATTAGGATTTAAACATGCAGAAGCATATAAGATGGCCCAAGGAAAGAGTGTTGAATAAGTAGGGAGCCAAGATCAGAACTCTGAAGAATCTATACGAATTGTTCACAGGAAGAGAATTCAGTGATGGAACTTGAGGATGAATGATCAGATAGATAGGAGTACCTTAAGACACGGGAGGAAGGGGGTATCCTTCAGGAGGGTTTAGTTTATAGTGTAGAAAGTTGCTGAGCAATAAATTGAGACCAGTGCTGAAAACTGTCAAAAGGAATCAAAGTTGGGGCCTGGGCCTTTGTTACCTTCGCGAGAGAAATTTTAGTGTAAGTAGTGGGGGTCAAAGCCAGGTTACAGTAGGTTGAAGAGTGAATTAGAGCTGGAGAATAGTTTAGAATAAGTTTTTTGGAAACTTGCCTATGAAAGAGAGGTGGGACTTCCCTGGTGGCACAGTGGTTAAGAATCCGCCTGCCAGTGTAGGGGACACGGATTCAAGCCCTGGTCTGGGAAGATCCCACATGCTGTGGAGCAACTAAGCCCGTGCGCCACATTACTGAGCCTGTGCTCTAGAGCCCACGAGCCACAACTACTGAAGTCCATATGTCTAGAGCCCGTGCTCCTCAACAAGAGAAGCCACCGCCATGAGAAGCCCACGCACTGCAACAAAAAGTAGACCCCGCTCGCCTCAACTAGAGAAAGCCCACACACAGCAATGAAGACCCAATGCAGCCAAAAATAAATAAATAGATAGAAAGAGAGGTGAAGCAGTGGCTAGAGGGGAACTTAGGACCAAAGACATTTTTTAAAAGACTGAAAACATTTCATTTACAGGTGGAGCTAAAGTGTCAAATAGAAATTGATGGTACAGGTAAGAGAGTCCAGTTGCTAGAGAAGGCAGGAGGCAGAAGAGTAATTAGCCTTGAAAAGGGGTGGCTAACTCTCCTAGCATATGAACACTTCTTCCTCTGACACTGGAGGGAAGAATGCGTATGGACAGACATACATAAATTGGAGACAGATGGACAGGAAATTGAGAGTTTTCTGTGAAGAATCAACAGGGCCATCAGTTGAGAATGTGAGAGTAGAGGCCTTGAGGAGAATGGTAGAAATTTATTATAGCTACTCAGGTTGGTAGATGGGGTGAGAGAAGGAGTTTTTACCAAAGAATACTAAGATTGGCAGATAGTATTTAAGTCCCAACTAAGACCAGTGTGAACATTTGTCCACAAACTCAGATCTGCAGAAAATACCACACTATTTTTTAAGCCAATTTAAATTTAAGCCTCAAGTTAATAAAGCTAGAGAGTAATTCATTCTCAATAACTATTGGGGTGCCCTAACCTCCTCCCAGAATTGTACAAAACCCACTACTGCAGAGGCCCCTCCAGACAAGTGGATTTAAGTTATTAGCTCATTCTGTTTACTAGTGAAATAATCACTACTCCTCAGCCCATGACCAGTCCTTTGTATTCAGTAACTCTGCTGCCTGCTTAGGGAATAGGAATTTTTTGCTACTTAGTAGCTTCTGTGTCTCCAGTTCAGTCTCCCTGCATGCCCTCTGATGTCTTATCTTGTACCCAGTGCTGATACTCTGGGATCTGGCAACCTCTGAACTTTCTTAATAAAAGATGTAATATAATGTTTATAAAACTGTGACTGGAGAGGCAGATAAAAAGGAAAATTGAGGTAAAGTGTTACAAGCCAGATTGGGGTAGTGGTAGAGTATAAAATTAAATTAACTCATCATTTACTAAGAGATTAGCTGCAACCTGGGTGGGAAGTTCAGAATCCTATTTTCCAAAATGAGGCGATTAAATTTTGAAAATATTTACAGTAAAAGTTTGGAAAATGTGAATTTTGAAAGATGCCTAGAACATATGGTTTTTTTGGAAACTAAATTCTGGAGTGTCAGCATGAGTACAGATAGGACTGTTAGCAAGCAGAATTCCGTTGTGATGGATTAAAGATGGCAGCAAATTCTTTGACACTCCTCTTATTGCGAGATGGGGGCTTAATCCTCACTTCTTGAATCTAGACTGGACTTAGTGACTTGCTTGATCAATGGAATATGGTGGAAGTGACATTCTGGAACTTCTGAGGCTAAGTCATAAAAAGCCTAGAGGCTTCTGTCTGGGTCTCTTGGAACACTCCCTTTTGGAGCCCTGAGCAGCCGTTTAAGAAGTTTGATTACTCTGCAGGAGAGTATATGTGGAGAGGGGCCCACCTAAGCCCAGGATTCTATACCTCCACGTTAAGACACAGATGAGTGGGTTACACTGTCTTTGACCCTCTAGCCCAGGACAGCTATCAGCTGAATAATACCAAATGGCTGCCTAGTCAAAGCCGTATGGAGCAGAAGAATCTCCTAGGCAGTCCTTGAACTTACGACTTATAAAACTCATCAGATATAGTAAAATTATAAGTTGATTTAAGCCACTAAATTTGGGGGGAATTTTTATGCCGCAATAGATAACTTGAACATCAATAGGGCGAGCAGAAGCCCAAATAAGGACTCCATGAATTAACTTAAAACTTTGGTAGAATGATCCTGGAAGTGACTCTGATCTTGACTGTGGTCTCAAATTTCTAACTCTGGATTCATATAGAGTATGGAATCTCTAATCTAGCCTGCCTGTGTTTGTAAATATACACTATATAGTTAGGTGAGTCAATTGTAATGATAAAGTAAATCAAACTCATAGTAATAATAAGTTAGGAGTCAACTTTGTAATTATTGCTGTTGTATTTTAAGTATTTGAAAAAGTAAAGAGTATTTAAAATATTAGCTTGTGATTTAAATCAGAAAAGTTAAGAAAATTTGATGTTACAACTAGGTTTTAATTTGAAATGTATAAAAGAACAAGAATAGTGCTTGAATGTTTGAGAGCCCTTATTTAACACATGTATGAGTTTAATTCATTAGATTTTTTATAGTAAATTATTTTATTTATTTTTATTAAAGTATAGTTGATTTACAATATTGTATTAGTTTCAGGTATACAGCAAATTGATTCAGATATATATATTCTTTTACAGATTCTTTTCCCATATAGGTTATCACAAAATATTAAGTATAGTTCCCTATGCTATACAGTAAGTCCTTGTTAATTCATTAGATTTTTAACAGTTATAAATCTTAGATTTTGCTTATTGAATTGTTAGTCTGCCTGGTCAGCTGGGTAAAGTGGCTCAGATAATCAGATATCTTAAATATGTCAGTATAGTTTAAAAGACTTAATTTTTTTGTAAATGAGGAGTTAACTTTTTAAGGAATTTTAATCTGTTGAACTTATGAATTAATTGAAATTCATCAAAGAGTGAATGAAAGTGATTTATAAAGGATTTTTATATCCCAGAGCATTGATAATGATGAAAAAGTCTGACCATAACAAGTGTTGGGGAAGATGAAGACCACTTTGCTTGAGGGAATACAAAGTGATGGAATCCTTTGGAACACAGTTTGCCAGACCTCACAACTCAGTGATTCTATTCCTAGGTATTTATCTTAGGAAGATTCTTACATGTATACACTAAGAGAGATGTTTTGAGAATGTTCATAGCAGCCTTATTCATAATAGCAAAACAAAAGAAAACAAAAACTGAAAACAACCCAATGTCCATTGACAGAAAATGGATATGTAAATTGTTTATTCAAATTATGGGATATTATACAGCAGTGAAAAATGAGTGGGAGTAACTTAGGTAAATCTCAGAAATACAGTGTTGAGTAAAAAAGCAAATCACAAAGTATGTGCTATCATCTAAGTTCAAAAACATGTAAAACTAAACAATATGATTTTGGAGTATATACACTCATTTGTAGATAAAACTACTATGGAAAGTGAAGGGATTATAAACATAAAAATAAAATAGGTAGTTGTTTCTGGAAGAGGTGGTAGGGAAAGAGGATGTGATCAGGAAGAGGTTCAAAGGACTTCAAAGGTGATGTTATTTTTCTTAAGCTGAGTGTTGGCTACATGGATGTTTATTATTCTTTGAACCATGTATATTATTTTATATGTATCATTTTATGTGTGTATACATTCTTTTATAAGTATGACATTTTATAATTTTAAAAGTCCACAATAAAATAAAGTGAATTTATTAGATTTCTAAGTTGTGTTTCAAGGCTTAAGAAAAACTAGTGTTATACTTACAATAAATTGGATGCTATTAAAAGCACAACAATTGTTAAGTGCTGTACTCCTTTTCAACCATAAAAGTCCTTTAGAACATTTCAAAACTCAACTGTCACAGTTGATAACCTCTCTTTCTGGCTGCCCTTTCTCCCCTCTCCAGTGGGGTTCCTGACATAATATATTTGATGAATCTTGGCTTTTACAAAAGATGGAAAGAGTTTGAGTATATGCAACTTTTGCTTTTAAACTAAACCAGCTACAAAAGTCCCCTGACAAAGGGAATCTAAAGCGTAGCTGTCTGCTTGAAATGGAGGGAAAGAAAAATAGAGAGAAATATATAGAGGACAAGCACAAACTAACAACTCAAATTACCTTGCTCTAGATGTTTTATTATGCTTTTATAATTTTTTTTCCATATTCAATTTTTTCAGAATTTTTTTTACCACTTATGTGATCCCTTCCTATCAGTTTACTATAAGTAATGTTCATTTAAAAACTCCATATCCTAGTTTAACAGCATTAATAGCCAGAAGATTTCCTTCCCTTGCAAATACGTTTTAAAGTTTGTTTTAAATTGGTCTATTCCTGAAAGTCAGTCTTTCATCCTGGCATCTGAGTCAATGAAAAATCCTTAAATCATCCCTAGTGACTTCATAATCGAATTTCCTTCAATGAAATCCTTGTGTGGGTATTTGCTGGCTTAAAAGAAAAATCTCTCAACTACAAATTGGCCTTTAGGTTTTGGGTTCTGTGCTCTTCCCTTCAGAAATTCTGCTTAGTTCTTTTCCTTCAGCAGAATTCTCTTTTCTCATGGATCTTAAGGGAACAATTAGGCAAGGTACAAATTCCAGAACCACTCTGCCTTCCTCTTCTTGCATTTGACCTTCAGTTTTCCTCTCCTGTGTATTCATTCCTTTTCTTCCTATACCTTTTGCCACTTTTCCTTTTAACTCATTCCATTTTCTGAGAGTGTAACTATTCATTCCCCAATCCCCAAAATAAACATATGAGACTTAGTATTTAGTTGCTGATCTGCCCCTTATTTCTGTTGCTTGTCTCCAGTCCCTTTTCAGTTTATTTGTTCATCTCCTGCCTCATTCCAAACATAATTTTATGCCTTTTACCAAACACATTTTCTCTTGGTTTTATTCCTTTTTAAACTTTAATTCTCCTTTTTCTTGGTCACTATTTACAAAAGTTTCACCTGGGACAAAACCATTAGATTTGATCTCTAAATTCTCATTTAGCATTTTATAAGGAAGTAGTTATTATCCACATTTTACAGATGGCTAAAGGAAGGAGAAAAAGGAAAATATCTTGCCTTAAACCATATGTTAAAGCTGTTAGAGGGGCTTCCCTGGTGGCTCACTGGTTAAGAATCCACCTGCCAATGCACGGGACACGGGTTCGGGCTCTGGTCCAGGAAGATACCACATGTCGCGGAGCAACGAAGTCCGTGCACCACAACTACTGGGCCTGCGCTCTAGAGCCTGCGAGCCACAACTACTGAAGCCCACGTGCCTAGAGCCCGTGCTCTGCAACAAGAGAAGTCACCACAATGAGAAGCCTGCGCACCGCAACCAAGAGTAGCCCCCGCTCTCTGCGACTAGAGGAAAGCCCACACAGCAACGAAGACCCAACACAGCCAAAAATTTTAAAAATAAATTAAAAAAAAAATCTGTTAGAAAGGCAAACTGGATCAGAGAACAGCTCTCCCCACATCTACCACCACCTGGTGCCCTTATTACCTGAACTTTTTTTTTTTTCAAAAGAGGATCCAAGGACCCTCTGCATCTTTGGTGATTTTCTGCTCCAAACTGAGGATTCACAGATTCATGAGGATGGGGCCCAGGAATCTCCATTTGACAATTCCCAAGTTCCTTCTTAGGCAAGGTAAAGTTAAACAACAAAAACAAAAACAAAAAACACTACTCTAGCTCTGCTCCCTAAGATAGTGAGGGAACTAAACCTTTTTGTGCACATACTGTGTGTCTGGTATTGTGCTATAATTTTACATACTATTAGTTGATTTACTCCTATAAAAACCCTTTAAGATAGGTTTTCTTATATCCACTTTATAGCAGAGAAACTGAGATTTGAGTTTGGAAACTTCCCAAGGCTACTTAGCTGGTAACTGGAAGAGGCAGTCTAGAAGAGTCCACATCTGACTTCATTACCCTGGATTTTAGGAACTATGACATGACACATGTTTTAAATTTAGCATAAATAGCTATTAGATATAATAAATGTTACTATGTATATGGGATTATATTAATCTCACAGTATACTGCAAACTATAAAATACACAAATTGATTAAACTCATTCAAATGTGTCTTTTTTATTGAGACATAATTGACATATAACATTACTTTCAGGTATTCAACGTAATGATTTGATATTTGTATATATTGCAAAATGGTCACCACAATAGGGTTAGTTAACATCCATCACCACACAGTTACAAATGTTTTTTCTTGTGATGAAAACTTATAAGATCTACTCTTTTAGCAGCTTTCAAATATACTTCTTAACTATAGTCACCATGCTATATATTACATCCCCAGGACTTATTTATTTTATAACTGGAAGTTTGTATCTTTTGACCACTTTCACCCATTTCATCTGCAACCCCCCACCTCTGGCAACCACCAATCTGTTCTCTGTATCTATGAGTTTGACTTTTTGTTTTACATTCCACATATAAGTGAAATATTTGTCTTTCTCTGTCTGACTTATTTCACTTAGCATAATGCCCTCAAGGTTCATCCATGTTGTTGCAAATGGCAGACTTTCTTTTTTATGGTTGAATAATATTCATATATATATATATAGAATAGAATATTACATATATCACATTTTTTATGCATTTATATATCGATGAGCACTTAGGTTGCTTGCATATATCTTGGCTGTTGTAAATAATGCTGCAATGAATATGAGATGCATATATCTTTTTGAGTTAGTATTTTCATTTGCTTCAGATAAATACCCAGAAGTGAAATTACTGGATCATATGATAGTTCTAATTTTAGTTTTTTGAGGCACCTCTATACTGTTTTCCATAATGGTTGCACTAATTAACATTCCCACCAACAGGGCACAAGGGTTCCCTTTTCTCCTCATCCTTGCCAACACTTGCTATTTCTTGTCTTTTTGATAATAGTCATTTAAACAAGTATATGGTGATATCTCATTGTGGTTTTCATTTACATTTCCCTGATGATTAGTAATGTTAAGCACCTTTTCATGTTCCAGTTGGCCATCTGTATATCTTCTTTGGAAAAATATCTATTCAGATACACTTTTTAAATGGGTTTGTTTATTTGCTATTAAGTTGTGTGAGTTCTTGATATATTTTGGATATTGACCCCTTATCAGATATATGGTTTGTAAATATTTTCTCCTACTCAGTAGGTTGCCTTTTCATTTTGTTGATGGTTTCCTTTGCTGTGCAGAAGCTTTTTAGTTTGATGTACTCCCACTTATTTATTTTTGCTTTTGCTGCCTTTGTTTTTGGTGTCAAATTCAAAAAAAAATCATCAAGATTGATGTCAAGGAACTTACTGCCTATGTTTTCTTCTAGGAGCTTTATGGTTCAGGTCTTATGTTTGAGTCTTTAATCCGTTTTGAGTTGGTTTTGTGTATGGTGTAAGATAGTGGTCCAGTTTCATTATTTTGCATGTGACTGTCCAGTTTTCCCAACACTGTTTATTGAAGAGACCATTATTTCCCCTTTTATATATTCTTGGCTCCTTCATCATAAATTAATTGACCATATATGCATGGGTTTACTTGTGGGCTTGTTATTCTATTCCATTGATCAAGGTGTCTGTTTTTATGACAATAACATACTGTTTTGATTACTATAGCTTTGCAATATAGTTTGAAATCAGGACACGTGATGCCTCCAGCTTTGTTCTTCTTTCTCGAGAGTGCTTTGGTGTGAGAGTCATTATTTTACCTTCTCCTGAAAATTATCTATTAACAAAGAAAATGTATAATCAAACATAATGATGAAAGAATTGAAAATTATGAATAGGCTAACCACATTATAGAATCATGATCACATACTAGTCATAAAAATTACAATGAAATGTTCTGGGTGGAGCATGCCCCCTTTTGGTTTCCTGCTACCTGGACTCTAAATGCAATAACTGGAGGTAGAGCAATCACCTTGAATCATTTGGAAAGTGAATATTGAGGATGGTAAGAAGAGCCTGAGTCTGAATGTGCATCCATAATACCAGCCCTGAAACTGCTTTCTGGATTTTATATGAGACAGAGAATTTTCTCTTATTTAAACCTGGTAATTTTGGGTTTCTGTCTCTCACAGTTGAACCTAATCCTAAATGGTAATTACTTGTGTTATAAAATTCTATCATAAAAAATGTTAATGATTTTATCATGATAAATAATAATGATTGTGAAAGTTAATAAAGCTGTATTTGGTATCATTTCAAAAGCCTAAGCCAACAATAAGAATATAGTATTTTTTTTTTTTTTTTTTTGGTGGTACGCGGGCCTCTCACTGTTGTGGCCTCTTCCGTTGCGGAGCACAGGCTCCGGACGCACAGGCTCAGCGGCCATGGCTCACGGGCCCAGCCGCTCCACGGCATGTGGGATCTTCCCAGACCAGGTCACGAACCCGCGTCCCCTGCATCGGCAGGCGGACTCTCAACCACTGCGCCACGAGGGAGGCCCAGAATGTAGTATTTTAAGGGCAATTAATACATGTTGCCATTTTTATAGGTTCTCAGTTACAATTATTAAAAGTGTTTTGTAATTAGCAATCCAGCATAAGAATTGTTTGTAGCACACTTCAATTTAAAATAAATTCAAGATGAAAATGACATAAATCTATTGTTAAAACAATTATTTCTGATTCCATGGTAACCTTTTAGAGACAGCTTTGCTATGTCAAAAATAAAACTTGAGTTTTATAGGATGAGTTATACATTGGGACAGCAGAGGGACTCTCTCTTTTTCCAAAGTTTCCAACCAGGTTTCTGGCTCTATTGCACCAAGCTAAATGTTCTATATCCGTATAAAATACTCTAGCAGATTTAGGATTGGAATGCAAAAATTGCGTTGTAATACTGGATAAAATGGGCTAATGAGAGGAAATATGAACTCTTGGAGAAAGTTCAAGTGTCAACTAAATTAGTCAAGGAATTACAGTTTATAATTATAATTGATACTTAGAAAAATGTCTTCTGAAGAATGAAGGTCAAAGTCATGCATTCACTATACTAGAAATTGACCCATTATATCTAATTCTGTTATAGTAGAATTTTACCCCATGGTTTAAATTTTGTTTTTTTCTTTTTTCCCTTCTCAGAGGGACAGCATCACATGTGTAGGAAATGTTGTTGTTTTTAATTTATTTCCACTGTATCTTTAGGGGATGGAGAGATAAAGTGGGTTGATTTGGGAACCCATAGAGAACATGAAGACTCTGAGTTTGATTTAAAAAGGGAAAATTTAGTGTTTTATAACTAAGGTAACAAATTTCAAGGAATTCTTCTCTTTCTTGCTATTGTTTCTGAATGTAAGATGCATTGAACAACCAAAGCAGGAAATTGAGAATAGTGGACTTAATACAGGACTAAATGTCTGTATTTTGAGTAGATACTACTAATATAATATTTTCCTAAATGTTCAGGTTTTTTTTTAAAAAAATATATAACTTTAATTTCATGAACTTAAGAAGTTGGATTTCTCCCTTTTTTATTTAATATAAATTCAATTGGGAAACTACAGGCACTCCCTGAAGATATTAGAGCTACTGCAAACCACCACACAACGATTCCATTCTGAGATCTCCCCTAGAGGACAAATTTAAGGAAAGCTCAATTCTAAGTTTCCTCGCATATAATACTAGGAGACCAAACTGACCCTGTTGGGATTTGATCCTTTAACTCCATGATTTCTCACTTGAAATTCGGACCATTTAATTGTGCTTTAAGTACTTTAGTAAGGCATTCTTACACTGCATTTCTAATCAGAGAAACATAGATCTGTCCTTAAGCTGTTTTACTTTGCCTTATAATGGTCTCCATTTCCTTTCACGAGGCATTATCTTGATAAATTGCTGTTTTTAAAGATCACTTTGCCTGGAAATTGTGCAATAGATCAGGCACTGAAGATTCTTGTTGGGGTTGAGATTTTGGCCATGTTTTGTAAACTCCCTTCCTGCTGTATTAACATTCCACAATATTCCTGATTTGGCTCTTTGTTTCTAATTTGTATACTGGCTATTAGCAAATTAGACTGGGTGGATTTTCCCAACGATTAAGCATAATCTTTAACTAAACTAAGGACTAAAAAGCATACAAGAATATTATTATACTCAAAAAAAAAAAAACCCACAGAGTACTCAAACTCTGTTTAAAAAAAGAAAGAAATAGAACGGTCCTGTAAGTCAGGTCACATTCCTTGAATTCAAATGTTAATAATTATTCCCAATGAAAATTACTGTGGTAATTGGTTTATAGAGGTGTGTTAGAATTTGCATCACTTACCCACATTTATCCCTAGAAATCTAGCAGTAGTTTAAAGAAAACTTACACAGTAATTTGTCTGTACTTATTACACTTGGAGGAACACTTATAAAACACTGCACATAAACAAAATACAAAGCAGGCTCATCACTATGGAGTACAAGTTCTTAGAGTGACAATAATTAGTATAAAAAGAGCAGTGTTGGCTCTACTGAGGTCTACCATTTCCTCAAAAGCAAAGGAGCAATTTGGAGGAAAGCTATCAAAATTAGTCCCCATTATCAGTGAGTTGATTGTTAAATAATGCCCTGAACTAACTTTGAAATAGCAGATGGGTATGTATTTCTTGAAGTCAAGAAAACACCTGTCTGTTAATTTTTCTGTAGTATTAGATTTATACCTCTAACAGAGGATTAAAAGTCTACTTTGTAATTATCAAGCACAAATCTCAAATTCGTATTTAAAAATAAAGTTAATGTCATGCCCAAAGTCATGGAGAAATTTAGAAGTGGTGTTTAAAATAGAAATTTAGACTACTGACTTGAAATCCCATGCTCTGACCACCAGACCACATGCCTGCCCAAGGATACTTACATTTTTTACTGAGTTATTCTTCTTTGTAATTAGATGCAGTGATTAGAGTGTCTTTTGCATTACTCTGCATTTTTCTTTTAAGTCAGGGTTGTAAGCCACACAGGGCACTGTCCCTTATAAAATTAAACAAGGGATTTTCAATCTTGCAATACAATCTCTTGATATTTGTTTATAGGTTTCACACATCAAAAAAACAATGAAATCTGTAATTTTTCAAATTACAATCCTCTCATTCTCTAAGTTATGTGCCTATGAGAATCTGCAAATCTTTTGAAGAGAATGTAATCTTTATGCTTACAAAATGTAGGCTTTCATATTTGGGTACAATTACAAATCAAGGCTTTTTACCCCATAATAATCAGTTTCTCAAAGTTGTGGGTTTTCCTCATTTGAAAATAAATTAATGGGAATTTAAAAATATAATCCATCCAGTTATTAAATCTTTTCAATCTTTAAAATTAGAAACCATTTCTATTCTCAATCTCCAAAGAAGCAACATCAGAAAGTACCTTATACTATAGCATATTACAATTTAATTTTTTTGATTGAGGAAATAAAAATAAAAAGCTAAAACCAGCTTAATTTAAATTAAAAAAGGGAGAAAACTTTTATGTGACTGTTTATTATTTTATTTTTTTTCATGACAGACATATTGTGTGCTTAAATATTGAGTTTTTCTCTATCAAGTACCTGTCAAGAGAGAAAGTCAATTTTGGAACAGCCAAAACTCAAAATACTGCAGACGGCTTTCTAAAGGGATTCAAATTAGATAGTATTCAATGTTGCAAAAAGCAATGATAACTTTTATAGCTTTAAACACCAGTTTTAAATTAGAGATTGATATATAAGGGAACTAATTTTGCATAGTCACTCATTTTAAAATAATACATTATAGTTACTAAATTATACACTACTTTTATGTAGAGACATACATATTTTCTGAATGCTGTCATGTAATTATTTAGAAATTTTATTCTCAAAACCATGAGTTTTGGACACAGGTTACTTTTTTTCTATTAATACTTTATTTTGAGAGGAAAATATGGCCATTCACATTTTTTTCCAGAACTTCCTGGAGCAATCTGCAGGGCAACGAGTGGGAATTGGGGCGGGGGGTGGCATTTGACACATGTAAAACTTGTTAACCATTATGTAAGAAGCGTGGATCCTTTGTGAGGGTGTAAAGAGTTTCTCAGAGGGAAAATGAAGTGGAACCAGGAGCATCAATGCCCAAAGAGGTAACTTTCTGACTAGTGTTTGCCTCTTTGTCAAAACTCTAGAAAATAATTTCGGAGAGTGGGTTCTTTGTCTAATTTGCTCAACACTGTACCTCTGGTGTCTAGAACAACAAATATTTGTTGAATGAACAAAGGAGTATACGAATGGATGAATAAGTAGTGATTCCTTTGCACACCTTTTAAATCAAGTTGCCAAATTAACGTTAATAGTCATGGGTAAACTGAAGATAATCCCACTGATCAGTGAGGTGAGTGGTATAGGAAGTAGACATACTGAAGATATTTGAGAGAACAGAACCATGACTGGGATCAGGGAGTCTTGAGGGAAAATGGCCACTTGGGTAAACTGACTTTTCCAAAGCAGATGTAAGTCATGGGAAGACCAGTGATCTATTGACATCAAAAACCTCCTCTTAAAATTATGGATGAGGGAATTCCCTGGCAGTCTAGTGGTTAAGACTCCACGCTTCCATTACAGGGGGCACAGGTTTCATCCCTGGTCAGGGAGCTAAGATTCTGCAAGCCTCACGGCACAGCTGATTAAGTAAAAAATTATGGATGAAATATGATAGCTGGGCTTTCCTTTAAAATCATACTTTGAGGGGTAGGGTGGAGGGAACAGGAAAAATAGATGTGTTATAGATGAAAGAAAATTGGCTACATGTTGATAATTGTTGAAGCTAGGTGCATGGGATCCATTATACTCTTCTCTACTTTAGTGTTTGAATTTTTCTATAAAAATAAACAACCACACATCCTTCCACTTAAGAGTTTGACATAATAAACATTTATACTGCCTGATAGGTAGATATAGTCTCATCTTAGAAACCCTTCTTATAATATGTAGATTAAGAAAAATTTTTTAAAGTTTTGTCTTCATGACAAAAAATTACTTTTAGCACTAGATGCAACAATTATGATGGAAATTGTTACCATATCACTAATATCAGGTTTTTAATAATCTTGGGGAAAAGCTAAGGAGCTATGCGTAGACTTATTTTACACAAAGCCCAAGTCATCCTCAGCACATCTTTGCACTTACTTGGACAAGGGCTGAGGAAGTCAAGGAGATTATTGGAAAGGTAACCAAATAACCAAGGTAACCTTGATAACCCACCTGCTGTTGGCCATCTGCAGAAAAGACTTAGGTGGGGCCTATCATCAGGTGCTGGACTCAGACTTAGGCCACTGAGGCTGCTATAACAAAATACCACAGAGTGGGTAGCTTATAAAGAACAGAAATTTATTTCTCACAGTTCTGGAAGCTGGAAGTCTGACATCAGAGTGCCTTTGTGTTTGGGTTCTAGCGAAGGTTCCTCTTCCAGGTTGCAGACTGAAGATTTCTCTCTGTATCCTTTTATAAAGGCACGAATCCTATGTGTGAGGCCTCCACCCTCATGACCTGGTCACATCTGAAAGGCCCCACCTCCTAATACCATTAGCTTGGGCATTATGTTTTCAACATATGAATTTTGAGGGGACACAAACATTCAGACAATAGCAAACCCTTTAGTGGTTTTCCATTTATCTTAAAATCTAATTCCTTAACAAGTGACACATGTATATCCCTGCCTCTTCAGGGGGGTTTTTCAGGTCTTTTCAGGTCAGTGATTTGTGACTTCATAAATAAACAGTCTAATATATATTAAGTAATTAAGTTGAATGAGT
The DNA here is from genome assembly GCF_011762595.2 of Tursiops truncatus. Taxonomy (NCBI): domain Eukaryota; kingdom Metazoa; phylum Chordata; class Mammalia; order Artiodactyla; family Delphinidae; genus Tursiops; species Tursiops truncatus. The sequence goes on from NC_047040.1 coordinate 35,410,927, forward strand.
TTGAATTCTCAATTTATCTTTAGGCACCATCATAAGTGATGTGATGCATTCAGATAAGAGATGATGAGAGGAAAATGAGGTGATTTTTTTCCTATTCAAAGGATATTTTCACTAAGATTGATTTGAAAATGTTTGACATAAAAGTTAAAAGAAAAACCCAGCTATATGTTACAGAGTCCTTGGGGCAGGAATTATCTCTCCACAAGTACCTTTTCATTTTCTCATAGCACTTAATAAATAATTCTGTTACACAGTAGGCCCCAACACCTTTCTTTGCAACTGTTACCAACGCTATCACCATCCAGTATGACATGAAAAGAAATGACTCCAATCTTTAATAGTATTAACCTGAAATTTTAAAAGCCAGTCTTGTTATTGAATTAAGAAAATATACAATGGCATCAGTACTAAAACTGAAAAATCATTACTGTAACAGAACAAGGTCGAAATTAAGTGAGCTGTTCCCTTCAAACAGTACCTTAACTCTAGTATTCATTTTCCAGCTGATCCCTCAAATCTACTTACAAGAAGATAGGTTTATAATTCAAATATTATAGGAAGAGGAAATCTAATTTTGACCTTGAGTCAAATTGATGCCAAAGGGAGTTTATGGTTTTCTTTACTTTATAAGCTGTAATTGCAAATACAGTTTTCTTCATCTGAAAAACTATTCCACCCTGAAATTTTCAAACAAAAATAGTTTGCAGAAACGTTGGCAAAAGACATCTTCAAAGGAAACTAACTAGTTCGAATTAGAGAAAGAGGAGAGGGATGGTGGATATTTTTAAAGGGATTATGTTTTCAATATTTTGGGCACTCTAATTCCTGTTGCTTTTTTAAAAAACATTTCTCATTTAAAATTATAAGTAGATTAGTAATTTAAATGTGCTTAATTTTTAAATAAGATAAAAATAACATGAATGTGTATAAGATAACTGTAAGAGAAAAACATGAAAATCTTTTCTTTAAATATTAAATAGAAACAACGTTGTCATCAGTAAATGCCATAAAATACTAAAATATATGGGTCCGTATTATGGCATTAATAAAGATATAGAAATGGTATGAAATTCATTTACCAAAAATATTTTGACTGATTATTTTAATTAGAATATTTGATAATATATCATGTACAATGCCAATAAATAATGTTGGTTGCCTCAACACTACACAATACTGCCTCATGTATCTATAGGTTAAATTTAAAACCATGCCTAAGTTTGAGATTAACTGACTCATCACCTTTGCTACAACTGTTGCCTAACATTCAACATAAGACAGGTCAGAATTCTGGTTTTATGAAGTTAGTATATATTTCAGTAGGTGAGGCTTTAGTGTAAAGTAAGAGATTAGCATTAAGTAGAAATGTTATCCCTTTCTTATCTTATTGCAGCAGGTTCCAAATCCTTAACTGATCTTCTCATTTCTTGTAAGTATATAACTCTTTTCTCTGTGTGTGTGTGTATATTTTTTAAAAATTCTCACACTCAAGTACTTTTTATTCCGGTGAATATTGAACATGGACTTCCATTACCAAAGCCATGTTTGAACAAGGTATCACAAAGGAACCCACCCAATTTGTCTCGTGTTCTTAGTTTACCTTTGAATTACCTACAATGATAGTTTCAGTATGAAAACAGGAGATACCTGAATCTTTGAGAGTACCTAAATATTGGAATAAGGTAGTACATGTATCCGCTAAATGGTCATCCTCATGTTAAAGAGAAAGTTCAGAGGTTCTTATTTGTTTCTAGGAAGAAATAATTAAATACCATAAAAACAAGGGAGCTGGAAAACCTATCCAGAAGCATCACATCTCCAGGAATGGCTTCTGTGTCAGATCAGGCTGAAATAGGTTTAGAAAGATAAAGCCATTTCCCAAAACGATAGCTCCCCCCACCACCCCCGAAAAGTTCTGCCAGATTAACCAAACCAAAATAAACTAAACCAAAACAAAAACAGTCAAAAAATAAAGATAAAAGTGGATTTCATAATCATTAAGATTATAATGGCCATTGTTAATATCCAAGAAAACAATATACCATGTGGTGAGATCCAAACTTATTTTGTTTGTGGAAAACTTAGCATCTCAAGGAATATATATTCTGCAGGCCCTCTTCAGGAAAAGATTGTTTAAAGATATATGATTTATAGAAAGGTTCAGAAAATTGAAACCTAGATTTTTGAATAGTTAGAAGTAGGCGCTATCCTCTGAAATTTGAAGAAAATATTTACAAGTAAAATGAACTCTTTCTGCAGAGATGTGTTATATATGGAAAATAAATGGTATTAAGTTTAAAAACAACATCTTCTACCTTTGATAACTAGGAAGAGAAGTTAGAGATGGTCTTATTAGATCCCTAAACTATGCAGGGCAACACTATTCAAATCATCCCTTGGTACCACTCCCAAAAAGAGAATATGGAGGTGGGGCTATGCTCCTACCCAATAGGACAATTCATAGAATCTTAACCTATTAAGCTGGAAATGACATTACAGAATACCTCGTCCAGCTCCCTCATTTTACAGATATGGAAACTGAGGTGCAGAGAGCCTGAGTCATTTTTCCAATGTTACACACTTGGTGACAGGCTGGAATAAAAATACGGCTTCTTGGGGCTTCCCTGGTGGCGCAGTGGTTGAGAGTCTGCCTGCCAATGCAGGGGACACGGGTTCGTGCCCCGGTCCGGGAAGATCCCATATGCCGCGGAGCAGCTGGGCCCGTGAGCCATGGCCGCTGAGCCTGCGCGCCCGGAGCCTGTGCTCCGCAATGGGAGAGGCCACAACAGTGAGAGGCCCGCGTACCACACACAAAAAAAAAATACGGCTTCTTGATCTATGGTCTGCAGTTTGTTCCACTACGCAATATTGACTAATCTTGGTATCTACTCAAAGCCAGAAATGTGTTATTCATAGCATTAACTGACTTCTTACAGAGATAATGTGGGTTAAAGAGAGCTAAATGCCATTGCAATTATTGTCATTGTGGTTGTTAGATTTCACTTCCTGATCCACCTGCTGGGGCTCTATTTTAAGCCACACAGGCAGGCAAAGTAGTCCACTGTCCTGTACCATAAATAATTATTTTGGGGTCAAAACAATTATGTGAAGTTTCCTGCAGGAAGATTTCTTCTCTTTTTAACACCCTTGCCTTCTCCCATTTCCCAATGTAATAGTAACTTATCTTAGGAAGAAAGGAGCTTGGATATCCAATTGCCCTGGACTGAACCCCACTGTCAATTCTTCCATTTGAAGAGATGAACAAAGGATATGATCAAGGAACAAAATCTTTTAGTGTATGGCTATGCTAAGTTTATCTCATGGAGAAGAGAAGAAGATTGTATATTGGGATGGGAAAAACAAATAAGAATTATAACCAGTTAAACATTTTGTCTATAAAATTAGATTTTAATTACATCTGCTAGTAGAAGTGCCTTTTCCATATCAGTAATCCCATGTAGGTTCCCAGCACTGCCCTGAGAATTTGATGATCCTGACAGTTTATGCTTGAATATTTTCTTTCAAGTCAGAAAGGAAAAATTCAGATGTTTGAAAAAGAGGAAGAAACTTCAAGTCTATTGTGTTTTGCATCATCATCTTTCAATTTTACTCTCCTTTTAGATTTAGAATAGAGACATATAAATACATATTTAGGCCAAATAGCTTAGTATTATCTCAACAATTTTCAGAGGCTGAAGCTAGATATCATCATAGAATAAACTTCTTTGATATAAGAAGAAATGTGAAATGTAATTGCAATTACCCTTTTACAATAAAAAAATCTTGGTAAACAAATTTAAAAGTTTGATATCATGGTACAGAAACAAATATCTGTATTATTATCAATCTATTTCCCTATTTCTCAATTTAAAAACTTAGAAGTTATTTTTCTTCTATATAAGATCATCAGCTTTCACAATCTTCCTTAATTTTGCAACACTTTGCTCTTCCAATACTTCCAGCACACAAGGAGCTTTTAATTCCAAGTTATAGCTGTGCATTCAAAGTGAATATTCAAATATTAACCAGTGCATTAGAATATCCTTCATTGTTGGCATTATGCCCTCCTTTGCTGACTGTACAGATGCAGATATGATGATGACGATGTAGGTATGTAGCTATTTGACTTTCCAAAAGCCAAAGGGCAGGCTGTAGTTGAAGCCAAATAGAAATGTTGGCCAAATACCAAAGTCAAAGTCAAACTTACACTAAGTCTCTAATTCAGAGTTTGGTAGAACATTTCAATAAGCAAAGAATGTCCTAATTTTTTAAGTTTCTCTATTCTCTTTTCGTCCTTTTTGGAGAAATAGCTAGACATTTTAAACTGAAATCAGTGAATTCCTCTAAAATCCACAAGATGGTGCTATAAAGTGGCATTTAGAAAAATTTTAAAAACCATATGCCTTCTAGGTGCAATTTTTAGGCAGGACCAAATAAGTAGCATTTAATAGCATACAGTATAGATAAATGCTATTTTTAAAAAAGCAGTGTAAACCAGATTCGTTGATATAAGGAAGGCATACCTTTACTCCTAATGTTGCTTTCTAATAATTTATCCCATAAATTATACTTCTATTAACTCTGTTATTGATCTCAAGTTTTAAGAATATATTGTGAGAAGACTGAGAATTGAACTTGGATCTCACTAAGTGTTAATATGAAAAGTACCGCACTGAAACAGAGACCAGAGTTCTAATCTCTGCCCTCCACCTGAATTGCTGCCTCCAGCCATCATTCCGTCTATTCCTGCTGTTCCTAACCAAGGGCAGTTTTACCCCTGGGGACATTTGGCAATGGCTGGAGGCATTTTTGATGGTCACAATTTGGGCGGGGGGAGGTTGCTGCTACTGGCATCTAGTGGTGAGAGGCCAGATATGCTGCTAAATATCCTACAGTGCACATGACAGCCTCCACAACAAAGAATTATCCTCCCCTAAATATCAATAGTGCTAAGATCAAAAAACTTGACCTATCTGTTCACTCCTTTGTTGGTTTGTCTGTTCATTCATTAATTAGTTCATGCATTTATTCACTTATGTGTATACTTATCTATCCATCAGTCCATTAGTTCATCTCTTCTACAAATTTTTATAAAGTGTCTATGATTCAAGACTGGACTAAACTCTAGGGATTAAAAAGACAAGAACTACTTTATTCCTGTTCAGCCTAACAGGGAAAAGAGACACTTATGAAATAACAATAATATGTGATCAGTGTTTCAGTGGTAAGATGTTCTGAGAACACAGAAGAGTATGATGAATTTTGGAGAAGAGGACAGAATTCAGGAAGGCGTCATACAGGTGGAGATTGTTTATTAGGTGGGTGGAGGGTGGTCATAGAATAAAATTTTGAGCAAAGCACAAGCAAAGCCAGAGACATATAGTAGTTTAAATTGTGTTGGGTGAGCAGTATACTGTTGCAGTATGAGATTAGACTGAGGAGGAGGGTTAGGAAAAGGAAAGGAGAAAAAGCAGATGGGGCCCCACTGAGAAGGGCCTTGGATTCCACCTCCAGGCATTGATTTTTTAAAACAGAAGAGTGATATTAGACATGTGGCAATCACTTAAACTTTTTAGTTTCACACCCTTAGAGTGTTTGATGAGATATATTTCAGGTTTCCTTTTAGCTTTAAAACTATGTTTTATAATTATAAAGCCAATCCATTAGAAATATTAAATACTGTATATTCTTTAATTTATATTATAACCATCAATAAAAATCACAATATCTATGAAGAAAATATCTTTTTTCATACACAAAATTTGTATTATCACAGATATTTACTTTCATTATAATGAACAAAATATAATATATTCCTATTAATATATTTGGTGTTTATTTTAAGGCTGGACATACTTGAGAAGATCAAGCTGTCTTACAGAATATACAGTCTTCTGATTCGTTTATTCCTATATCAGTAACTACTTTAGGTTGACCCAGGATAAATTTTTAAAATATCTTTTCCACACACAACCTTCTCTATTATTTGTGCTTTTATCAATAAGTTTTAGATAATCTAATTAGATTGGAGTAGTTTAACATATGTTTTATAATTTGAATAATTACTTCAAAAATGTATTGCGGTCTTTTTAAAAATTTATTTATTTATTTATTTATTTTGTGGTACGCGGGCCTCTCACTGTTGTGGCCTCTCCCGTTGCGGAGCACAGGCTCCGGACGCGCAGGCTCAGCGGCCATGGCTCACGGGCCCAGCCACTCTGCGGCACGTGGGATCTTCCCGGACCGGGGCACGAACCCGCGTCCCCTGCATCGGCAGGCGGACTCTCAACCACTGCACCACCAGGGAAGCCCCCTAAATTTATTTTTTTCATTGAAGCATAGTTGATTTACAATGTTTTGTTAGTTTCAGGTGTACAGCAAAGTGATTCAGTTTTTTTATACATGTTTAAAATATATACAAAAGAATATATATGTATATTCTTTTTCAGATTCTTTTCCCATATAGGTTATTACAAACTATTGAGTATAGTTCCCTGTGCTATACAGTAGATCCTTGTTGTTTATCTATTTTATATATAGTAGTGTGTATATGTTCCTCCCAAATTCCTAATTTATCCCTCCCCCCACCTTTTCCCTTTGGTAGCCATAAATTTGTTTTCTATGTCTGTGAGTCTGTTTCTGTTCTGTAAATAAGTTTATTTGTACCATTTTTTTTAGATTCCACATATAATGATATCATATGATATTTGTCTTTCTCTGTCTGACTTACTTCAATTAGTATGATAATCTCTAGGTCCATCCATGTTGCCGTAAAAAACATGGGGTCTTTTATGTCTTACATTGATAAATGAAGAAAACTCAAAGATTAAGAATTGTTTGAATTTTACTTGAGTAAATTAGTAGCAATCAAGTGGATATTTGATTTACAAAATGTATTTTCATTACATATTTTTCATTTAATATTTTAACACTTGTAATATAAATTCAGCTTTAAAATATGGGTAGCTGAGACTGCTGCTACAGACCAGTTCTGTTGTCATTCAGAATTTAAGCCCATTGATCAAATGGCATAACATGAAATAAAAGAAAAAAAATTGGATGGGGAGTGCAACAAAGAAAAATGGGCCCCATATCTAAATAAAATACAAAAATCTCCTATGAGGAACACTGCCATCCTTTTGCCCCAAATACAGAAATGAAAACACTGATGTCAAAAGTGACAGAGGCACTGAGAAGGGCAGGGCTCTATTACAGTCTTCTGAACTGGTTAATGATACAGTAACCAAGCCGCTTTTATACTTGCCTGTTGTCTGACTATAATTGTCTACTCTATTTGATTGCATCTTCTTGAATCCTTTTTTCTCCTTCCCCCAAATCTTTATCCATCTGGTTTCTGTACCACATTTCCACAAGTATTAATTAAAACCCTTGATGGATCATTTCAGATTTGAATATCCATTCATATTTATTTTCCTCCACAGAAATTACTATTAAAACCAATCCAATAATTTAAAAAGCAGTGTGGGACTTCCCTGGTGGTGCAGTGGTTAAGAATCCGCCTGCCAATGCAGGGGACACAGGTTCGAGCCCTGGTCCGGGAAGATTCCACATGCCGCGGAGCAATTAAGCCCGTGCACCACAACTACTGAGCCTGCGCTCTAGAGCCCGGGAGCCACAACTAGTGAGCCCACGTGCCTAGAGCCCGTGCTCTGCAACAAGAGAAGCCACCGCAGTGAGAAGCCCGCGCACCGCAACGAAGAGTAGCGGCCGCTCGCCTCAACTAGAGAAAGCCTGCGCACAGCAATGAAGACCCAACGCTGCCTAAAATAAATAAATAAAATACATAAATTTAAAAAAGGCAGTGTGGATTTTCCACAGTGCTTGTGTTTTGAGAGTGTCATGGACTCGATTCAAGATAGGAGGTTAATCTTCAAAAGATGAGAACTTTGTATAATGTTACAAAAAGGGTTTCAAGCCCCACAAAAGGGGTTGAAATAGTCAGTGGTTTTCAAAGGCACCTTAGCATTCAGAGAGGAGCCTTGGAAGAAGCAGTAATGGGGGCAAAGTGTAGGACTGCAGGGACACCCCCAGTGCCCACCCCTAACCCCACTTCATCATAAACTCTGCTTCCACCTCTACTGCCTATTTGTTCCAGATCCAATATTGTTTGAACAAACATTACAAGGAGGTGCCAGATGATTTCTAAGGTCCCTTCTGACCTGAGGTTCTATGAATTTTTATTTTCAAATCTTTTTCAAAAACATAGAACTTCAAGTAAAAACTGTCAGTAATAACTGAGAGGCACAAGGTAGGATAAAGAAAACATTAAAAACAACAGAACCAAAAAATTTAACTTTTCTACTTCTTCCTATGAAATTAGACATTTTCTACTTAAATGTAGTGAAAAGACACAATTTTTAAAAGTTAAATCCCTTCAAACACTGAGATATACAGTAAAAGACAAACAGATCAGCAGGAAAACCTTAATTCGAACCTTCAGTTTGAATGTCCTACAGAGACAGACCTTGTAGATCTGCCCAAGAGCAGGAGAACTGGTTCTCTCCAGAAGGGGTCCTTTTCAAAGCAAGGGATGACACGTGGGAATTAGGGCATGCAGACATCACAGGATGCTTCTGTTCAGGGTCTCTGATTCCAGTGCATACGGGAGATTACCCTCTTGGTGTCAGTAAGAGTTGATATTCACTTAGATATACATACATAGGACATTGAACAACAGTAGCACAGAAGTGCCTACAAATGCACAGAGTGTGACTGGACACTACTGGACTGTCACAAGATGTGTCATTTTTCTTAATAAAAGTTGGCAGTCATCACCCCCGGTTGGATTTTTTTTTTTTTTTTTTTTTGCTGCATTGGGTCTTCGTTGTTGTGCACGGGCTTTTCTCTAGCTGCAGCGAGCGGGGGCTACTCTTCGTTGCGGTGCGCGGGCTTCTCGTGGTGGCTTCTCTTGTTGCGGAGCACGGGCTCTAGGCACGCAGGCTTCAGTAGTTGTGGCACGTGGGCTCAGTAGTTGTGGCTCGCAGGCTCTAGAGCGCAGGCTCAGTAGTTGTGGCTCACGGGCTTAGTTGCTCCGTGGCATGTGGGATCTTCCTGGCCCAGGGCTCAAACCTGTGTCCCCTGCATAGTAGGCAGATTCTTAACCACTGTGCCACCAGGGAAGCCCTGGTTGGAATTCTTAAGTAAATATTTATTGATTAAACCTCATAATGTAACAAAAATTCATGTTACTTAGGGGACAGCGTTTCTAAACATTCTCAGCATTTTTCTGGAAATAATAAATACATTTTGTGAATTATAATAGTTTTAGAAATAATCTTAATGTAGTCCCATAAATTAAGACACATTTTCAGCAAAAACTCAGTTTATTTTAGGGATTGCTCTTCATCTGCAATAAAACTAATAGGTATAAAAAAAACAAAAAACAGCTTTGGAGAGAGGCTCTGGGAGACACTTCATTCCATTCAACACCTAGCCTCCATAATAAAGGAATGCACAATGGAATGACCACAGGGAAGGCGGTAAAGGAAAGGAATGAATTAAGGGGTGAATGGATCATAGACTTACTTTTTTGCCCAGTTACATGAGATATTCCGGCTGTGAAGGAATAGAATGAATGCATAACCAGTGATTCCAATTTTAAGCTAATAACTATGCTTACATTGTACTCTACTGGTTTTTCATGGTAAAGAAAAATAAAGAGATCAGCTAACTAGAGAGGAAGAATCCAACCCATATTGTGTAAAGGGAAAGACATTTCCCAAATATTAAGAAGAAAACTTCTTAATTCTGGGAATTTTGCTGTTTTTTGCGCCTTCATTAAGACAAAAGTGGCTAGAGATCCATTTCCCATAATTAAAGATGTAAGGGCAATGGTGTTATTTCTGTTAGTTGCTGTAACTTCTTTGGATATCAAACTCCTTTTCTTCATTTAAAATAAATGACTAGCATAGCTTCCTCCACTCCAAACTAAATAAGGCAGCAATTTTCTATTTTAGAAAATGACTAATAGAACACATATTTCATAATGTCACATGATTCAAATAATTTATTACTCAGAAGCAATTAAAACCACTTCTGCACTTAACTTGTCCTAGAATGACAACTAAAGTCCCTCTTTTTTAATTCTTCATTTATCAGACCACATTTATATGGAAGAAGAAACAAAATCTTCTCGGGTTCCATGAGGAGGGAAGAAGGCAGAATGAAATCTGACATAGTGTAAAAATATGGTGAAAGTGTAATCTTAGAAAAATTGCACAAGGAATTAGACTTCTGTCTTTTTTTTTCTTTTTTTTTTTTTTTTTGGCTGTGCTGCCCAGCTTGGGGTCTTAACCCCTTCCCCCCACCCCCAACAGGAATAGAACCTGTGCCCCCTGCAGTGGAAGCTTGGTGTCCTAACCACTGGACCACCATGGAATTCCCTACACTTCTGTCTTTCTAAGGGAAATTCTCTACTCATATTTCCCTGAACACAGATAAATGCTAGAATATGAAAAGAGAAAAAAGATTCATTGTATTAATTAAAATGTTCTTTAAAACAGTATTTCAAAATTCCACAGCACAGTAGGCAGCTTTCTAATTACCGTATTCTGAAATGCATCAGGTAAGTAGGTAGTGAAATGGATTAAGTTAGTAAAGTTGATTCTTTTGCCTGTTCTAATAAGGGCTTGCCTTCTTTTGTGATAAGTTGGCCGAGTCTCCTATATATGAAACTCTTGAACAAACTGTAAATTATATGTATCCGCTGGCCTGGAAATTTCTACCCTTGATATATTTGTTTTTGTTGCCCATTTGGGGGGCCAGAAGAGAGGATGCAGGCGAGGCAGAGTGGTGCAGTTTCCGCTCAACCCTACAAATCAGAAACAGGCTGGCATGAAGGGGAACACAACCCCAGGGCAGGGATCAGGGTGAGGTGAGTGTGAGTGAGTCAGCAAGTGCAGGGTAGGATCCTGCTTCACTTAAAATTCTGATGTTTTGTTTAGCACTGATTTCTTATTTTGTCTCAATTTTGACTTCTTACAATATTGCATTACCGAATTTTTTGGCACCCACTTACATTTTGTGCCCAAGCTGAATGCCTCCCTCGCTCACCCTAGTCCTGGCTTCTTCAAGCAGTACTGGGCTCTGCATTCAAGTAGAGCCACACTATGGAGCCACACTACAGCACAGTCTCTCCCTTTTACCCGCCTCGACTCTGACGGGCCAGGGAAGGCTTTTACAAGAGCTACGTTCTCCCTGCTTGCAAAACTGAAAATGAAGAGCACAGGAAAGTGTCTTCTTTGTCTCATAGGGAAGCTATGGGAGTGTTAGGAAGCAGTCGTCATTGATGGAACTGACACTGGGACTTTTAGCTGTTCTCTCTTCTAGTACTTATTTGTTTCTGGACAGGATCCATGATGAGTAAAAGAACTAATGCCCTGAATGTGGATTTATTAGCAGGAGAAATGAGGAGTCAGAATAACACATTCACCCAAAAAGTATGAAAAAAATCCCTCCAAAGCATGCTAAGTTAAATAAAAATGAGAGGCTTGATATACATACATTGTAAATGTGACATAATCTCTTTTAAAGCATGAAATGGGCAAGATTACATGTGATAGAGCTAAACTAACACCAAGGGTACTTTTCCATTCTTGAAGAGATCAAAATAATACTTCCAATCTCATTGCTAAACTTCTCATCAGCCTTGCTGGTATCTGTCTCCTTGTCTTTTAAAAAAAGATATGCTTACAGCCTTCAGGCAGGGGCAGATGCTGCCCCCCTGCCAAAAGAACACTGGGGCCCTGTTTCCTCTCCATTTGTGTTTGACATGAGTAGAGTGGAGAAAGGGACTAAAGTTTACTGAGTAACTCCTCTGTGTTGATGCTTTTGGAAGCATTATCTTACTTGATGCCCTGGCAGCCCTGGAAGAGAGAGTGGTTCTCACAAAGAGGATTAGGAGATGCAGGGAGGAAGATTTAGTCCTGGCAGGTGCTACAGCTAGAACCATGAAGCCCCTAGGTGTCATACTGTTTTCTCTGGAGGGATATGATAAGACTAGGTGTAATGTTACTACTCTGTCTTTCGTTTTAGCAAGTCATCTCATCATAGGATTGTTGGAAGGGTGAAATACAGGGGCTTCAGTTCTATTGTCTTCCATGGAAAGAAACTTTGAATACTGCAGAACTTTTTGGAAATTGAAAGTTAAAGCTATAGGCAATAAAATTTCTTGAAAGAAGAGAAAGTTGGGGATGTTGATCTGGTTAAACAGCTCTCAAAATTATCTGCTGACATTAGATGGGTATTGGTTTTTAGGCATTAACATGAGTATAAATCTATTTTATGCATTTCTATGCAAAGTCAATAGAAAAAAACCCTAAATATATATTTAATTCCTTAGGGTCCCAAAGCATTTTGAGGATTTAAACTGATAAACCAACCTCAAAGGGACTGATTCTTGCAACTAAAACACAGACACCTCTGGGGTGAAATGTGGCAACAGTTTGACAGGCATAGCAGTAGCTTAGGCCAGAAAGGATTTATCCAATTAAAATTATGGGATGAATTCTGGCTGGCAGAATGTAATTACCAGCCTTGGAATGGATCCAGGATCCTGAGGTTAACACCCCTCCTCTTGCCAACAACCCTCCTACCTGCCAACACTCCGAGATGGAGAAGGCTGGATCTGACACAATCGCACATAATACTGTTGTGACATCTAAGTACAATGATGATGATGTGAGAAGCATCATGAACCTGATTTTTTTTAACACTCATTATGTTACTTATTTTTATGCCACATTAGGCTAGAAACCAAATGTCCACATAAATGTTAATTTCCTCAAATCTGTGTTTAAAAAGTATAATTAGAAAATAAAAAATAGATTTAAAAATTAATTTATTCTGCCAAAGTAGTTATTTAGTGATTATTTCACTTCAGGAACGAAATTGGATCAAAATGGTGACATTTAATCCTTGTTACATTAAAAAAAAAAAAGCAGGTCCTGATTTTTTGGAAGAGAAATGTATTCTCAAGGTTCACTGGCCTAAAAAAAAGGGAAATATTTAATGCCTGGTTCCTACTCGCTGTAACTTAGAGTAAATGGGTATATGCTTTTGTCTTGGGGTGGGTCCAGATCATATTCGAAATCGCTCGCGGGCAGTATTTCTCAGAAGGGAATTTATTAAAGATGCGTTTGTGCGTAAACCGGAGAAAAGAGCCCCCTGCTGGTGTAGGATCAGTGGGGAATGACCTCATCATTAGATTCTAATGCCCTTTTAAAAAGTCACTCATTTACGAGAGAATTGTGGAGAGTTACAGGTTAAAGCAGGTGGGGCGGGAAAGCACTTCTAGAGAGAACGTTAAGCCCTCCGGGCCGCCGGCACGCGGTCGGGGCCTGTGGGGTCGGGTGGGGTCAGGTGGGGTCAGGGAAGGAGCTGCCGAGCCGAGCCGGCGGGCGGCGGGGCTGGAGCGCGCCCGGGCGCCCGGGAGGCGGGGCCAGCGACGGAAGCTGTGCGCCGGTCACGCGCGGCGACTCTGGTTTGGCGCCGTCCTACCCCGCCGCCCTCCGCGCCAGCAGGTGGGTCCCCCAAACCGCGGAGCAGCCAGCGTCGTCGCAGGTTCGAGGCGGGCCTGGGGCAGCGCTGCCGCCGGCCGCCCTTCGCTCCGGGGCCCGCCGCCCGCGGACGCTGATACCTCTGCTAGAGTCTCCCGGGGCCCTCAGCGAGTCCCTCGGGTTACCCTTCGGCCCACGTGGCTCTGGGCCACCCCACACCAGAACCTGGGCGGGACCGCGCAGGGGGTCCCAGCGACGGTGTCTGCCCCAGACCTCGCACTACGGCCTCCTCGGCGAGCCTCTGCCGCCCTAAAAGTGCCGGCGGTGGTGCGTGCGCAGGACACAGGTGATGTGGCAGAGCCGTTGCGAACTGCTCAGCTCCTCAGGGGCCCAGCCGGTTCCTCCGGGGGAGGCAGGTTTTAGGTCTCTCGCCGGAAGTAATCCCAAAGGTGATCGAAGTGGTGGGAGGCCTAGGATCACACTCCCTCAAACCACAAAGTGTTTGGGGTCTTGCTCGGGGTCACATTCTTAGAGGCGGAGGTAGAGAAAGACTTCCCCTTTTTACTAGCAAGACTGACTGCTTGCCAAAAGCTTGATATCGCCCCTAGTTTCAGCTTTTGCAGTGAAGGTGGATTTTTCTAACACCATCTTTGTGTGATTTAGCTGTCCACAGGGAATAAAAATGTGGAATGAGAGGATGAAACTAATCCTTTCTTTTGCACTGTTAGGGGTTGCCATAAACACCATTTGTTAAAAAGCATAATTATGTTGGGAAAGTGCCTGATGAGACAATTAAGCTACATAAACACACTGAAAACAAATGAAAGCCAGAAGACGCCCACACCCCTTGTGTAAAGCAATTTTTTGTTTACATAAAAACGAGAGATGTCTGAGCTGCTTTATTACAACAGTGTTATTAATGTCTACAAAATCCTAATGACCGTATTTTTTATGAATTTTCAATCATGAGATGATGGTCACGATATGAAAACTTGAACTAACCATGAAGCCCTGTATCCCCTCTTAGGTTAAAGTGATCAGGCCAACGAACAATCCTAGTGAACAGAAGCCAGTGGATTTATGCATGGAGAGCACTGTTAATGGCACCACAGCATGTTAGCTTAAACTTACGAGCTTAACGTGTGTCTCAGAGTTGGACATCATTCCCGGCAGTATCCCCACACGGAGAACATTATGTGGCACAAAATGACCCTCATCAAACATTTGCTGATCGAGTTCATGAGGGCCACATTCACTTTTAGCTATATTTAAAAGAGGCGGAAATAGGATGGCCTGATCTTAAAAAGGGGAATTATTTTCTTTTTGTTTTGAGATATTGAAATTTCTTTAGTTCATAGTATCATTCGGGGTATAGAAAGATAACTAGTTGAAAATGCCATTCTAGAGTACTAAGGAGAATCAAAGCAACCACCAAAGCTTGTGTGGAATCATTCCATTTTCAACAAAATCAGTCACATTTTTGGCTGATTATTGAGTAACATATCAGAGTAGTCCATGTCAGCTTTCAGTTCAAGGTACAGAGTCCTGTGAAACAAGATTTTAAGCTGTTATAGGGACTATGGAGATCAAAGTACAAGAGAAATTTAGTCATATAGTTGTCATTTAAAGCCCCCAAATGAGCCCCTTTTGTTAGTTCATATACTGCCCATGGCATGGCCTGTAGAGACACCCTTTCTCTCTGTCAGAGTAGTTTTTGTAAGAATCAGCATATTAAGTAATCTGCCTCATTTCTCTTTTCTGCATTTCCCCAGTAATCTCATTTAACGAAAGTATCATGCCTCTTTGAAAATAGGATTAAACTGTGGAAGACAGTTCTTAAAAGGAGTAACATACTTTAATGAAGAAGTTTCACAGGACAGAATTCAGACTGAGTAACTTGATGGATACTTTATAGTGTTGTTGCTATCTTCATATGTTCATATGTGCATGACCACATATACATGGTTTCCTGGTTGAGTCAATCTGAGGATTTTATCCTTTAGGTGTTACTGAGGAATGAAATAGTGAAGTATTCATATTATGACTGCCTGGTTTCCAAAAAGCTATGATTTTTTAAAAAAGTTTAATGAACATGAAAATATGAATGAACTGTAGAAACCAAAATGAAGGCTTATTTTTCTCCTATTCTAGAAGAAAATTACCATGTCTTCTTCCAGACTGGGGCTCCGTTTGGCTGTCTGTTTATTAAACATTTCAGAAGCCAGAAGAAAATACATTGTTGAGAATGTAGCGAAAGCGGCTCTTCTGGAAAAAAATGGTAGGAACAACAGGCAATTGAAGTGAATATGTAGTGTTTTGATAATACAGTAATTTTTGTACTCTGCTAACAATGTCTATAGAACGCTCTTCTTCTTTCTTCCTGAATTTCCCCCCTTGTTCTTGGGCTGTTACAGCTTCTGCAGGACTCCAGGATACTGAGATAGACGACTTTCTCAGATGTGCACATATGCTCTTCTCCAAACGCCTGCATACAATCCCCAGCATATTTCTTCACATTGGTGAGAGTGTCTGAAATGCACATTATTCAGGATATTGGCAGGCTCCTGAGGAGGATATATTTACATAAAGGTTTAATGTTTCCCTTATGGGCCATTTATGTGATCATTAATAGAATGAGCATAATTGTATATTATGCTTTTTATTCAGCAGGTTAAATAAAAAATAAACTTACCAAGTCCTCTTCAAAAGCACTCCTGCCATCAAAGCCCATGCTGTCATTGCAGCATTAATATTTCTACTCCATTTTCTACGCATAAAGACTCTTAGGCAGTTGCATTTAAGTGATGTGTGTATGATTACTCTGCGATTCAATTCAGAAGACTGAAACTCAAGCCTCCTTACTCCCTGGGCCAGTATTTACTATAAGACATACTACTCTTTCTTTTTTTTTAACCCTTGTTAAAATGTTCATGTGATGACATACAGTTCTAGACATTTGTTTTTACTTTCACACATACACAGGACATAGTGTATTTACAGACTTACAATCACTTAACTTTGTTATTTGAAATCAACAGCTTTTCAGCAACAGGTGAACGCTAGGGTCACAGCCCTAAAGCATTTGAGACAGTTGATTTTCATTTCTGATTGTCATTTTTTATTTGGTTATTGCTTTTCATGAGAGAGAAGTGTTTTCCCCCAGCCCGTTGCTAACGCTGAGCACATTTAAGTTACTGTCTTGCAACTTTGAGGGAGCTGGAAATGTCTGTGAAAATTCCTGATAATTTCTAATAAGAAAGCTCCTCTGGAGTCAGTGTGCAGCTGTGCTTTTGCATTCTCTTTGCAGTAAGAGCCAGCTTGGGCCCCTCATTGTCAGATAGTACATCTAGTGGGATTGGGTGAATGTGCAGAGACATATTCCATGATTCAGTGACTGGGCAGAGACATTTGTGGAAGCCACACACTGATGGACGCCTGGGTCTCAACTCACAGTTTTTATCAGCTTATTAGTGACAGCAGCTCAAACGGAATTATAGCTATTACACTACATTACAAATACCAAACAATTTACTTCTGCTGAGGTTCATACTGACAGCTCCTCCTGCCAACAGTAATTTTTTTTCTATATGCATGCTTAAGAAATTTCAGGAGAGAGTGTTTCATTCTTTCAGCATTTGATTCAATTGAATCATATGAAACTGAGAATAAAAGCTTTTCAGAAGAAGATTTAGAAAGAAAAAATCAAATCAAATCATTTCTTCTAAAAGCTTAAGTATGTTGAAAAAAATACATAAAAAGAGGTTGTATGATCGTGTTGCTACCCATCTTTCATAGTTTTGAAAATGCAGGGAAGGTAGCACTAGTTAAGAAAATGACCTGCTGTTTTACAGATACTTTAAAGGCATTTATTTTTAAGTGAGTGGAATAAAACTATATCACCTATATTTTTTCCAATTAAGCAATGTGAAAACATTTAAATGACCTAAAAGGTCTTATGGAAAGAAAGCTGAATTATAAATTTTAGACCTATACTAGGGCAGGTCTCTGTAGATGCTCATTTGGCTATGAGTGAGTGACATAAGTTTATCTTTTCATGTTATTAAAATTAATAGTGCGGGGCTGCTGTAAGCTCTGTAGTTGCTGCGGGTAACTTATTTTTCCTCTCCTCTGAAAAGATTAATTGTTAAACTGCCAGGGGACAGGGCGACAAAGATATAATGGCATAGTGAAAGCTTTAATTACCGTCTGAAAACTTTTGTCCTTCACTCTGAATTTGCTTTTGTAGGCATACGAGGAACTTTTAAGGAGCCTGAACCAGGCTTGTAAACTTCAAAAATAACTAGAGGGTTATGTGTGGTTGCCATACAAGGGTATGGCAGCTTTCTCCTTCAGGTTACACATTCAAGTGAGTCACAAGCTGCTGAAGGCTGGAAGTCATTAACATCTGAAGGCTGTTGGTGTCCTTTGAAAAGGAGATGGTGGAGTCAGAACAGTTTCTAATAGGCAGGTGCCTGTATCCCAGAAACCTCTGCTCCAGGCACTAATTGGCCTATCCTAGTTTTTCCAGATGTTAGATTTTGATTTCTGGGTTTGAAGGAAAAATTGACAAGGCCTAGAAGATGAGATTGATAAGGAACAGAATTTAGAGTGATATGATTTGACGATTGAAAGAAGAGCTACTGTCTTAGACTGAGTTAAGAGAACTTTGGCAAGTTCAGAAGCAAGTGCCAGAAAAGTTCTCTCGTAGACACCAAAGCCTCGTATCTGAGCTGAGCCATCTGCTTGTATAGGAAGCACTGTAAGAAGTGGATGTTACTGTCCACAAATTTCATGATTAGTCAGTGTCACTTCAGAGGTCACCCCCTAGAATTTTTCTCTTAAACACTTTCTATTTAATTATATCAGAAGAAATAAAGTATTAAGATTTCATCACAGAAGAAAATTCTTGCATTTATGTGTTGCTTTCTTTATAGGACAGAAACATCCTGAGGTATCAGTGCTCAACGTATTTTCTGATCAAGGGTACAACAGATCAGTCATTACAATAGCAGCTTCTGTTGCTGAGTTAGGTAAGATTTCAGTTTCTATTTTTTTACATATGTCTTTTGGTGAAGGGTCAGCTTCAGGTACACCTGAATGCCCTTTAATCACTGATTGCCTGTGTTAATCTGGATACTCCCCTCCATTACATAGGGAGTCTACCTCAAAACTGCATTTCATCATTTTTGTGAACATGTACCGCTCAAACATTTCCCATTTCCTCTTCATTAAAATGAACCTTGGGGGGTCCAATATTTAATAACATTCTTTCCTTGAAGATGATCACATATCCTTTGTGGTTAAGAAAAATATCTTCATGTTTTAACCTGTGAAGTAATAGTGTTGAAGTCAGCCTTGATTTCACTGATAAGTTGACATGGAATGAAACATGCTAAGCAGTTGTGTTTTAGGTTGGGAGCCTGACATCTTGAGTTGGTCCACTGGGTGAAATGAAATGGGTTTCAAGTCTTCTGTTGTAAGGTTTAGTGGGACAACTTGAATTTGAAGGTTCATAATTGTTTAAACAAAAACCTGTATTATTTTAGTATTGCTTGGTAAAGGGTTTAAAATATTTTCTTTTTTAAAAAAAATTAATTAATTAATTAATTTTTGGTTGCATTGGGTCCTGGTTGCTGTGCGTGCGTTTTCTCTAGTTGCTGCGAGCGGTGGCTACTCTTTGTTGTGGTGTGTGGGCTTCTCATTGTGGTGGCTTCTCTTGTTGGGGAGCACCGGCTCTAGGTGTGCGGGCTTCAGTAGTTGTGGCTCGTGGGCTCTAGAGCACAGGCTCAGTAGCTGTGGCTCACGGGCTTAGTTGCTCCACGGCATGTAGGATCTTCCCGGACCAGGCCTCAAACCTGTGTCCGCTGCATTGGCAGGCGGATTCTTTACCACTGCGCCACCAGGGAAGTCCTAAAATATTTTCAAATAAACTTGACTTCAACTTAGCAGATTTTTCAAAAGGTATATTTGTTTGGAAAACAAAGAGCTGATAGATAGTTCCCAGCAGATGTAGGACCGATTACCTTCCTTATTGTTTAGCTCTCTTGCCAAATGGTCATACTGCACTGCAAATAAAAACTCATGGTAATAACATAACACTCTGATGTGTCTATAATATGTATTTAGATAGAATAATTTAATGAAAAATCTAATTATAAGAGCAGAACTAAAATACGCTTTTAAAAATTTATGTTTGTGTGTATATTTTATTATAAATTCATAAAATATTCTGAAAATAACAAGGAATTTTATCAGATTAATCTGATAAAATTGAAAAAATTTAAAGTAACCAATTGTAAAAAAAATACAATACAAAGTTTCTTAAGACTGATAAACTTTGTATACTTCCTCCACTTTGGGGAGTAAGGAGTTAGAAGAAATGTGAAACTTTGTTACACTTGGGAGGTGGGGAGAGGGGAAATGTTGGGTCTTTCATTTTTCTTTATTTTGGATGGATAAACAATCTTCTCTACGTATTACAGAAAAACAACTGGTGGGACAGTAATAAATATAGCTACTTCTTTAGATGCGATTGAAAGTTTAATGATTTTTTTTTTTTTTTAAGGCAATTCCGTTCTAGCTGCCTGCCTGGAGGCCTTCCAGTCAATTGATATGGAGGTTCAAGAGGGGATCCATCCTTGCCTGGGAGCAGTGGACCTGATTCCCATTTACCCTCTCTCTGGTGTTGGAGTGGAAGAGTGTGGAGCTGTGGCCAGAAGTAAGAGAAAGTTTGGGGTAGTGTGTTATTCCTTAATGGAAACCATTTTTACAAGTCAGAACAGGTTGTGACAATATAATCACTCCTCAGTTCCCTGGGAAAAGTCAACCTTGAAGAATTGTATCAACAGTAAGCTTCCATGGGTTGCAGTGGCACACTGTGTCGCTGTGACTCATCCTTCCACTTTCTACCCCATGACGCTGTGGAACACTAAATGCTGTAGGATGCAGCAAATCAACCATTGTGACCCTTACAAATTCACGATAGACCATGAGGAGACAGCAGTAGTCTCTAATGAGTTCTTTAGACTCTTCAGGGCAGGACGATGGTGTGTTTCACCCATCTGTGTCCTATTTTCTTGAGCAGGAGTAATGATGAGGTTGAAAACCCACTTAAATGTTAACTCCTACCCCTTTTTCCTCTGATTTTTTTTTCTTTTTTCCTTGTGCACAACGCTCTTTAAGGTTTTCTTTAGAACTGAACTGTCACATGCTTGATTTCAGCCCCATGGGCAAGTTTAATTTGGAAAATTTGAGCTATGTCACTTGAGGTGTTTTTGAATTAAGCAAATTGGGAGAAAAGAAAGACCTTTTGCCTGGACTGTCTAGCTAGTTAATTATGAGATGCAGAGACTTTAACCTTTGGGGAAAAGTCCACCTTAGGATGATTGCAAACTTCTCTGTATGACCTCAGAAATCCTCTGTGGTGGTGCCTCACTTTTAGGTAATAGGGAAATGTCTAACATTTGGGTTGTAGATTTGGACTCTAGCTGAGCTCCATCAAGCGCTAGAAATATGAAATGAGACTTGTTTCCAAAGGTGTATCTCATTCCATGTGTTGCATTTTAACATGACCTAACAATCGATGGATTATTTCCCAGAGAAATCATGGCCCAAAATTTGCTTTACTTTTCATCTAAGAAAGAGTTAAAATTCAGCATGGGGGAAAATGCATTTCACACAAAAATGAAGAGTTCAGAATTGTCCAGACCAGAATAATGATTTTAATGTCTTCAAAAAAATTATGTTCAATTACATTAAATCTCAAATTAGCTAGTACATGAAGTTCTTCATTACATCAGGACTAGTCCACCCCAGATGTTTGGCCAGAGTAGGAGACAGTTGACAACAGGAGGGTCTGGACACAGTATTTCTCCCTTCCTTTGCCCTTTTGCTTCATTGGCAGCTACTGTACCTCATGATTTAAAGATGGACATTTCTAATTAAATGAGAGCTCAGCTGCATTCTTGAACTAATTTATAACATTCGATTTGAAATGTAATAGCTTCAATCTTCATCTGATTAAAACCAGTCATATACTGTACATGGTTACTATTTTGATGCTCCAACATGCAGTTTTTATTTTTACATTCTCCTTTCTACACAGCTGTTTGTCTAATATCATCCAATTTTTTTTGGTTTGTGTTTTTTTTGTTTTTTTGGTAACAGCATGCTCAGGCATTCGTATGAGGCAGAAGTATTCGTGTTCTAGGATCTCACTGTTTTCAGAACAGTGACAGGATGTTTTTCACTAGAGTAACCCCTTGTCAGGGAAACCATGTTAAAATAATAATTTAACTAACTTTCTTTGGGAGGAAGGGCAATGGAGAACATTCCAGTGACATAGAAGATAGTTGATATTGACATGTGTAATTCATGTATGTTTTATATGCAAAAATTCTGGATAATATATATTTTAGAGCTTTTTTTAAAAAAAATTTATTTATTTATTTTTGGCTGTGTTGGGTCTTCGTTTCTGTGTGAGGGCTTTCTCTAGTCGTGGCGAGCGGGGGCCACTCCTCATCGCGGTGCGCGGGCTTCTCACTGTCGCAGCCTCTCTTGTTGCGGAGCGCAAGCTCCAGACGCGCAGGCTCAGTAGTTGTGGCTCACGGGCCCAGTTGATCTGCATCATGTGGGATCTTCCCAGACCAGGGCTAGAACCTGTGTCCCCTGCATTGGCAGGCAGATTCTTAACTACTGCGCCACCAGGGAAACTCTATTTTAGAGCTTTTTGATAGCAGCTGGAAGCTTGCTTATTCCTTAAGGAAGGGATTCTTAAAGTGAGGTCCAAAGTTCATGTTCAGGGGACTTATAAATAATGTCAAAATCACTTGTAAGTTTTTATGATGTGCATTTGTATATACATACATAGATACACACACTCATAATTTTGCATATAATTTTAGTTTAAGAACTTCTAGAATAAAGGGCACAGCAATGCAGAGTCCTAGAGGTGGAAGCAGCCTGAGCTTAAGGACCTGAAAGGACTGCAGTGTTGCTGGCTGAAACTTAGAGATGGGGTGGGGTGGGAAGGTTAAGAAATGAAGCTCCAGAGGTAATCAGAGGCAAGGTCATGAAGTCTTATATGCCAGGTTAAGGAGTTCACACTTTATCCTAAACGCAGTGGAAACTGTTGGAAGAGTTTTAAGAAAGAAAGTCTATGATTGGCTTTGAACATTAGAAAGATAACTTTGTGTGTATGATAGAGAATGGACAATGAGCAGGTAGATCAGTCTGGAAAGGTGATGGTGGCCTAAGATAATAGAGAATGGAGAGAATGGGGAGACTCCATAGGAGGTTGGGATATGAGCAGTGGTATGAAAGTGTCTTCACTTACAGATGCTGCCATGTAAAAAAAGGTGACACATAGATCTAGTCTATATTTATTTAAAGCTTATAATTTAAAAAAATGTTTTGGACTTTGGTTTTCATTTTCTATAAAACCACATTTGATCTATTAGGCTCCATTTCATTTTTATCTGTATTATGTCTCTAAAATTTTTCTCCTCCTCCCTTTTTCCCTTCTCCATTCCATCCTTCTCTCTCTCCCTTCTTTCCTCCTTCCGTTCCTCTCTTTGCTTCTTTTTGTTGTTATCAAAATGATACATGAACATGGTTAAAAGTCAAATCTACAGGGTTTGTTCCCCAAACTCTAGACCTACATAACTTCCCTTTCCTCCTCACTCTGTACACACTTCAGTTTCCTTCTCCCCTGAGCCAAGTACTTTCAACTCTTTTATTATTTAGGATTCAAATCCAGATATCTGAATATCATATCTGTATTGGTACTTCTTGTTTTTTTAAGTTTTAGGCATTATCTGTCGACTTCTCACTTCAGAAGATGAGAATTTAGCTTCCTTTCACCCACCTCTCACCCCCAGCACGCGCGCGCGCACACACACACACACACACACACACACACACACACGTTTCCCACTTACTTCCGAATTCTCCTTCCTCACCATATAGTTATATCTTGGAACAGTATTTAGTGGTCACATTATTATAACTGTGTAAACATTATTTACAATGAAGTATTTACAACGTTATTATTTTACCCTTTCTGTACAACCTTTTCTTTTTGCTGCAATTGATCATTATCTTTTTGATTGTTTGCTTACTTTTTTATATACTTACCACTGGTTTAACCCCACACTCTGTCACTAATGACATCTCTCCATGCATTCAGATAGAACACACCATGTATTGACTGTTCTATAAATTTCATCTTCTTAAAAAAAAACAAAAACTATCTT
Source organism: Tursiops truncatus (assembly GCF_011762595.2). Classification (NCBI taxonomy): domain Eukaryota; kingdom Metazoa; phylum Chordata; class Mammalia; order Artiodactyla; family Delphinidae; genus Tursiops; species Tursiops truncatus. The sequence continues at coordinate 35,434,697 of NC_047040.1, forward strand.
TTAGGGGAATTCCCTGGTGGTCCAGTGGTTAGGACTCTGCGATCTCACTGCTGAGGGCCTGGGTTCGATCCCTAATTGGGGAACTAAGATCCCACAAGCCGCACAGTGTGGCCAAAAAAACCCCCAACTTTCTTCTAGAACTCTCTGATCTGGTTCAGTTAGGACGATTTACTCTCAATTTGTTGAGGATGACTGTCATCATGGCATCTCCCATTACTTTTATCCTGGGTGTTCCCTTCATCTTTCTCTATTTTGGATCCCCTGGTTCCTGAATCCCATATCTTCTCTTTTTTTCCCCCTTCTTTTATGTCCTTGTTTTGGTGGAACATATCCTCTACTACCTTTCCAAAAAACAGTGGGGTGGGGGCAGGGAGAGTACATTTTTGAGAACTTACATGTCTGAAAATGCCATTATTCTACCTTCACACTTAATTTTTAGTTTAGCTAGGTATAGAATAATAGGTTACAAATAATTTTCCTTTATTTTGATGATGTTGTATCAATTCTCATTTCCATGTTGCTATTGAGACTTTTGAAGCATTATGATTCCTGATCTTTGTATGTGACCTGTCAGTTCTCACTGGAAGCTTGTAAGATCTTCACTTTGTTCCTAGTGTTCTGGAATTTCTGTGATGTGCCTTTGTATACGTCTGTTTTCATTCATTATGCTGGATAACTGGTAGACCCTTTGAATTCTTGAAACTTGTTCCCCAGTGCTGGAAGTTCTCTTGAGTTATTCCATTGATATATTTTTTTAACATCTTTATTGGAGTATAATTGCTTTAAAATGGTGTGTTAGTTTCTGCTTTATAACAAAGTGAAGCAGCTATACATATACATATATCCCCATTTCTCCTCCCTCTTGCATCTCCCTCCCACCCTCCCTATCCCACCCCTCTAGGTGGTCACAAAGCACCAAGCTGATCTCCCTGTGCTATGCGGCTGCTTCCCACTAGCTATCTATTTTACATTTGGTAGTGTATATATAAGTCCATGCCACTTTCTCACTTTGTCCCAGCTTACCCTTCCCCCTCCTTGTGTCCTCAAGTCCATTCTCTACATCTGCCTCTTTATTCCTGTCCTGCCCCTAGGTTCTTCAGAACCATTTTTTTTTTTTTTTTTAGATTCCATATATATGTGTTAGCATACGGTATTTATTTTTCTCTTTCTGACTTACTTCACTCTGCATGACAGTCTCTAGGTCCATCCACTTCACTACAAATAACTCAATTTTGTTTCTTTTTATGGCTGAGTAATATTCCATTGTATATATGTGCCACATCTTCTTTATCCATTCATCTGATGATGGACACTTAGGTTGCTTCCATGTCCTGGCTGTTGTAAATAGAGCTGCAATGAACATTGTGGTACATGGCTCTTTTTGAATTATGGTTTTCTCAGGGTATATGCCCAGTAGTGGGATTGCTGGGTCGTATGGTAGTCCTATTTTTAGTTTTTTGAGGAACCTCCATACTGTTCTCCATAGTGGCTCTATCAGTTTACATTCCCACCAACAGTGCAAGAGGGTTCCCTTTTCTCCACACCCTCTCCAGCATTTGTTGTTTGTAGATTTTCTGATGATGCCCATTCTAACTGGTGTGAGGTGATACCTCATTGTAATTTTGGTTTGCATTTCTCTAATGATTAGTGATGTTGAGCATCCTTTCATGTGTTTGTTGTCAATCTGTATATCTTCCTTGGAGAAATGTCTATTTAGGTCTTCTGCCCATTTTTGGATTGGGTTGTTTGTTTTTAGGATATTGAGCTGCATGAGCTGCTCATAAATTTTGGAGATGAATCCTTTGTCAGTTGCTTCATTTGCAAAAATTTTCTCCCATTCTGAGGGTTGTCTTTTCATCTTGTTTATGGTTTCTTTTGCTGTGCAAAAGCTTAGAAGTTTCATTAGGTCCCATTTGTTTATTTTTGTTTCCATTTCTCTAGGAGGTGGGTCCAAAAGGATCTTGCTGTGATTTATGTCAGAGAGTGTTCTGCCTACGTTTTCCTCTAAGAATTTGATAGTGTCTGGCCTTACATTTAGGTCTTTAATCCATTTTGAGTTTCTATTTGTGTATGGTGTTAGGGAGTGTTCTAATTTCATTCTTTTACATGTAGGTGTCCAGTTTTCCTGGCACAACTTATTGAAGAGGCTGTCTTTTCTCCACTGTATATTCTTGCCTCCTTTATCAAAAATAAGGTGATCATATGTGTGTGGGTTTATCTCTGGGCTTTCTATCCTGTTCCATTGATGTATATTTCTGTTTTTGTGCCAGTACCATCCTATTTTGATTACTGTAGCTTTGCAGTATAGTATGAAGTCTGGGAACCTGATTCCTCCAGCTCTGTTTTTCTTTCTCAAGATTGCTTTGGCTATTCACGGTCTTTTGTGTTTCCATACAAACTGTGAAATTTTTGTTCTAGTTCTGTGAAAAATGCCATTGGTAGTTTGGTAGGGATTGCATTGAATCTGTAGATTGCTTTGGGTAGTTTAGTCATTTTCACAATGTTGATTCTTCCAATCCAAAAACATGGTATAACTCTCCATCTGTTTACATCATCTTTAATTTCTTTCATCAGTGTCTTATAGTTTTCTGCATACAGGTCTTTTGTCTCCTTAGGTAGGTTTATCCTAGGTATTTTATTCTTTTTGTTGCAGTGGTAAATGGGAGTGTTTCCTTAATTTCTCTTTCAGATTTTTCATCATTAGTGTATAGGAATGCAAGAGATTTCTGCACATTAATTTTGTATCCTGCTACTTTATGAAATTCATTGTTTAGCTCTAGTAGTTTTCTGGTAGCATCTTTAGGATTCTCTATGTGTAGTATCATGTCATCTGCAAACAGTGACAGTTTTACTTCTTTTCCAATTTGGATTCCTTTTCTTTCTTTTACTTCTCTGATTGCCATGGCTAAAACTTCCAAAACTATGTTGAATAATAGTGGTAAGAGTGGACAGCGTTGTCTTGCTCCTCATCTTAGAGGAAATGGTTTCAGTTTTTCACCATTGAGAACGATGTTGGCTGTGGGATTTGTCATATATGGCCTTTATTATGTTGAGGTAAGTTCCCTCTATGCCTACTTTCTGGAGGGTTTTTATCATAAGTTGGTGTTGAATTTTGTCAAAAGTTTTTTCTGCATCTGTTGATATGAACATATCATTTTTCTCCTTCAATTTGTTAATATGGTGTATCACATTGATTGATTTGCATATATTGAAGAATCCTTGCATTCCTGGGATAAACCCCACTTGATCGTGGTGTATGATCCTTTTAATGTGCCGTTGGATTCTGTTTGCTAGTATTTTGTTGAGGATTTTTGCATCTATGTTCATCAGTGATATTGGCCTGTAGTTTTCTTTCTTTGCAATATCTGTTCTGGTTTTGGTATCAGGGTGATGGTGGCCTCGTAGGATGAGTTTGGGAGTGCTCCTCCCTCTGCTATATTTTGGAAGAGTTTGAGAAGGATAGGTGCTAGCTCTTCTCTAAATGTTTGATAGAATTCGCCTGTGAAGCCATCTGGTCCTGGACTTTTGTTTGTTGGAAGATTTTTAATTACAGTCTCAATTTCAGTGCTTGTGATTGGTCTGTTTATATTTTCTATTTCTTCCTGGTTCAGTCTCAGAAGGTTTCTAAGAATTTGTCCATTTCTTCCAGGTTATCCATTTTATTGACATATAGTTGCTTGTAGTAATCTCTCATGATTCTTTGTATTTCTGCAGTGTCAGTTGTTACTTCTCTTTTTTCATTTCTAATTTTATTGATTTGAGTCTTCTTCCTTTTTCTTGATGAGTCTGGCTAATGGTTTATCAGTCTTGTATATCTTCTCAAAGAACCAGCTTTTAATTTTACTGATCTTTGCTGTTGTTTCCTTCATTTCTTTTTCATTTATTTCTGATCTGATCTTTATGATTTCTTTCCTTCTGCTAACTTTGGGGTTTTTTTGTTCTTCTTTCTCTAATTGCTTTAGGTGCAAAGTTAGGTTGCCATTGATATTTCTTCCATTTTCTCAATTCTTTCTGGAAGCTCCATATTTGGATATTGGAAGTCTTGTATTGGTTCTCTACACTTACTTTCTCTTTTTTAAAATCACTTTATATTTTTATAATAATTTCTTACAAATTTCCTCTACTTTATATCCCAAGCCTTCAATAAGTTTTTCATTTCCTCTATATAGTTTCCAAGTGCTTTTACTCTCTGAATGTTCATTTTATTTTTTTATTCTAAATAATGTCCTGGTCATGTCTCATGAATACAGTGTCAGTGAATAATTTTTGACAGTTTCTTCTTTCTGCATGATGTCTGTTCCCCAACATGCCCCACCCCCCGCATCCACACCACCAAGGTTGCTTTCTCCTGTTTGTTTTAAAGGCTTTCCTCAGATGTCAGGTCATCATTGGTTGGCTGCTTACTCTAAGAGTGGACACTAAAGGACTGAATGGATAATTTGAGTATTTAGGTGGGGTTTGTCAACTGTAGGCCGATCTGGCTGCGTAGTTTCTATAGGGAGCATCCATTTCAGTATCTTTGGGGTCTTTCCTCTTGGGCTGTTCAAGTTTCTTAGAGAAGGATTCTCCAGTCTTCAGCCTGGAGTATACACACAGCTGTCCATGATTTAGGAGTTGAGTTGCAGAAGAGGGCTAGAAGAGTCACCGCATTTAGTGTGTAAATGTTCCCTTAATTCCCCTCTTTTCATGAATCCCCTACCCTCAGCTGTATCCCGCAGCCCAGACACCTTGTGTTTTTACCTCTTGTGTCTTCTGCCAGTTGCCTGTCTGTGTGGAGGGGTTGGGATCTAACCACTGCTTAACAGACTTTCCACCATTTTCCCTGTTTTGAGCTATGCCTTTACCTTCTCTCCCAGAGTGAGGTCACCAGTTCTGACCATTTCCAGGTACCAGTGCTCTAAGTCAGGCTGCTTCTCTGCTGTCTGGGGTCTGCTGAATCTCCTGCTCTTCTCATATCTGCTCTCCAAGTTCCAACGCCATTGCTTCTTCTTCCATTTCTATTTGTTTGAGTGAATCAATGCTTTAAAAAATAGACCTCTTTACCATCTGTTTCCTGGGATATTTGGAAGAAGTGAAAGTAAACATAGGAATCTACGCTCCCATCTCTACTTGGAAGTCCCTACTTCTCTAATTCCTCTTGGTGATTTTGATTATCTTAGATCCTTCAAGAGCAGGGAATTCACCTAATTTGGAACCAAAGGTAAATTTACAGTAACATTATTCTTTTTTCTGACTTCTAACTCAATATTGAAGGTATTTAGTCTCAATTTCTGGGCTTCAATAAATTTTGTATAGACAGTTTCTCCAAAGGATTACTGTGGGCTATCGTGCTGCCTGTATGTTTTCCACATCTTCCTTACTCGATGGTTCACCTGCAGGAGCCAGCGTCTCTGAAACATGAGCTTGTTTCTCATGTACACACAAACCTTCCTGAGAAGGACAGAGTGAAGGTGGAGGGGAGGGGTCAGGGCAGAAGGTGCTCAGGCAAATCCCCCCAATGATTTGCCGGTGAAAACGGGCTTAACTAACATGTAGGTTCATAATATTCAGCTTTTTTTTTTTTTTTTTTTTTTTTTTTTGCGGTACGCGGGCCTCTCACTCTTGTGGCCTCTCCCGTTGCGGAGCATAGGCTCCAGACACGCAGGCTCAGCGGCCATGGCTCACAGACCCAGCCGCTCCGCGGCATGTGGGATCTTCCCGGACCGGGGCACGAACCCGTGTCCCCTGCGTTGGCAGACGGACTCTCAACCACTGCGCCACCAGGGAAGCCCCATAATATTCAGCTTTAAAAGTCTGGACCATAGCTATAAAATTTGTAAATCATAAGGAAACTTGCTTTTTGTTTTATGTCATTAATCAAATGAAATAAGGTTTATATAATGCTTTATAAATTGACATTATTTAGAATATTGGAAAGATAAAATGCTAGTTAAGTAAGTTACATAAGTAAAGATTTAGCTCTTACATGATTGAGTTTTTTTGGATTTATCTTAAAATAGATACAACATTAATGAATTTGATTAGAATTATCAGCCTTGTTAGATGATTTTTTGAGTATTTTCATGGCTTGGAGGACATGTGCCATGACAGATTCACACAACATCAACACTTGTGTGATAGTCTTAAGACCCTTCGATTACCTTATTACAGATTGTCAAAACATGGGCTGATCTGGCAAATCAGGAACAACTTTTCACTTCAAGAATTTTCTACTCTGATTCTCCAGTTGCTATGGAGATTGTCTCATAAAACAGCCTTGAATTTTGTTGAGATTAGTCAGTTTAGATGTTGGGTTCTGATATAGTTCTCTCCACCATTAGTACTACCTTCATTGCCATAGCATAAAAGCAATGGTTGATTTTACAAGCATATGTTAACATAGTTTAGGACATAGCATTTACTTTGACAATTATAGGATACTGCCACCATATAAAAAGCTGAAAAAAAAAAGGGATTGCGCATTGGGAAAGTACATAAAATATCAAAATTGATTTCCAGCAACTTGAGTACATTCTAACTATGAAGGAGAGTTACCAGGTGTTCATAAATGCATATTGCTACAAGCTTAATAAATGCAACAGGATTATATCAACCACTGTAAAACAGAGCTACTAATGAGAAAGGAAAAGACCAAATGAGAGAACTAGGATAAACTAACCTATTCTTCCATGACCAGCAATTACTGATGCACACATCCATACTTGAAAAAGCTGCTCTCTTTCTCTCACTTTGGCTCTGCAGCAACCTGAAGTCCAAGTAAATTAATACCCCACAGGCACCCCTTGGCCAGTGGGAGACCTGAGCTGGTAGACGGACAATTCTAAGGCCCATTCCAGCAAGACCAAGCCCCAGTTGCTCGTAGCGATGACTAGCTTGATAACACACCCTCGTGTTGGCTTTCCCTTCTTCCCTGTTTTACTCTTGGTATATACTGAATAGACTTTATTGAACATTTTGACAGGAATAAATGTACCATAAGAATCTTCTAATTGGGATGAGTAGGTGGAGTGCATGAAACCTTTGCTGTCTGACTGTACACTTCTTGTAATTCTTCCCCAGTCTATAGGTCTATAGTTTAAAACTGGGAGACTGCCCCCACCACCACTTCACCTAGGGAAGGGGTCTCCTAGAATACTCAGGATCAAGCTGTGGGTCACTGTGGGAGATGTTAAAAGTTTAGGGGTTCTAAGTTTTCTGATTTTCAGTATATATATATATATATATAGCACCCAGAGATTAAATTTATGTTATTGCTGACGGTGTTTTAGAGAATTGGGACCTAATAGGGGATTTATAGCATATGATGGATATGATGCTAACTTTTTCAGCCCAGACTCCTAACCTTGGCTACGCTTTTCCTGAATTCCTTTTCCTTTCCGTCTCTCCTTCCTAGCATATACAGTGACTTCCAGTGTCAAGACCACTAGGATCAGAAAATTCTAAGGAAATAACATAGTCATGCTAGTGGCTTTGATGGACCTATAAGATCAAGTGCATCAACCCAAGTCTCTGCACACCCTCATGCGCCCACCACCTGGTCTCCAGTGGGCAAGTAAGGGTGTGCTTCTCAGGAGACCCAGAGCATGTGATAATAGTAATAACGACAACACATGGTTATCATGATGTGCTATTATAATGATTATAGCATTATTTTTAATTAGGTTCTCATTTATTGTGTGACTCAAAATTGCATATATTAAATAACTCACTCTCCAATTTTAATTAACCAAGAAATACATAGTAGGATAATATCTCAAGATGATAATTGTTGTGCCTCTCTTTCCCCCATAGCTTATGCGTGACTGTTTCCTGGACAGTCTTGAGTTATTTGCTACCTTGAGGGGTATAGAATTGTTATAGTGAGAATGAAGAAGTAACAGTGTTCATGTTTGAATTTTTGACAACCAAAAGGAGAGGGCTTGGAAAAGCAGGTTACAAAGTTTATTCCATCACAATAGAATAAAGAAAGAAGGAAGGCCACCTCACTCCCTGCTCCCAGGAAGATGAGGACTCAGGGTGGGATTTGGGAGGAGAGCATTACAAATAGTACACTTCTTCCTTTCCCAAATCTTGAACCAATTCGACAGTAGAGAAAGGCAGATGAGAAGTGGAAATACTAACTTTACTACTGTTAAAACTAAAATGACAGCTAGGCTTCCCCACCTGGAGAATTAGACAGACTCATGCAGCCAGTAACAGGCAGCACTAGACAGCACAGGCCCGACCCTGGCAAGCTAATGACAAGGAGGGGGTGGAGCGGAATGTATGTTTCCTGCTGACAGCTAGCGCCTAAGAAGGAAGAGGGGAGAGGGGAGTAGGCCTATGCAAACCCAGCTTCTCTCCCAAACTCCCCATCAGGGAATGGATGTTGGAAGGAAGCAAGGCCAATGTTTTAATTTTCTAAGGCTGCAGTAACAGAAGTGCCACAGACTGGGTGGTTTAAACAACAGAAATTTATTGTCTCACAGTTCTGGAGGCTAGAAGTCCGAGATCAGGGTGTCGGCAGGGTTGGTTTTTTCTGAGTCCTGTGAGGGAAGGATCTGTTCCATTTTGGCTTGTGGACGGCCCTCTTTATGTTCACATAGCATTCTCCATGTATATTGTCTGTGTCCAAATTTCCCCTTTTTATGAGGACACTAGTCATATTGGATTAGGGCCCCACTCCATTCCAGTATATGACCTCATGTTAACTAATTATATCTGCAATGACCCTATTCCCAAATAAGGTCACATTCTCACGTCCTGGCGGCTGTAAATTCAGCAGATGAATTTTTTCAGGGGGCACAGTTTAACTCATAACAGCCAGCAAGACCAGCAGGACTCTCTCCATGTGGAAGTAAACATCAGTAGTGGGCAGGAAGCATTTTCCTTCAAAAGGAGATTTAATGTGGTGGGCATGGGTACGTGGAAATGAGCATCCCCTGAGAGGTGGTAAAAAGGAGAGGGATTGTGGGCAGGGGGGTGGGAGGATTTGATCTGTTTTGGGGGCATGGGGATCAGAGCACTTGACCTGTTTTGGGGGCAAGCGGCAAGAATTAGGGCTAGGCTTGAGACTACTAAGAGGTGGTTGAGTGGTGTCAGTGGCCAGTGGCCAGGAAGATGGAGGATGTAGGGGAGCCAAACACATACAAGGAGACCAGGCTACCTCATGTGAACTATTTGTTTGGCATTTGGAGAGCTGTAGTTGGATGGAAGAGCCACCTTAACTCTTCCTTGCTGTGGGGAGTGGGCTTTATACTGAAGGCTGTTTACACATTGCTGATACATTGGCCAGCAGAAGGATTCCTGACCATCCCCAAAGCTTAGTCATGTCCCATCTGAACTACTCTTTGGGGCAGTCCCAGCTTCTTAATATCCCGCCTGAAAGGGAATGAGAAGTCCTTACAAAGAGGGTGTACTATATGGAAGCGACAGGCCAATTCCAATGCCCCCCACCCTTTACACATGTGTATGTATGTGTGTGTGTGTGTGTGTATATATATATATATACATATATATATATGCACATGCCCATAGTTTTTTGTTTGTTTGTTTGTTTTTTTGCGGTATGAGGGCCTCTCACTGTTGTGGCCTCTCCCGTCGCGGAGCAAGGCTCCGGACGCGCAGGCTCAGTGGACATGGCTCATGGGCCCAGCTCCGCGGCATGTGGGATCTTCCCGGACCAGGGCACGAACCCGCGTCCCCTGCATCGGCAGGCGGACTCTCAACCACTGCGTCACCAGGGAAGCCCTGCCCATAAGTTTTTGATCAGTGTGATCTAAACAGTTACATCACATTGAATGGCTAGACAGGGAAGCCAGATGGTAAGTGGACAGAACAAGAATTTTGCAGCTGAATAAACCTGAGTTCAAACCCCAGGTCTCCTACTTATTTGCTAGCTGACTTTAGGACAGTTGTTTAGTCTCTTTTAGTCTTTTTGGTTTTGTATCTATACAATGGGGAATAATATCATTCTGTCAGGATGGTTATAGAAAATAATGCCCACATGTAAAGCCCCTGGTCCCCTACCTCCCACCAGTAAAGAGCTGTCACTATTTTTAGTGATTCACTGTGGCCTTATGGAGAGGGTTGCTGAGCAGTGGGGACCCAGGCTATCCCCCTCCCCATAAAGAGAGTGGATGTCTCTTCTCTGTTTTATGTTATCAAGATCCCAAATAAAGTCACCTTTTGAGGAAAGGGATTGCGCGACAAGATGTTTGAAAACCACTGGGCAGGAGATCTCTGAAGTGCTTTCAGCTCTAAAATTCTAAGTCCTAGAGCAGACAGCTTCTTGCATATCAGTTCTTCATTTGCAAAATGGTATTCAGCACATATTTCAGAGAACTGTTATGAAGATAAATGGAGAGGTATTTGTGAACATCCAAACAGTGTTGGAGTGCCTGTTATGTTTCCGTTTACCATAGTAAATGCTATGGTGACTATAGGAGAAGTATAATAGAGTTCCTTCCCCCAAGAAAGCTGGACCATGAAATCTGTACCTGAAACAGTTGAGAGCACCATAGGACAGAATAAAATAAGTGACTGGATACAGTGTAAGTTACATATGTGAGGTCACTCAAGAAAGTGTAATTCTTTAAACAAACAGTATCGTGTCCTCACAGAGTGGTAATTATATCAGCATATTCCCTGCAAAGGAATAACAAGCTCTTTGTATACACATCTCCATGAAGGTATACGTTATATTCAAAGAAATAGTAAGATTCTTGGATTCTTGGATATAAAGACATAAGTGTGGGGCAGTTCCCTGGTGGCCTGATGGTTGGGATTCTGGGCTTTCACTGCCGTGGCCCGGGTTCAGTCCCTGGTCGGGGAACTGAGATCCCACAAGCCATGCAGTGCAGCCAAAAAAAAAAATAGAAAGAAAGGAAGGGAGGGAGGGAGGGAGAGAGGAAGGAAGGAAGGAAGACATATGTGTAAAATATGTCCCAGACTACTAATATACCATATTTTTATGGATACCTATATCTCCATGAAATTGTGTGGTTTACTAAGGGTTTGGGGGCACATAATTCTTATGTTTTTGATAAGGATAGAGGATAGGTCCAATTTTTTCATTCTATAGCTAGAAAACAGACGTAGAAATATTAAGAAACTTACTCATAGTTTTCCATCTAGACAGCAGCAGAACAAAGGATCCTCACAACTGTTTATTTGCCAGACCTTGCCTGGAACTTTTAATTCTCTTTTTCAGAATTTCAAACATTACAGGTAAGGTTAAAGTTCACCTCTGGCCATCAACTATATTCCTGGTTCCCTGAACCACCCCTCTGAGTTATGGTTATCATATGCTCACACTCAATCCAGAATTTTCCCCATGCTTTTATTTATACCTATGTATGTACTCATAAATCCAATATAGTATTTCTTGTACGTGTTTGTAGTATAAATGCTATTGTACTATACTTTTAAAATTTTTTAATTTAATTTAATTTTTTTATTGAAGTATAGCTGATTTACAGTGTTGTGTTAGTTTCAGGTGTACAGCAAAGTGCTTCAGTTTTATATTTATATATATATATATATATATATATATATATATATATATATATACACATTCTCTTTTCAGATTCTTATACTATAACTTTTATTCGGCAAGATAGCTTGGAAATTTATCCATGGTGTTACATGTAGCTCATTCCTTTTAACTGCTGTATAGTTATCATAGTATGCATATATTACATTTTTTCTATTCCCCTATTTATAGACACTTAGATTGTTTCTCATTTTTTCTAATACAAATAGTGTAGCAGTGAACACTCTTGAATATACTTTCTTGTATACAAATGTAAGGATTTCTCTAGAGCAAATAAAAAGGAATGGATCATTAGGTACAAACATTTCAAAATATTTTTACAGATTAATTTTTATATGAAAATTAATCAAATGCCTATCCTGACCTCATTTCCATTAATACATAACAAGTTTCTTCTTTGCATTTTATTTTTTACTGCCATGCCAATGGTAAATTGACAGCTCAGAAACACAGTAAAATTACTTTCTCTTAGCAAGTACTGTTTGTTTCGAATTATAGACGCTGTTATCAGCATTGCATTATTTGTAAGTTTATTTGTCCTTTAGAAATGAAACGTGATAGAGTAAACAGTAGCATCCAGTGATACGCAGTAGAGTTTTGTTTTACCCCCTAAATTGTTTTCTGCTCCCTCAAGAAAGAACAGGCAACAGAATGTGTCAGTAGAAATGCAATTTAGGAATTGCACTTGATCTTGTTTTTCAGTCTAATGTTTCTGTTCTTTCATCATAAAGATCAGCTGCATTTTATTTTTTTCCAGTGCCTTAGAATAACATCCAGTTCTAGTCAGCATGTTTAATGTACTTCTCAATGATGTTCTAGCACAATAAATTTTCGTATCTCGTGCATGTGTACATATGGTAAAAATTTCTTCAAGTTCTAGCCATGTGGGGGAGGAATATTGCGGTTACTTTGTTAATGCAGTGTGTGTGTTGGAGTGGTTAAGGCCCCGTGCTTTAACTCTCAGCGCTGGGCGTAATGAGATGGCTTTGATGGTGGCGTAAGAGTCTGGTAGGATGGTCACAGCTTCACACTTCAAAGCCGAGCATATGGGGTGAATACTGGGTAGCTTTGTGCTCTTTGGGGATGGTTGGGAGACAATTCTTAACAGCTCTGTTTAATGAAGACATTGGAAAAGAAACACTCCATCTTTAAAATAATTTTGAATTGCAAAGAGAAATTTCCACCACCTCCCTTCCATAGACTAAACTAAGAATAATTTTTCCTAGTCTGCACTTAATTAGAGGCAGTGCAGCATCACAACTACACTGTATTTTCAAATGTCTTCCTTTTCAGAGTACTGTAGCAAGATTAATCAGCCAGTTTTATTTTAGGTATGTGTATGAATTTAGGCAAAAACTTTTAGGGCTATCTGTGTTACCATCTGAGAGATTTTTATGGCTTCTGGTAGAGGATCTTATTTTTCCTTTTCATTAAAAAATACATAAATAAAAAAATCAACTAAACAAAAAACTTGGCTATATTAAGAGAGCTATACTAAAACTAGAGGATGCTTCTAAGATTTCAAGTCTAGCACCCAGTTTAATTTTTAGATTCTGTGCTTTTTTCCCTTTGCTTTTTGTTGAGTATGAGGTGATGGGGTTGAAAAATACCCTTTTTGATTGGTATGTATGTACTTATGAGAATGTGTCAGTTGAAAAATACCCTTTTTGATTGGTATGTATGTACTTATGAGAATGTGTCAGTAGACTTTTTTGAGTATCATTAGAGTTCTGGTTGAAAAAAAATAATAATAAGCTACACGGGCCAGGGGAAATAGAATTTATTCCTAGAGGAAAGGGAATGACAGGCTTGAGGCTTTTCCTAGCTGTGCATTTTGACTGCTATCAAAAGTGTAACAAAACCAAGCATATCAGTTATGTTCCTTGAGCTGCTGAAATGCAATTCTGTTTAACAGTTAAATCTCAACTCCATTTATACCAGTAGTCCTAAAATGCTTCTGAAAGAAACAAAAGCAGAAGGGGAAAGAATGATATCAATACCTCTGTAGACATGAGGTGCGTGTTAGCGTAAGGCAGACAAATACATTTAATGAAGGAGATTCTTAAATACTGTCTTAAATATTGTACATTCTCAATATAATACTACATTTCGGCCATAGTTGGGTCTGTTACAGGCTCAGAAACAAACATTTGTGTTGAGGATATGAAGCTTGAACTTTCCTGTCTCATTGTGCTGATCCTCCTTTTGCAAAGAGGAATAAGCAAACTCATAGAAGTCTCTAAAGTTAAGGCTGAAAGTGATAGATATACATGCATAGAAATGACTAAAAATCATTTTCGAGTACATGTAATCAGCCAACCATAAAGGTTAAATTATATTAAAAAATATTAAATTAGCCTTTTTAGAATATGACTTGTGAAAATGGAAAGATCAGAAGTGCTAATAATAGTGGTGGGGAAAACTTGTCAAGAATGGAAGAAAAACTGGAAAATATTTGTCCTTTAATAGCAATTTAGGAAGCTGCTTTACCTGTTTCAAGCCGGCATGATGACATCATACTCTGTCAGCACAAGGTGATTCACATATTTTTCCTGTCTGACATTACTTACTGTCTCAGGTAGACCACAGCTGCAGGTGACTCTGACAGCTGGGGGCTGGAGAAGAGCTCATAAAACATGATGCCGGTGGTGGGAAATTGATTGCACGGTTTCTCACTAGGGGTACGTCGTACACCTGCTGGTCTTAAACCCTGTTCTCATTTTGTTAGCATAGTGACCCCTTACTCTCCTGTGTAGGTTTGGAATGGATGCTGCTATTTCAGGTTTGCAGCGTCCAGCATCTGCAAAGTGCTTAGGAACCAAATTCAATTCATTCACCTTAACAAATGTTGATAGTTTTAGGAGTTTGAAACCTAGGTGGAGAAACAAAAGTCCATGATTAACTATATAATACAAGTAGATTAGATTTGATATTCTATCCATAAAAGCTATAAAATACTACATGAACATGAGAGGGAGAAATGAATTTCAGTGGAGGGGGAGCACAATAACAAAGCAGGGATAAGCTCAGAAATTCTGGTTTCTTGGGACTCATTGAAAATGTGAAAAGTTCCTGCTCTGGAAATGCTTGACTTCACTGTCGCGGGGAACAGTCGCTTTATGGGAAATGCACACAGAACTGTTGCTTTAAATAATAATGTCACTTATTAGAAAACTGTGAGACTTGACCTTGAAGATTCAAAATTTTTATCTCCTTTAACAGGCCTGTTTGTTTGCATGATGTGAGCATTTGAAATTACAGTACAGGGGATAATTTTTACATAGATTAATTGTGAAAATAAAATGATACAATTAAAACCAGTTTTTTGAATGCAATTTATATAACAAATAAAATAGCTTGCTAGTAACTATTCTTCTGACTAAATTTGAGACATTTCTTTGAAATGCAGGCAATCTGAATTTTACTCTTCAGCTACATTACAAATACCTACCTTGGGCCCTTGGCTTGCAATCATTAGAAACATAAAAGATATTTCCTTGAGTATGAAGAGTATAATGTGCTGTCTCTATTGCTAAATATCATTTTGGCTTTGGTGGTCTTTTCATTGTATGAGAATAATGAAATATCTTTTTTTCTTCATTGGAGAGTAAAAATTAAATTTGATTCCTTCTGACATGAATTGGTATAGAAGAGATAATGGAAGAGAAGTGTTGTTAAAATATATGGGGATTTCTAGTAAGTAGGGACACACCAGTCCAGGAAGGTATTCAGAATTTTCAGAATTTAGAACAGTGGTGTAGGCTCACAGAAGGGAAAGGAAGCAACATACCCTGGCTACTGTGCACCAGGCATTGTGCTAGATGCTTTTCTTAGTTTATCTAATCTTAATCTCTGTATCCATTCTATGAGGTGGTTTCTTTTCTTTCTTTTTTCTTTTATTATTTATTTATTTATTATTTTATTTTATTTTACATCTTCACTGGAGTATAATTGCTTTATAATGGTGTGTTAGTTTCTGCTTATAACAAAGTGAATCAGTTATACATATACACATGTTCCCATATCTCTTCCCTCTTGCATCTCCCTCCCTCCCACCCTCCCTATCCCACCCATCTAGGTGGTCACAAAGCACCGGGCTGATCTCCCTGTGCTATGCGGTTGCTTCCCACTAGCTATCTGTTTTACGTTTGGTAGTGTATATATGTCCATGCCACTCTCTCACTTTGTCACAGCTTACCCTCCCCCCGCCATATCCTCAAGTCCATGCTCTAGTAGGTCTGTGCCTTTATTCCTGTCCTATCCCTAGGTTCTTCATGACATTTTCTTTTCTTAGATTCCATATATATGTGTTAGCATATGGTATTTGTCTTTCTCTTTCTGACTTACTTCACTCTGTATGACAGACTCTAGGTCCATCCACCTCACTACAAATAACTCAGTTTCGTTTCTTTTTATGGCTGAGTAATATTCCATTGTATATATGTGCCACATCTTCTTTATCCATTCATCTGTTGATGGACACTTAGGTTGCTTCCATGTCCTGGCTATTGTAAATAGAGCTGCAAGGAACACTGTGGTAGATGACTCTTTTTGAATTATGGTTTTCTCAGGGTATATGCCCAATAGTGGGATTGCTGGATCATATGGTAGTTCTATTTGTAGTTTTTTAAGGAACCTCCATACTGTTCTCCATAGTGGCTGTACCAATTCACATTCCTACCAGCAGTGCAAGAGTGTTCCCTTTTCTCCACACCCTCTCCAGCATTTATTGTTTCTAGATTTTTTGATGATGGCCATTCTGACCAGTGTGAGATGATATCTCATTGTAGTTTTGATTTGCATTTCTCTAATGATTAATGATGTTGAGCATTCTTTCATGTGTTTGTTGGCAGTCTCTATATCTTCTTTGGAGAAATGTCTATTTAGGTCTTCTGCCCATTTTTGGATTGCGTTGTTTGTTTTTTTGTTATTGAGCTGCATGAGCTGCTTATAAATTTTGGAGATGAATCCTTTGTCAGTTGCTTCATTTGCAAATATTTTCTCCCATTCTGAGGGTTGTCTTTTGGTCTTGTTTATGGTTTCCTTTGCTGTGCAAAAGCTTTGAAGTTTCCTTAGGTCCCATTTGTTTATTTTTGTTTTTATTTCCATTTCTCTAGGAGGTGGGTCAAAAAGAATCTTGCTGTGATTTATGTCATAGAGTGTTCTGCCTATGTTTTCCTGTAAGAGTCTGATAGTTTCTGGCCTTACATTTAGGTCTTTAATCCATTTTGAGCTTATTTTTGTGTATGGTGTTAGGGAGTGATCTAATCTCATACTTTTACATGTACCTGTCTAGTTTTCCCAGCACCACTTATTGAAGAGGCTGTCCTTTCTCCACTATACATTCCTGCCTCTTTTATCAAAGATAAGGTGACCATATGTGCGTGGGTTTATCTCTGGGCTTTCTATCCTGTTCCATTGGTCTATATTTCTGTTTTTGTGCCAGTACCATACTGTCTTGATTACTGTAGCTTTGTAGTATAGTCTGAAGTCAGGGAGCCTGATTCCTCCAGCTCCATTTTTCGTTCTCAAGATTGCTCTGGCTATTCGGGTTCTTTTGTGTTTCCATACAAATTGTGAAATTTTTGGTTCTAGTTCTGTGAAAAATGCCATTGGTAGTTTGATAGGGATTGCAGTGAATCTATAGATTGCTCTGGGTAGTAGAGTCATTTTCACAATGTTGATTCTTCCTATCCAAGAACATGGTATATCTCTCCATCTATTTGTATCATCTTTAATTTCTTTCATCAGTGTCGTATAATTTTCTGCATACAGGTCTTTTGTCTCCTTAGGTAGGTTTATTCCTAGATATTTTATTCTTTTTTTTGCAGTGGTAAATGGGAGTGTTTTCTTGATTTCACTTTCAGATTTTTCATCACTAGTGTATAGGAACGCCAGAGATTTCTGTGCATTAATTTTGTATTCTGCTACTTTACCAAATTCATTGATTAGCCCTTGTAGTTTTCTGGTAGCCTCTTTAGGATTCTCTGTGTATAGTATCATGTCATCTGCAAACAGTGACAGCTTTAGTTCTTTTCTGATTTGGATTCCTTTTATTTTCTTTTCTTCTCTGATTGCTGTGGCTAAAAGTTCCAAAACTATCTTGAATAAGAGTGGTGAGAGTGGGCAACCTTGTCTTGTTCCTGATCTTTCTGGAAATGCTTTCAGTTTTTCACCATTGAGGACATGTTGGCTGTGGGTTTGTCATATATGGCCTTTATTATGTTGAGGAAAGTTCCCTCTATGCCTACTTTCTGAAGAGTTTTTATCATAAGTGGGTGTTGAATTTTGTGGAAAGCTTTCTCTGCATCTATTGAGATGACCATATGGTTTTTCTCCTTCAGTTTGTTAATATGGTGTAGCACATTGATTGATTTGCGTATATTGAAGAATCCTTGCATTCCTGGAATAAACCCCACTTGATCATGGTGTATGATGCTTTTAATGTCTGTTGGATTCTGTTTGCTAGTATTTTGTTGAGGATTTTTGCATCTATGTTCATCAGTGATATTGGCCTGTAGTTTTCTTTCTTTGTTACATCCTTGTCTGGTTTTGGTATCAGGGTGATGGTGGCCTCGTAGAATGAGTTTGGGAGTGTTCCTCCCTCTGCTATATTTTGGAAGAGTTTGAGAAGGATAGGTGTTAGCCCTCATCTAAATGTTTAGTAGAATTCGCCTGTGAAGCCATCTGTTCCTGGGCTTTTGTTTGTTGGAAGATTTTTAATCACAGTTTCAATTTCAGTGCTTGTGATTGGTCTATTCATATTTTCTAATTCTTCCTGATTCACTCTTGGCAGGTTGTGCATTTCTAAGAATCTGTGCATTTCTTCCAGTTTGTCCATTTTATTGACATAGAGTTGCTTGTAGTAATCTCTCATGATCTTTTGTATTTCTGAAGTGTCAGTTGTTACTTCTCCTTTTTCATTTCTAATTCTATCGATTTGAGTCTTCTCCCTTTTTTTCTCGATGAGTCTGGCTAATGGTTTATCAATTTTGTTTATCTTCTCAAAGAACCAGCTTTAGTTTTATTGATCTTTGCTATCGTTTCCTTCATTTCTTTTTCATTTATTTCTGATCTGATCTTTATGATTTCTTTCCTTGTTTTAACTTTGGGGTTTTTTTATTCTTCTTTCTCTAATAGCTTTAGGTGCAAGGTTAGGTTGTTTATTCGAGATGTTTCCTGTTTCTTAAGGTAGGATTGCATTGCTATAAACTTTCCTCTTAGAACTGCTTTTGCTGCATCCCATAGGTTTTGGGTCATCGTGTCTCCATTGTCATTTGTTTCTAGGTATTTTTTGATTTCCTCTTTGATTTCTTCAGTGATCAGTTCGTTATTAAGTAGTGTATTGTTTAGCCTCCATGTGTTTGTATTTTTTATAGATCTTTTCCTATAATTGATATCTAGTCTCATAGCAATGTCATCAGTAAAGATATTGATACGATTTCCGTTTCCTCTAAATTTACCAAGGCTTGATTTGTGACCCAAGATATGATTTATCCTGGAGAATGTTCCATGAGCACTTGAGAAAAATGTGTATTCTGTTGTTGTTGGATGAAATGTCCTATATCAATTAAGTCCATCTTGTTTAATGTATCATTGAAAGCTTGTGTTTCCTTATTTATTTTCATTTTGGACGATCTGTCCATTGGTTAAAGTGGGGTGTTAAAGTCCCCTACTATGAATGTGTTACTGTCGATTTCCCCTTTTATGGCTGTTAGTATTTGCCTTATGTATTGAGGTGCTCTTATGTTGGATGCATAAATATTTACAATTGTTATATCTTCTTCTTGGATGGATCCCTTGATCATTATGTAGTGTCTGCCTTTGTCTCTTCTAATAGTCTTTATTTAAACTCTATTTTGTCTGATATGATAATTGCTACTCCAGCTTTCTTTTGGTTTCCATTTGTATGGAATATCTTTTTCCATCCCCTCACTTTCAGTGTGTATGTGTCTCTAGGTCTGAAGTGGGTCTCTTGAAGACAGCATATATATGGGTCTTGTTTTTGTATTCATTCAGCCAGTCTGTGGCTTTTGGTGGGAGCATTTAATCCATTTACATTAGAGGTAATTATCGATATGTATGTTTCTATTCCCATTTTGTCAATTGTTTGGGGTTTGTTATTGTAGGTCTTTTCCTTCTCTTGTCTTTCTTGCCTAGAGAAGATCCTTTAGCATTTGTTGTAAAGCTGGTTTGGTGGTGCTGAACTCTCTCAGCTTTTGCTTGTCTGTAAAGGTTTTAATTTCTCCATTAAATCTGAGTGAGATCCTTGCTGGGTAGAGTAATCTTGGTTGTAGGTTTTTCTCCTTCATCACTTTAAATATGTCCTGCCAGCCCCTTCTGGCTAGCAGAGTTTCTGCTGAAAGATCAGCTGTTAACCTTATGGGGATTCCCTTGTGTGCTATTTGTTGTTTTTCCCTTGCTGCTTTTAATATGTTTTCTTTGTATTTAATTTTTGACAGTTTGATTAATATGTGTCTTGGCGTGTTTCTCCTTGGATTTATCCTGTATGGGACTCTCTGTGCTTCCTGGACTTGATTAACTATTTCCTTTCCCATATTAGGGAAGTTTTCAACTATAATCTCTTCAAATATTTTCTCAGTCCCTTTCTTTTTCTCTTCTTCTTCTGGAACCCCTATGATTCGAATATTGGTGCATTTAATGTTATCCCAGAGGTCTCTGAGACTGTCCTCAGTTCTTTTCGTTCTTTTTTCTTTATTCTGCTCTGCAGTAGTTATTTCCACTATTTTATCTTCCGGGTCACTTATCCGTTCTTCTGCCTCAGTTATTCTGCTATGGATCCCATCTAGAGTGTTTTTAATTTCATTTATTGTGTTGTTCATCATTGCTTGTTTCATCTTTAGTTCTTCTAGGTCCTTGTTAAATGTTTCATGCATTTTCTCTATTCTATATCCAGGATTTTGGATCATCTTTACTATCATTATTCTGAATTCTTTTTCAGGTAGACTGCCTATTTCCTCTTCATTTGTTAGGTCTGGTGGGTTTTTATCTTGCTCCTTCATCTGCTGTGTGTTTTTCTGTCTTCTCATTTTGCTTAACTTACTGTGTTTGGGGTCTCCTTTTTGCAGGCTGCAGGTTCGTAGTTCCCATTGTTTTTGGTGTCTGTCTCCAGTGGCTAAGGTTGGTTCAGTGGTTTGTGTATGCTTCCTGGTGGAGGGGACTAGTGCCTGTGTTCTGGTGGATGAGGCTGGATCTTGTCTTTCTGGTAGGCAAGTCCACGTCTGGTGGTGTGTTTTGGGGTGTCTGTGGACTTATTATGATTTTAGGCAGCCTCTCTGCTAATGGGTGGGGTTGTGTTCCTGTCTTGCTAGTTGTTTGGCATAGGGTGTCCAGCACTGTAGCTTGCTGGTCTTTGAGTGAAGCTGGGTGCTGGTGTTGAGATGGAGATCTCTGGGAGATTTTTGCTGTTTGATATTATGTGGAGCTGGGAGGTCTCTTGTGGACCAGTGTCCTGAAGTTGGCTCTCCCACCTCAGAGGCACAGCACTGACTCCTGGCTGCAGCACCAAGAGCCTTTCATCCACGCGGCTCAGAATAAAAGAGAGCAAAAGTAGAAAGTAAGAAGGAGGATAAAAGAAAATAAAATAAAGTAAGATAAAATAAAATAAACTTATTAAAATAAAAAATAATTTTTAAGAAAAAAAATTTTTTTAAGTAAAAAAACCCAAAAAAACAACAACAACAAAAAAATGGACGGATAGAACCGTAGGACAAATGGTGAAAGCAAAGCTATACAGACAAAATCTCACACAGAAGCATACACATACACGCTCACAAAAAGAGGAAAAGGGGAAAAAATCATAAATCTTGCTAAGTCCACCTCCTCAATTTGGGATGATTCGTTGTCTTTTCATGTATTCCACAAATGCAGGGTACATCAAGTTGATTGTGGAGATTTAATCCGCTGCTTCTGAGGCTGCTGGGAGAGATTTCCCTTTCTCTTCTTTGTTCTCACAGCTCCCGGGGCTCAGCTTTGGATTTGGCCCAGCCTCTGCGTGTAGGTCGCCTAAGGGAGTCTGTTCTTCGCTCAGACAGGACGGGGTTAAAGGAGCAGCTGATTCGGGGGCTCTGGCTCACTCAGGCCGGGGGGAGGGAGGGGCACAGAGTGCGGGGCGAGCCTGCAGCACAGAGGCCGGCGTGATGTTGCACCAACCTGAGGCACGCTGTGCGTTCTCCCGGGGAAGTTGTCCCTGGATCCTGGGACCCTGGCGGTGGCGGGCTGCACAGGCTCCCCGGAAGTGGGGTGTGGATAGTGACCTGTGCTCGCACACAGGCTTCTTGGTGGCGGCAGCAGCAGCCTTAGCATCTCATGGCCCAGCTCTGGGGTCTGCGCTGTTAGCCGCGGCTCGCACCCGTCTCTGGAGCTCCTTTAAGCAGCGCTCTTAATCCCCTCTCATCGCGCACTAGGAAACAGAGGGAAGAAAAAGTCTCTTGCCTCTTCGGCAGGTCCCGACTTTTCCCCGGACTCCCTCCCGGCCAGCCGTGGCACACTAACCCCCTGCAGGCTGTGTTCACGCCGGCAACCCCAGTCCTCTCCCGGCACTCCGACCAAAGCCCGAGCCTGAACTCCCAGCCCCGCCCGCCCCGGCGGTGTAGCAGACAAGCCTCTCGGGCTGGTGAGTGGTGGGTGAGTGCGGGTCGGCACCGATCCTCTGTGTGGGAATCTCTCCGCTTTGCCCTCTGCACCCCTGTTGCTGTGCTGTGCTCTCCTCCGTGGCTCCGAAGCTTCCCCCCTCCAACACCCGCAGTCTCCTCCCGCGGAGGGGCTTCCTAGTGTGTGGAAACCTTTCCTCCTTCACAGCTCCCTCCCACTGGTGCAGGTCCAGTTCCTATTCTTTTGTCTCTGTTTATTCTTTTTTCTTTTGCCCTACCCAGGTACGTGGGGAGTTTCTTGCCTTTTGGGAGGTCTGAAGTCTTCTGCCAGCGTTCAGTAGGTGTTCTGTAGGAGTTGTTCCACGTGTAGATGTATTTCTGATGTATCTGTGGGGAGGAAGGTGATCTCCGCGTCTTACTCTTCCACCATCTTCCCCCCTCTCCTCTTTTTTCTTTACTTCCTTTATTTTTTCTCCTTTCCTCTCTTTTTATCTCCCTCTTTTTTCCTTTAGTTTTATTAAAGGTTTTTTAAAGCAAGTTCCAAAAATCATATTATTTCACCCCTGCATATTTAAAATATCTGTAAGCAATGTGGACATTTTCTTATATCGCCACAATGCCATTATCACACCCAACAAAATGATCGTTTTTTGGTACCATCTAATATCCAGTGTATAACCCAAGCAAACGTCTTTCTATGATGGGCTTGTCTGAATCTGGATCTACACATGGTTCACATATTGAGGTGATTGTTGTATCTCTTTCTCTTTTGATCTAGCCCAGTTCCCCGCCCCCCTTTTTTCCTCCAATTCACTGGTTGCAGAAACTAGGTCAGTTGTCCTATGGAATTTCCACATTCTGGATCATCTGTTTGCTCCCTTGTGGTGTCATTTAATTTGTTTCTTTATCCCTCTCATTTCATACAGACTTTAAGTTAGCCCCTTGATCGGGTTAAAGTTCTTTTTTTTTTTTTTTTTTTTGGCAAAACTTCTTCAAAGGTGGGCTGTGAGCTTCATACATGTCCTATCAGGAAGCCACAATGTCTGATTATCTCACATCTGGTGATGCAAAGATGAATTGCCCTTGTTCCTAATTGACTTTTCATGAGGGTTTTATCCATTGATGATCTTTGCCTGAAACAGTTATTTTCTTAGGGTCTCCAAAATGGTGATTTTCTAATCATATCATTTCTTCCACAGTTATTAGTTAGATTTTTTTCTATTAAAAAATCTTTCCCTCATCAGTTCAGGCTATCTGGCTACCCTGAAATACAGTTTATACAGGCAAGGCAGGATAAATGCTTATTTTTATTCCTTTTAATTGCCAGATTTCTAGATAAGGAGTTGGTGCTTTAGAGGAAGCTTTTTTTTTTTTTTTCATTTTCACTTTACAGACAAAGAACTTGAGGCTCAGAGATGTCAAAAAAAATTGCTCAAGATCCCAAACAGGTATTAAGGAGCAGAAATGGTGTTCAAACCAATATCTTCTGGCCTCAAAAGCATATGCTAATTCTACTAAACCAAAATGGACCCCTGCCCTCAACCCCCCAGCTGCTGACAGCTGGGAGTTGCTACTGCAAATATCTCCCCCTGCTTTGCCCTTTAAGAACCAGGCTCCAAGAATCCTCCTTTACAGCATTCTGGGCTTTATAAACTTATGCAATACTCCAGAACTGTAGTTCCAAATAGAGGTGCTGGCCTGGCTAGGCCAAGAACTGAGCAGAGCCAGGAAATAGGTCACACTATTGCTATTTAGAGGGAGGGGCTTTAGCATCACAGTTTGTGTCTTAGGCTCCTGTGACAACCAAAGTGTGAGTCACTCTAAGTTATGGCTGGAGCAGATAACGGTGATCCAAACAATTTGGAGAGTTGTCAGATGTTAAGATGTCTTAACTAAGTCTCCTAAACCATTTTCCCTTTCTTCTGCCACCCCTGCTCTCTGCCATTCCAGATTTGAGGGGAGTACTTAGGTAACTGCCTAAACATTATTTTACAATGCCTAAACCTCTGTTAACTGTGTCACTGGCATCTGCCTGCTCCCCCGCCCTGAAGCCCATGGTCCTTTAGTATCTTAAAGTAGTGTTAAAGAAGTAGAGTTCACTCAGTAAATTTGGGAGATTATCTTGGCTTTGTGGTGTCTACATATCACGGGCTTCTAGTGCTAGAGTCTCTACCTGACTCAGAGAAAGAATGTTTCTCTGGGACTTCCCTGGTGGTCCAGTGCGTAAGACTGCACTCCCAATGCAGGGGGCCTGGTTCGATCCCTGGTCAGGGAACTAGATCCCGCATGCGTGCCGCAACTAAGAGTGCACATGCTGCAACTAAAGATCCCACATGCCTCAACGAAGATCCCGTGGGCCGCAACTAAGACCTGGTGCAGCCAAACTAAATTAATAATAAATAAATAAATATTTTTAAAAAAGAACATTTCCCTAGACTTCATACAACCCAGAGGTACAAAATTTTTTTAATGCCCTCCACATTTCACCCCTCCCATCAGCATAGCAGTCTACATTAGAAACAAACAAATAACCAACCTTCAGAATTGTAGTTGGAGAGGTTTCCTGTGCTTATGGGGCTAAAGGCCCCATCTCAGCCTCTGATGTTCCATGATGGGCCTCCAAATAGGGGAGGCCCACAGTCCTGCTGTCCCAGGCCAGTACCCAAATTCCCAAATACCTGCATCTATACATCAGAAAAAAATTTATGCTATCTCTATCCTTGCTTACAGGGGACTGTGATTAGTGCCATGAAAACATGCTGTCAGCTGCAAACAGCAGTCCCCTAAAGCAGTTCTCTAGAAAAAACAGGAAGGTAATTCTGTAATCTGCCTTGAAAAGATAAGGTCAGAGACAGAATCTAGATATAAAAATGGCAGAAGAGAATGAATAAACGTCATTCAGAGAGTAGCCTCCATAAAATTATATTTAAATACTAGGCTTCCTTACAGAATATCTGACCCAATACTATCCAGTAGAACTTTCTGTGATGATGGAAATGTTCTGTATCTGCACTGTCCAATAGGAAGACCACTGGCCACATGTGGTTATTGAGCACTTGAAATGTGGCTCATGCAACTGAAAAAACTAACTTTTATTGCATTTCATTTAATTAATTAAAATTAAAATTTAATGGAATGTGTAGCTAAGGGTTACCATATTGGACAATGCAGATCTGGCCCCCGTATTCTTAACTTTTTCTTTCTCCTAACAGTATACATAATTTGGGGCTGTTATAAAATAGTTAAAAAATTGAAGGTACCAATTTTATTAATCTTAGTGATGAATTTTCCTTACGGAATTAGATTCATAATGGCTTAGAAATTCTAGCCTCCTTGTACATAGACAAACTTTTTATTATGAGACTAACTTCAAGGGAAAATTAATTATGCTCAAACTTTGATTTTTAAAATTTGTTTGAATTATATGCTTTAGTGGTGATGGTTATAACAGCGATAGGAACGCACTTAATGCTACTGAACTGTACACTTAGAAATGGTTAAAATGGTAAATTTTGTGTTAAATATATTTTACCACAATAAAATAAAGAAAATTATGTGCTTTATTTTCTTTCATTAGGCCTGATTTTAATTTAATTTTGTTAAAATTTCCCACTGTCCATAGACCTTGCTGAGAATCTGGTCCAGCATGTTCCTGGCTGCAGTGTGTTTTTCTTTGGTGAGGCCGACCTGCCTGAGAAGCGCACTCTTGTCCAGAGAAGGAAACAACTGGGCTGGTTCACAAGGAGGGATTTCAGTGCTCTTAAACCTGACCTGGGAGTTGCACCTGCCCGAAGATGTGGTTTAACAGGTTCACAGTATGGTTTTGTTCTGCTTTTCTTGTTGTTGTTGTTGTTTTTTAATTTATTTATTTAATTTATTTATTTTTGGCTGCATTGGGTCTTCGTTGCTACACACAGGCTTTCTCTAGTTGCAACGAGCAGGGGCTACTCTTTGTTGTGGTGTGCGGGCTTCTCATTGCAGTGGCTTCTCTTGTTGTGGAGCACGGGCTCTAGACGCGCGGGCTTCAGTAGTTGTGGCTTGTGGGCTCAGTAGTTGTGGCTTGTGGGCTCTAGAGTGCAGGCTCAGTAGCTGTGGCGCACGGGCTTAGTTGCTGCACGGCATGTGGGATCTTCCTGGACCAGGGCTTGAACCCATGTCCCCTGCATTGGCAGGCAGATTCTTAACCATGCGCCACCAGGGAAGCCCCTCTGCTTTTGTTTTTAAACTTGAGTATTCTGAGGTCACCTTCATTTGATCCCTCCCACATAATACAGGAGGGCTTTAGCTGGGGCTCCTTCTTGGCTTGGTTGAAGGTCTCCTCATGCCTCTTTCTTACCCATGCCTTCATGAGCTGACCAGAGAGGCTGGAAGCCCTCATCATATATTCCATGAGAGCCCCCAAGAGTGATGTTCAAGATAAATAACGAGCCCTGCAGCGTGGCCACTGATGGTGAGAATGGTTGACACCAGGACAGGTCCTGGAGGCTCGCTGCTGTGCTGGGCATGAGCGTGTATCCTGGGGACACTTGGTGGCTCAGGACTTGGGTAGAGCTTACTTTTAGCTGGTAGGAAAGTCTTTCAGCACTTAAACATCCAGTGTGTCCAAGTTGATGCTTACAGCTGGAAGTCAGTTCTAGAGGCACCCTGGAGACAAGCTTTTCTACACAGCAGGCTCTAGGCCAGAGAGAACAAACATGGGGAATGGTATTCTTCCTTCCCCTGGATCTCACCAACTCTTACCTCTCTCTGCTACTCCAGACCCACTCCTTGCTTAGAGCTTACCTTCGGAAAAGGCAGTAGCACCCCATCCAAAATGCCATCCCCATTCACTGCACTTCACCATCCTAGTGCCATTTATTTGAGTCTTAATTCTTTCACCCTCAAGTATCTTCTGTAGGGATCACAAATTAAACCATGCTAGGTAACATTTTCATAGTCAGTTAATATTTTAGCCGTTACTAAGATACTAGGTCCCCAAGGAGCAAGAGGTGGGCAACCATAAGAAACACATTTCCCCATGGTGCAGTTACCCATAGGCTTTTGGTTACTAATCCCTGGTGCAGAATTCTGCTCTCAAACCAATGATATCTATAATCAAGCAGAGCAGTACAATGAAAACAGTGCAGGCTTTGAGGCTCTGCTCGAATCCTGGCCTTGCTGTTCATTGGCCGTGTGACTTCAGAGTGTTCCTTAACTCATTAAGCCTCAGTTCCCATATCTATAAAATGGACATAATAATTACATCTCCCTCATGAGACTGTGAAGTTGAAATAATGTCTATTAAGTGCCGAACACAGTACTAAGGGGCCATTTTTTCCTTCCATTTAGAGAAAAGATTTATAAAAAATTGTGTGTTAGTCTTTACTTATGGAAAAAGGAAGAAGCTGATTGCTCCCTGCCAATTTGAACCTCACATATTTTCCCACGATTTGTCTCACAAATGTAGAAGTGTAAGTTTGTGACTAAATTTTCAGACAGCTATTTCCTGGCTTCTAATTTGGGCCTTACTAAAGACTGAAAGGATTATTTCACAAACCTTGTCAGCGCAGTGCCCAGTGACTGGGATTACAGTCAGTGAACAGGAATTAGAAGCAGGGATCCTAGTACTAGAGAACAGAACTGGCTTTAGTATTGGATTAGGCAGTCCCTGGAAAAACTTCATTCTCTTTCTGCATTGCTATGAGACTGAATGGGTCGGTATTTAGGGAGAACTTTAGAGGACTCTAAAAAGCATATCTGAGTTAAAGACTAAATGTTCATGTTATCACTAATCATATTCAATCTTCTAAGTACAAACTTGGTTTGTAATTGTCTAAACCAAAGTGAACACTGCTCCCCCATCTCACCTAATGGTTGTCTGGTGTTGGGATAATCTCACCCATTTTACATTGTTTGATTGGAATGGACAAGCCACTGGGATTTCTAATTTCTTCTCTATTTTTACTCCATGTGGAGATCTGTGATTTACATGGAGAATTTCATCAACATCTGAAAATCCTAAGTTTACTTTAAAATGCCAAGATTGGCACAAAAATGTTTAAAGATGGTATTTTAAAGGTAAAATTTGATACTGATAAAGATTTAGTTAGAGGCACTCATGCTGCTAACAGTAGCATCAATTGGTATAAACTTTTTGGAAGTGAGTTGGTGATGTGTATTAAGAGCTCCAAGAATATATGTAACTGCTTTGCAGAAATTCTAGTTCTAGTGATAGATTTATCTTAAGGAAATAGATTTATTCCTGAGGAAATAATAAAAAGTACATGTACTTATGCACAAGTATGTTTATCAAAGAACTATTTATAATAGTAAATACGGGAAACAATGTAAATGTTCAGTATTTGAGAGTGATTATTAAATAAGCTATACCTAGGTGAAAGACTATTATGCAAGCAATTAAGTGTGAAGGTTTGGAAGAATTTTTAGAGACTTGAAAAATACAATACAATGTAGAGAGAATTTGCAGTTTATTAATTAATGCAACAAATATTTTTTTTTAATATTTTTATTTATTTGGCTGCGCCGGGTCTTAGCTGTGGCATGCGAACTCTTAGTTGCAGCATATGGGAGCTAGTTCCCTGACCAGGGATCGAACCCAGAGCCCCCTGCATTGGGAGCGTGGAGTCTTAGCCACTAGACCACTAGGGAAGTCCCTGCAACAAATATTTATCAAGTATCTAGTATGTGCTAGGCACTATCGTCAGTGGGGAAAATAGAATTTATTTGCCCTCAAAGAATTTACATTCCAGGGATTTTCCTGGTGGCGCAGTGGTTAAGAATCTGCCTGCCAATGCAGGGGACACAGGTTCAAGCCCTGGTCCAGGAAGATCTCACATGCTGCGGAGCAGCTAAGCCCGTGTGCCACAACTATTGAGCCTGCGCTCTAGAGCCCGTGAGCCACAACTACTGAGCCCACGTACCACAACTACTGAAGCCCGTGCACCTAGAGCCCGTGCTCCGCAACAAGAGGAGCCACCGCAGTGAGAAGCCCGCGCACCGCAACGAAGAGTAGCCCCCGCTCGCCGCAACTAGAGAAAACCTGCGAGCAGCAACGAAGACTCAACGCAGCCAAAAAAAAAAGAGTTTACATTCCAGTGGGGAAGGGGTGAAGAGAGCGACAGTAAATAACAAGCTTAATAAATAAAGAATTATATAGTATGTTAGAAAATAAGTGCTACAGCCAAAAAAACAAACAAAACTGTAGTTCACTCCCATCCCAGACACATGATTCCCATTGTCCTGTTCAGTTTTTTTTTTTTTTTTTTTTTTTTGCCGTACGCGTGCCTCTCACCGCTGTGGCCTCTCCTGTTGCGGAGCACAGGCTCCGGACGCGCAGGCTCAGCGGCCATGGCTCATGGGCCCAGCCGCTACGCGGCACGTGGGATCTTCCCGGACCGGGGCACGAACCCGTGTCCCCTGCATCGGCAGGCGGACTCTCAACCACTGCGCCACCAGGGAGGTCCTGAACTACAGTTTTTAAATGGGATAAACCAAAGTAGGCCTCATAGTGAAGGCAGTGTCGGAGCAAAGACTGGGAGAGAGGCAGTTAGCCACGTGGAGATGTGGACAGTAGTCTCAGGCAGAGAGAAAGCCAGTGTCAAGGCCAAAGGATATAAAGTAGTATAAACAGTATGATCTCAATATTGTAAAATATATGTATGCATCTATTTATTTTATTTATGTTATATATTTGTAAGAAAAGTGTTTTTAAATTCTTAAAGCTTTCAACTTATTTTCATTATTTCTCTAAATTGATTTGATCTTGTGATTACTTTCCATCATCTTTCATAAAGGCTAATTATTGAGGTTTATCAATGATCAGTTTTATAAAAGCTGGGTGTCATTGCATTTATTCAGATTGCTGATGAAAGATTTAAGAAAAGAAGGGAAAAGTAGCACAACTTTCCCCTCCGTATGTCTTTTTTGCTAATATCTCCTAAGTGGCAGAATCCTCAGTTTGTGCAAAAAACATGAAAATTATAAGTTGCCAAGGCTAGGTAGACTGTTATTCATCGAGAGACACCTCATTTAATAGGCTCAAAGCAGATTCTAATAGAAAAGTAAAATGTTTCAGAGAGGAACAGCGAATAAAGGATATGGATAAACAGTTTCTAATATTTCATGAACAAGATTATAATTCGAGTTTAAGACACATAATCAACAGAAATCTTAGGTTACCTTACTTGCACGAATTATCTCTTAAGAAACACGTAAGAAGGAGTAAAATGTTTTCATTTTTAAAAGTAATATCTACTGAAGGAGAATTTCTAGCACCTCTGTCATTAGGGTAGAAATGTTATTCATCTAATTTTTCAGTGAATTTAGTTCCTAACTATGGCGATTTCCCTCCTTATTTTTAAATTTAATGGCTTTATATATTTTTCTAACATTTTTTATTTACATCAATGTTTCTCAACATAGTTTTCCACTCCTCCCATCAAAACAGAAAAGCTTCAACACATTGCGTATTTATTTCTTTTCCTAAAAAAATTAAATAGAAATGATTGGTGCTATCAACTGAACACTTACAGTTAACTTTCCAGTGACAAAGTAATCTACACAGTACCCAAGAGGAAGCAGAATCTATAAGGGAACAGGTTTCTGTTTTGAAGTTCCCTGAGAATATTATAAACAGAAGAGAAAAAAGTGAGCTCAGAAATGATTAACACCCATAGTCAGTGCCAAACACACAAAATCTTTTAAACCAAATTCCTTTTAAAAGTTTGTAGTTGGCCAGCTCATGAGGAACATAAATAAGGACAAAGCAGTAATAGTTGATACTTTTAGATCTATAAATAAATACTTTATACATATATATTTTAAAACCCTAAACATTTATAGGATAATTTAAACACCGCTGGCTGATATATGACTGGCCTGCATATATGCATCATTGTTTAAAAATAGAGGGACAGTTCTTTGAACTGTAGTTTCATATGATGCCTTAGGAATCATAGATGGAGGTAATTGGCACATCTTGGAATCAAGGACTTCTGTTTAGTTATTTCAATGGGTTAGTGAGAGCTGTCCCTGCTTAGTTCTGTCTCAGTAAATGAGAAGTTGCAGCATCAGGCACTTTTCTTGACATTGAATAATGCCGTTTACTTCACACCCAAAACTTTACCTAGTCTTTGAAAAATAATTTCTAGTTTTAGAATGAGTCCTGTTTTGAGGAACCTATTTTCATAATTTTCTACATTTGCTTGTAAATCTAGTTGGAATGAAAGGCTCAATGTGTAATTAAGTGTGTAACCTGTAATAGAAGCATGAAGGACTTTGCTTTTGTCTCTGCATGAGCTGGTGAAAGGCACTGTTCTATAGAAAACCTGGGAGCAGGCAGGTCACCTGAGGTTCCTTTCAACTGGACTGGCTTCATTCCATTATGATATTAACATGTATCTACCTCTGTGATTTCCTCTCTGAAGTACTGTTACTCTGAAAGATTCAGAGTTGAGAAATTGAGGCTCACAATTCCTTGCAGAGTGGGAAAACGTCATAGCCATTTTGCTGAAAGACAGCTGAGCAGAGGCAGTGTCCCTGAAGAGGTAGAACTTGAATTCAGACTCACGGGGAGCCACTGCCGGCCCTATGCCACACAGTGTCACTCAGCTTTCTTTTCTGTGGATTTGGCCACATGCATAAGAGTCCTGCATTCTTCCCGCCATGGGAGTATCGGACTTAGCAATTATGTTTGAGTTTTATGGCTTTAGTCATCAAATGTCCTGTTTCAGCTGTGGTTTCTCTTTAGTACATGTTCTAAAAAATTTAAAATACCAATACGTAATGATGACTAATTGCTTTTGGTGTAATAACAGCTGTTTATATTTTTGAACCTGAGTTCCAAGTCTGTTTTCTTGCTCTGTTTGTTAGTCTGAAGCAAGGACCACATTTAGGCTAGGTTTTATGTTATTTTAACTTTCATATTTTTACACCCAGTAACCTGCATGGTTCCTGGAACTCAGCAGGTTTTCAGTAAAAACATATTTAATGAGGGAGTCGCACATTAGTTCATGAGAATCTCTTTATTTATTCAAACTGTAATGTAATCCACAAATTTGCAGTTCTCTCTTCAGATATAAAAATGCCAAATATCCCAAAGCACCACCTCGGCTCTCTCCTCATGCATCTTTTAAAACTAAGCCGCCAAAGAGGAACTTAATATGATAAATAGAACTTCTAAATACATCCCTTAGCAACTTCTGACTCCCTAAAATGAAATCCTTTCTGTGGAGGAAAATATATAGAATCTTTTCACCATTAATTGATTGAAGATGATGGCACCTGGAACTATTTTTGAGAATAATTTTGATCTAAAGGGGGAAAAAAATACATGTGTTTCTTTTGAGTGCTGCTTTTTCATTTTTCTAATGGCCTCTTCACTATTGTTTTGTCTGAATGCAGTTTTTTATTTGTGTTATTCCAGACATGGTCCTACCGCAAGCATCTTTAAACCAGACATTAATAGCATAGTTCACAGTCATTACTGCCAGTGCTCAAACACAAATATTGCATTTGTGTTTGCAAAAGCTACACATCAGATGTTAATTAAGTGCATTTGTTTTTTTTATGCTTAAACAATCTGGCATAAAGAGTTTACATCTATATCAGTTCACCATAAGGTCTCTACAATATCTGAATCACCAGCCGTACAGTATATGATAAATACAGTGTTTCCACACAAGAAAATAACAGAATTGTCAGGAAAACATCAGGCCTGTTATATTTCCCTGTGAAATAATAGCAACTGAATCTCAGTTTCTTTTTCTTTTTGATAAAAAAAGTATATAACTAGGAGTAAACACCAATATTTAGAATGATAAATTTTTCATTAAAGAACACATGGAAAGTGAAATCATACCAAAGATTTTTTTCCTTGTTTTTAGCTTGCTTCAGGGCGTTGTGACAGTTGCGTTGGAATAAAATTGGAATTTCAGCTTTGCAGTGAGGAGATTCATGCTGCCGCCAGAGCAGCCGAGTGCCAATCTGCGGGAGGCAGGAGCGGGGCGAGACCGCAAACTGAGAAACAAACTTTCACATCAGGTTTCTAATTTTAGAGCAAAAAATGGAATTTCTTTAATTATATGACATTTAACTAGAATTACGATTTTCTGGGATTAATTACCTCCCTTATTTAAAGAATCTTTACTAAGTTTAAACTAGCATAAAAAAATCAAATTCAGCATTTCATATAAGGTCACTGGGACTGCTGGATTTAAATGCAGAATTTGATTCATTAGAATTGGGTCACCATATTGGTGTTGGACATGGGAAGGATTAAATGGAGGAATTAGAAATGCGTGCATTTGGGCAGAAAGCAGTTTCTCTTCTTCTTTTCTTTTTTTTTTGCGGTACGCGGGCCTCTCACTGTTGTGGCCTCTCCCGTTGCGGAGCACAGGCTCCGGACACGCAGGCTCAGCAGCTATGGCTCACGGGCCTAGCTGCTTCGCGGCATGTGGGATCTTCCAGGACTGGGGCACGAACCCATGTCCCCTGCATCGGCAGGTGGACTCTCAACCACTGCGCCACCAGGGAAGCCCTCTTCTTCTTTTCTTTTCTTTTTCCCTTTCTTTCTCCCTTTCTTCCTTTCTTCCTTTCTTTCCTTCTAAGAAATGGGTCATGACCTCACAACCCCTCAGGAAGGGTACTACTACCTGATTAGGCCAGAAACTTCTCAGCTTCATTGACTGTCTCTGTTTATTCACTGCTTGAATAAGATATAATGATAAAACAAAATTAATTATTATATAATTAAAGTTTAATAGAAGTATTTAAGGGACTTCCCTGGAGGTGCAGTGGTTAAGAATCCGCCTGCCAATGCAGGGGACACGGGTTCGATCCCTGGTCCAGGAAGATCCCACATGACATGGAGCAACTAAGACCGTGCGCCACAACTACTGAGCCTGTGCTCTAGAGCCCGCGAGCCACAACTATTGAGCCCGCGTGCCACAACTACTGAAGCCCGCGCACCTCAACGAAGAGTAGCCCCTGCTCAACACAACTAGAGACAGCCCATGCACAGCAACAAAGACCCAATGCAGCCAAAAATAAATAAATAAATTTTAAAAAAGGATTTAAAACACACATAACAAGAGCATACACAAAAGTAATGATTATACTGTGTTGTTTGTGATTACTCTTATTTTATTTAGAAGAGAATATAAAAGTTACTTCTAATGTTCAATTTTATTTTTCTAAGAAATAATTAGCTTTTGAAGGAATTTTTTAAGTAGAGATTTATTTTAATTAAGTGAATCAGTGTTGGGACAAGTGAATTCTTTATGGCACTCTTGTGCTCTGGACTTAACATCTAAGCTTATTCTACATCTAATAACTTATCTTAGGTAATGAGTTCATTTATTAGCAAGAATGATCAATTTTAGAAATTCTGTGACAGAAGGTACAGTTATTGGGCACATGGTGGTAACAGGTGCCTTGGAATCTGCTGGATGGGGGATTCAGAAAAAGTCCCATGTCTTTAGGGATGGAATGGTCCATGCCACCATACTGTGGGGAGGACGAGCCCTGGGTCCATATGAACGAACTTGCCTTGGAAGTGACTAGCTCCCCCAAGCTGATAACTTACATATGAATATCTGAATGTTGACTGGGCATATCAAAGTTCTGGTATAGCAAAGCACAATAGGCCCAATAAGTATTTTGAATAGTATCAATACTTAGTATAACCCAATATATGTATACATACTTTTCAGCAAAATCTGAGTGTGATCTAGCTATTTGTTTGAATAATGATAAAGATGAGGCCACTTCTTGAGTCAGAATAGGGTATGTATATCAGATATGAGAAAAATGGGGCTGTTTGTAACATTACCTGTTGAGGGGTAGAGGAGAGAGAAACCATGCTTGGATGCTTTCCATTAATGAATGACATTAGCATTGACAAGAAAAATTTCCAGTTGTACTCTGTGAACTGTTAAAACTGATACAATTCTCAAAGATATTTAGAGTAAGTGATTGGTATATGAGGTTGAGAGAGATATGTATTGACTGTTAGGAAATTTAATTTTTATGAAATAAGCATTATGGAGAAATACTGTAATCTGATTCATTCCTGCAGAATTCCCAGTAGGAAGAGGCCCAGCCTCGGGAGTTGAAATGTTTCATTATGTACATGTGTGGGAAAAAGATGAAATGTGGTTTCCGTGTGCTGATTTTCTGTAAAGCGTCTATTAGTATGAGAGTACCCAGGCTAGGCAGCAAAGCCCCCAAACCACGACTGTCTAGGGGAAAGTGAATTCAGCAGGATCTCTCACTGGATACTGACACCATGAGCAATAAGTTTGAAAGTAGCAAGAAAAAGCATTGACAGTAAAATAATGTTGGAATAGTAACTAAAGAATTGTCTTATGCTGAAGGTGAGGTCAGCCTTTTATCCCTCATCAATCCCTAGTCACTTTGCATTTAGAAATGTAAAGTTCCCCCAAAATGAAGAAACTGCAAACCTAAGCTTTTTATACCAATACTAATTTAACCAAGTTGTCCATCTTATAATGTAAACTATAATTAGAGCAGGGCTATTTATGTAACATGAGCTGCATCTTCCCCAAGGCAGGGAAAAGCAGGACAGTTGCCCCTGGGCTCTAGAGTAACCAGGCTCTGGAGTAGCAATGGCAGTCCCAGTCCCTTGGGAAGCTGGGGATGGAAGAAAGAGATGCCTCCAACTGGTTATACCAAGAAGGTATACATAGTGCCCCAAACCCTGCCCTGCCAAACCCACATGGTCATGAGACACAAGAGTCCCTTTGTCCTTCCCAATTCCAAGACTGTTTGTCACTTTTTAGTGACCTCCTTTCCTAGCCAAGACTGTTGCTGAGGTTCATTTGAATCCGATCTTAACCTAGCTCAGTGATGATGGGTCTGTGTTTGGGGTGGAAGGGATGGGTACAGAGTGTGATTTATTCCTGTCTCCCAGACCCGTAGTCCTGGCACTGAATTCCAGCCCCTGTGGAGATGGCCTTCGAAATGAATGGAAGGCCAAGACATTTTGCTGCTGTTGATATTTAATTTTCAAATGTGCCTTTTGAAATATCTGTTGATACTTTAGAAAGTCTGGGCTTTTCTTAACCATTCTAGAAAAAACATCCAGATACATTTAGAGTAGATAAAAGTATCTGCTTATAGCTCAAATAACTCTGTTATTAAAAATATGTATGACCTTTAGACAATTCTGGAGTTGATAATGAGGAATATTTGTGTATTATTTTAAAAGTAAAACCAAGTAAAGGAAACTCCTTGGATTAAAATTGGGTAAAGAATAGAATCTTCAAAATGAGGCTTTCACTTTGCTTGATTAACATGCTTTTCTAATGATTTAGGCATCGGCGCTAGCCCATATGTGATGAACTGCAATGTTACCATAGATTCTCAAGACTTGGCTCTGGGAAAAGAGATCGCTAGTGCCATTCGGGGCTCAAATGTGAATGGATTGAGGGGCGTCCAAACGATGGCTTTTCCTCATGAAGGGAAAATTGAGATAGCTTGCAATGTAGAGAGTTTTGAAGATCAAGAAGTTACAGAAACCTCAGAAGGCTCTCAATACATGGCTTACAGTGTCCTTGGGGACCATTTTTATTATGTATCTCCTCATTACATAGAAGCTCAAGTTAAAAAATTGGCAAGTGATCAGGGAATTGGCATTAAAGGAAGAGCATTAATTGGATTTACACCCCAAGAGTGCAAGAACTGTGCTGAATATGCTATTAAGGAAGGTATTGGGGAGTTCTGGAAGATACGCAGAGGCATTTTCATGTGATCCAATCTAAGGCTTCATTGAAATTGTAAGGAAAAAATATCAGCCCTTACAAAGTTTTCTTTTGGCCAGTGAAGACGAGTGGAAGATCCAAGAGCTTGGTTCCAGCTGTGAATTGGAAAACTGGAAGCATTCTCTGTCCAGTGACAACAACAGGTGTTGAAAGATTGTCCATAATCGCCTTATGATATTTCTAGTCGTCATTAAAACTTCGTGAAATCCTCCTCTGTATCAAGTTCATGCACTTGCATGTACTAGAAGCCCTCCTGAATCAGCTGGGTAAAATGGCCATCGTTGCCAAATCGTCTTTAATTATCATGAACAAAACTAAAAACGGACTCAATTTATTTGGTTTTCCTGACCTCTTTATTCCAGAGTCCTGTATTCAACTCTCATTTTTTAAGTAATCATTTTTTTAATGTGCACTTTTAAAAATCAAGTACTAAGTAACTAAAAAATGGGGAGAATTATAAAATAAAATTACTCTTTCGAAGCATGATTGTTCTTTCCTGCCTTGTTTGGGATGACCCACTGTTCATTCTGGAGCCAGATTTGTCTAATTTTTTTATGTTTATGTGGAGAAGTGCAATGATGGTGTTGGGCATGACTTCAAGGGATTGTATTTATTCTTTTTGGAATTTAAATGGGAAGTCTGAAGGTTTAGGGAATTTATTGCTCTTGAGCAAAGAGAAGGGTTTTGGTGGAAAAATGTTATTTGAAAGAAATCAAAATAGGTTGCCTCTCTGTGAACTGAAAGAAGCCACCACTTGCTGATTCTGGCAATTTTATGTAAATCCTTAGTGCTTATAATTCTTTGGTACAAGATGCTTTCTGTTCATAAAGCACAAAGAAATGAATTTTTCCATAGGTTTTGTTTAGCAAGAAAGATTATGGTCTTGTCTAATAAGAGCACATAATGTGAGTTTATTTTAAGTAATTAAAAATAAAAAAGAGGTTGAACTCAGTCTTTTTATAGGATCCAGTAATCTATCCTAGTATATTTTTTTGACTTACATTTGACTCTTGACTGTGATTGCATTAATTGTGTTTCAGAATTGTGCTTTTTTGGGTGTGTTTTCTTTTTGCTGTTTAATATAAATACAGCAAAGATGGAGAAATGATGAACCAGGTGTGGTTTTCAGGCGTAAGGAAGTTTAGTTGCTGTGATGAAGAGAGCAAATGCTCTCCAGTTAGACCCAGTGAGTCCGGGAGAGCTGAGAAGTTGTCATGCCTCTTTTTTCTCTTGCTTTGTCAGAGGCCATGTGGCCTAGTAGGATAAGTGATGGACAGTGGATTCTGGCCTGGGTTCTGGTCCTTGCCCTTACCTTCCCCGTAGGCATAGTTTCATTGCCTATAAAACAGGGAAAAGAGTTCCCACTCAGATTGTGTTCTAGGGGATAAATGGAAGTACTTTGTAAGCTGTAATGTAAAAATGAAATATATTAACACTTTTTCCAGATCTCTTCTAGAGCTTTGCTTCAGTTTTGGTCATCAGTATTAAACACATGAGAGGGTAAAAGCACAGCTTGTCACTGAGTCATTAGGGGTTGTAGTAGGAGTTGATTCATTTGCCACTTGCCTGGATTAACCTATCCAGATTCGTATCACTGCATTCTAGACTGCCAGTTTTGAGCAAGGCCTGTTTATAACCAAACATCTATTTAATGGGTGTACGGAGTTTCAGTTTTTGAAGATGAAAAAATAATTCTGGAGATGGATAGTGGTGATGGTTGTACAATAATATGAATACTTAATGCCACTGAACTACACACTTAAAAATGGTTAAAATGGTAAATTTTATGTATATTTTACCACAATTATTAAAAATTATATATTAATTTCATAAAAATTTAAAAAAACACAAAAAACAAACATGTGAATAAGACAATTTCACTAAGCCCACACTTTCTAAATAAAATTTTGTCAAATTTCTAATATCCATTAAAGTGTACAAACATATAAGATCTGTTTTTCCCTTTTTAATCTATTATGATGGACTTGGGCACTACATGTGAGGCTTAGTTAATGGTTTAAAATGGAGTTGATTAAATTTGGCATTTGATCCAGCTGTCTTTTGTTTTGCTTTGCTTTGTTTTGCGGTACGCGGGCCTCTCACTGTTGTCGCCTCTCCTGTTGCGGAGCACAGGCTCCGGACGCGCAGGCTCAGCGGCCATGGCTCCACGGGCCCAGCCGCTCCGCGGCATGTGGGATATTCCCAGACCGGGGCACAAACCCGTGTCCCCTGCATCGACAGGTGGACTCTCAACCACTGCGCCACCAGGGAAGCCCAGCTGTCTATTTAAGACAATAATTTACTATTTTTGTTATAAACAACTTTCAAAACCAGCGCAACCTCACTTCTTACCACTTGTGCATATTCTAATTTCGCTGTTTTTTTCTATTGTCTTTCTCTCTTCCCCTTCTCCCTTGCTCCACCATGATTCTTTAGAAAATCTGAAACAGCTGTAAGTTGCTGAAGGTTTATCCTTTGGACGGATGTGGCATCATCAGCTCTATGTATGAGCTGGCAGAAGTAGCCAGGATGGATCTATAACAATAAGAAGGATTATCAAATTGGGTTGAGAAAAATCTGACCAAACTAACAAATACCCTGATTCATATTAACCTTTTCTCATATTACTCTCTTAGAAACAGACCAACACTTTGTGCAAATGTTTCTGCAGTATTTTTTCCATTGGACCTCAAAGTGGACATTGTATGGAATGTGGCTTCATAGCTTGTTTAACCTCCATCTCCTGCCAGATGACTTTGCCCATGACTTGTGCCAATTGTAAATGGGACAAAATCGATGTGGACAAATAGAGTTTACATTTTATTAACTCTTTAGTGTTTTTTACTCCACCCCACTTTAAATTCAAGTTTTAGTTTCTTAGAAGTGGGACAAGGAAAGCAAAAAGCTAGGCTGTGAGGTGATAGGGCTTTTGTTGTTGGTGGGGAGGGGCTGTCATTTGCTTCCAACCTGAACTTGGGCTTGACTCCACAAGTTAAAACATCTTTAACATAAGGGGGGAGGGCTAAGTAAAATATAACTGTAAAATAAAACAAAATGGGGGGTGATATTTTCATTCCTCAACATAATGAAAAGCCTTGCTCTGTAATTGGTTTGTACCGTCTTGGAAGTGGCGTCCATGGACCACAAAGGACCACTCTATGAGAGATCTGCAAGGAATTTATCATTCCCTCTGGCTGAGCCAAAGCAGGCTTGATATACAGTTTTGTTTAGTATAAATATTCTCATGTTACTGTTTACTCTGTGGGGATATGAGGATCTCACTGACAGGGTACGTGCTCCACTGCCTTGTTTTTAAAAGGCATTTTATTTGACTCTTTTGTTTGTACTTGCCCAGAAACTTCAGAGAATGGCCCAGGAACTTGTTTGATAAGCATCCAGACCACGCTCCCGGAGTATGTCGCACTTGGGGGTTCGAAAAGCTTATTGTTTTAAGCAGGCCCGCACATGGCTTCGAAGGAGCCCATTTTTCATAGGTAAGAACAGTTAGGCCGCTAACGGCAATCCCTTAGAGTGCTCCTCTAAGGTACAAGGAAAGGTGCTGGTGAAGCATGGCTCTGGTTGAACTCAGCCTGACGTTGGATTACTCTGTCACTTCTTTTGCCCAATTTGCAGTATTTTGCGGCTAATTAGTTTGTTGTGAGTTAAGATGAGCGACAGAGACCTAAACATGGGATGCATTGCTCTTTCTAAATGTGTAATGTGTGCATGGTCCAGCTTTTGTCTCTCAGCCCCACACCAACCCTCACCTATGCTGTTTTATGCCACCAGGACTCTGCCGTTAGGCTCTGCCTCTCTGGGGAGCTGGACAGGGAGGCTGCAGGGCTGAAGGAGGAGAGGGGCTTGCTGTTTCAAGTTCCTTCCCGTTTCGGGCAGCCCCACCACAGCAGTGGCTCTTGACCTGACAGTGGCTCTTGGTTCCAGGTTCCAGCTTTTTTCTCCTGTCACTTTGAGAACCTGCCTCAATGTGCGCTCAGAAGCACCGGCAGTGGCTGAACCCCAGCTCTGTGAGGCCTCTCTAGGCTTCTAGACTCTGAGAACCTTGCCCCCTCCCTTTGATCCTCCAGCCTTGGGGCATAGTGCTTCCTGCAGTTATTTTTATCTCTGGGCACCACGTTCTCTCCTAGGTCTTTTGGTTCTCCAACAACTGTTGACCAAATTTTCAACGTTATTTCTTTTGAAATACTTAGATCCTGTCAGAAATAAATTCTGACTAGATCCTGTCAGAAATAAACCTATCAACAGACCAAATGGAAGGAAAGGAGAAAAAGGCAGAAAATATTCAGTGTGGATCTATAGAACCTAATGAAAACAGCTTGTTGATGATTACTTGCCTTTTCTTCTCATTCGCATTGTATTCTCTGAACTTCATTGTTTTCTTATCATCACGTTCTGTGTTCCCTTTGACAGTCTTGCTATTCTTTCATCTAATAGGGAGTCTGAGTGTTGAATTGGGGTAAGGATTGGAAATATCATGGTAAATCATTGGATAGAGTTTTCCAAAAGACTCTAGAGTGAATGTCTTTCATGTAGTAGCTTAGTCCACCATTAAAAATATAGACTAATATAATTTTAAAAATTAAAGTTGGGATTTCCCTCATGGTCAGTGGTTAAGAATCCACCTGCCAATGAAGGGGACATGGGTTCGAGCCCTGGTCTGGGGAGATCCAACATGCCACGGAGCAACTAAGCCTGTGCACCACAACTTCTGAGCCTGCACTCTAGAGCCCATGAGCCACAACTACTGAGCCTGAGTGCCACAACTACTGAAGCCCACGCGCCTAGAGCTGGTGCTCTGCAACAGAGAAGCCACCACAATGAGAAGCCTGCACACAGCAATGAAGAGTAGCCCCCACTTGCTGCAGCTAGAAAAAGCCTGCACGCAGCGACAGAGACCCAGCGCAGCCAAAGATAAACAAATAAATTAATTCATTTAAAAACAAAGAAAAGAAAATTAAAGTCTTTTCAATCTTTTTTTTTTTTTTTTTTTGCAGTACGCGGGCTTCTCACTGTTGTGGCCTCTCCCGTTGCGGAGCACAGGCTCTGGACGCGCAGGCTCAGTGGCCATGGCTCACAGGCCCAGTCGCTCCGCGGCATGTGGGATCTTCCCGAACCAGGGCACGAACCTGTGTCCCCTGCATCGGCAGGCGGACTCTCAACCACTGCACCATCAGGGAAGCCCAGTCTTTTCAATCTTTTAATAGTTGTATGTCTTTCCTTTCATGCCATCTTCACCTGCCAGGTAGATGATGCTTTTTAGCTGGTGGTAGGCTCCTAGCTAAACATCTTTCCCAAGCCTTTTATGTACCATCCTATTAACTTTTTCTTAGGAAACCCCATCTGCAACCAGTTACTGTTTCCTAACTTCTTAGGTACCTCTGTCTTCATGAAGACCAACTGCTTTGGGAAAAGTAATCATTATGATTGATGTAGTCTAGCAATGACCAAGTGTTATAAAATTATATTGTTTCTAGTAAGTATAAAGAATTTTTGGTAATTGATAAGTATTATTCTGTCTACCCTACAATTGTGTTTAGTAGTTCACCTTCCTTTATGATATCCACTCCACTATTTCACAAGGATAAAAGCAAGATGAAAGAGCGAGATACAGAAGGATGTCTTCAGTGAACCCTTTTAGCATCATTAATCGTGGCTACCTTTCATTGAATTCCAACTAAGTGTCAAGTACTGTTATGTGATTTTCACAACAACCCTTTGGAGTAGATGACTGTAAAGAAATAAAATTCCCCAAGTTCTTTTTAGCCCACTGGGTCAGTCAGGAGTTCCCTCCCACCATATCCCATCTTCTGTAGATTTATACTGCTCTAACCCTAAACAGTGCCCTTGAACCCACATCCTCAGGACTTCAGGCCTCTCCTCCTAGGCCTGGTCAGCATTTGCCTCTAGTTTCTTGTGATCTAGTGAGAAATTGTACATCCAGTTGGTTGAACATCCCCTTCCATGGCAGTTCCATAGGATGGCCCACCTCAGAATCCTGAAACTTCTTCCAGACCGTACTTCTGTACTCTTTTCTCATTTAAAATCTCTTCGAGATCTGTCTTTTACACAATTATCATATACTGAGTTCTTGCCCATTTATTCCTTCCTGTACCTGGAAGATCCATCAGCGTCCAGTTTCATAGCTTCCTCCCCTGGACTGTCAGTGTCTCCTCTGCAGGACTGATTCAGTGCTGCTAAGCACAGCCATGCCTCACCAAGTGAGGAAGTGGAGGATGAACCCCCACATCCCCAGATTTCTCCCAGATGAATTTCTGCAGATTGAGTCACAAAACTTGCTACAATTAATTGGGAGATTCCTGGAATCACTCTCACAGTCCTGAAAGAGCCACAATGTCTGTAGGACCCAGAATGGTCCCCGTCACTGTTTAAGTAAGGGAAGGATGTTGCCACCAGATGGTGCCAAAACTGCAGCTAGCACCAGGGCACATCTGGATTGTGCAGTCAATACCCCAGAAACTCCTGGCTGGCAGACCGCCTAGAGTCACTTGGGTTATTTGTTCTACTCTGAATTCACATCCCCACATTTCATGCAGTTATATTTTTTGGACTTGATTTGTTGAGTTGTGGCAGGGCTTTAATTGATCTCTTGTTTGGCTTGCTGGCTAGACTGTAAAGCCTCTGAGGATAAGGCTTCATTCACTAGTGTTTATTGAGCACCTACTGTATTTTAGCAGGGCAGATTTACCACAATGCTGAGGAAGCTTAAGCTGCGAGTGCCCTCACTTGTGTGAAGCCCGGGACAGGCCCTGGTAAGAAGCTCGTAGTGTTGTACGATTTTGTAAAACTTGCAAACATAAGATATTTTAGCCACAACTTGTTGAAACTGATGTATATTCCCAATTATACTTTATTAAACTTCTCCTCATGACAGGTGGTATTGGAGTGGCCAGGGTCGGCCTCGTGGACTTACAGCCTGTGCAGTAGCCCGGGGTCCTGTGCTTGTTCAGTGCTCTGCTGTCACTGAAATTCTGAATAATTTTCCATTTGCACTGAGCCCCACAAATTATGTAGCTGGTTCTGGGAGTGGCCATGGGCATTTTTGGACCCAGATAAAGGGAGGTTGAGTTGGGGATAATTAGGATTTAGTGTGATATATTTATGTGGTTCATAGTCACTTCCACGCGTAGTTAAGTTACTGCCAACTCTCCCAGTGGGGGAATGGCTTCCAGGAATACTCCTCTCTCCCACTGCGATGGCTTACCCAGTGTTGTGACACACAAAGCAGGACCAAAAGGTTGTCACAAATGAATATGTCTTCTGGTACCCAGCACCAGAAATGCGTAAGTTGTGGAGGAAAAACAAAAAACTGAGGCTCAGAGAGGTTAAGTAACTTCCTTAAGGTCATACAGCTGCTAAGTTGCAAGACCAGGTTTCCATTTAGTCTGTCCTTTCTAAAGTTTGTGCTTTTTACCCATTGCTGTCTAATTTCTGGAGCAATGAGTCATTTCCTCAGAAACATCTTCTAAGACCACTAGGTTAGGTTATAGACTTCATAATGCCT
The DNA here is from genome assembly GCF_011762595.2 of Tursiops truncatus. Lineage (NCBI taxonomy): Eukaryota > Metazoa > Chordata > Mammalia > Artiodactyla > Delphinidae > Tursiops > Tursiops truncatus. The sequence continues at coordinate 35,479,163 of NC_047040.1, forward strand.
GTCCTTTCTTTCAAAGCCCACATCACAACAATTTAATTACTAAAGTAAATGTCATCATTATGCTTCACCCTCCATGGAGGAAGCCATCTGTTTCGTTTACAGCTTAGGGTCTCAGCATGTATAGTCAGTGAATTAGATTCTTTAGGTCTACTAATTTTCAGAGGTACCTTTGAGTGGCTTCTTGCTTCAAACGCTTTCTTTCTCGCCTTTCCTCCTCTCCCCACCCCGGGTGGAGGTGTTTGAGGGGGTCCTGGGAACCACAAAACATTAGACTCAGAGTTAACACTGGAGAGTGTTGAGATGGTGCAGTTGGTAATGGAGAGGTGTTATCATTTATTCATTCTCACCTTCATGTGACTGCCTGATGCCCATTCTAGGTACCAGGTACCCATTTCTAAGGGGGCGGGGGTTCTGGTCACATGTCATAAATGTATCTGTTTCATCGTTTTATATTTTCGTAAACTGAGGCATCTTAAAATGGGGGAACACCTGTATCCAATTTTCCCCAGAATATACAACTGAGTTCTCTTATACTCCTCATTTCAGATGAGGTTTTCTGATGACACCATCTGGGAAATGTCACTTTGATTAAAGTAAATATGCAGCATAGTTAACACTGGGAGCCTATGTGAATTTCCCTAAGTAGCCACATCTTACAGAAGCAGAAGGCAGCTGGCCCTTTGGGTTAGGAGAACTTAAGAGTGTTGCATTCCACGCTTTGGTGTCAGCCGAATGGCAGTGTGTGGCCAACTGAGCTCTGAAGGGTCTTGTATATTTTTCTTTTCTTACCATTGGGCATTTTTTTTTCTTTTTCAGTTTATTTTGTCACTAAGAAAAAAATATATAAAAATAAAAAACTGAGCTTTATGATTGCCAAGTTTTTCTTCCAAACTAAGAAAAGAAACCAGTTGTTGAAAAATATGATGAATGGCATCCTTTGTTTTATTTTCAGTTCAGCACATGAGGGCACTGCTGTTGGAATGAGGCCAGATTCCCCAGGCAGTAGGGAGCCTTGGGCTGAAAGGAGACCTAGTTATTTTGTGGGGAGGGGGTAAGGTTGGTGTGTCAGGATTTCCTCTCAGCTCTCGCAAACATCTCTTTGCTTTCTCACGTGCCCACCCCTCCTATCTTTCAGTCATTCTTTGTGTTTTCAGCGCTTTCTACTGACGAGGATATTGTCTGTTTTTAAGGAAACACCACTGGTACAATGTGGGTCTTTCAGCCTTTAAGCTGTGGTTTTCGCAACTTCCACAGCTACTGACTTATTTGACTGTGGGGTCATGTATGGTTGAGGGCAGTAGTCAGTTTTTAATGTGTAAGCAAACCCTGCGATTGTTAGCATTATTCCTTCTTTATTGTTGTCTTGTTACCAAGTGGTTTGGGAGAGCCAAGGAGCAGAGTCTAAGTTCTTTGTCTGCAAGTCAACCCCAGAGTAGTCCCCTTTGGAACTTCCTCTGCCACCTGCCCACATGCTGGAATTAAGGGGAAGGGCTGGGTAGGAAGGACCACACTTTACTCTCAAGGCGGCAAGGGAAATGTCTCAGATGACTTCAAAGCATCCACATGTTCCTAAGAAATTAAATCTAAAATTGCTCTGTGGATTTGGGTAAACCATAACTCAGCAGAACCTGTAGCATTTCCCCAATTCAGAAGTCCCCTCTGGAAACTGTGTGTACCTTGGCTGGCATATTTAACTCATCTGTTATAAATTTTGTTTGCAAGGGTGTTTTCCTCCCTAGACTGTGAGCTCTTTGAGACTGTTTTATTCACGTTGGTAATACCGTGCCTGGCGTGAGAAAAACTTTGTTGAATGAATTAATGGACAAATAACTGAATTCAGAACACTGGGGTGGGTCAGAACTAGTCAACTCTTTAGGCATAGATGGCTTAATTGTTCATCATCAGACTCGAGATTTTGTTGCATGAAGTTGAGTTACATTGAGACGTTGCATTTAAGGGAAGGAACCGTTTGGAACTTCCGGGGAACAAAGTTTGGCTCAGCTTATGTGTGAGGCTGGGGAAACAGGGTTGGAGACACCAGAATTCTTCATGAAGACAGGCAATAAAGTGACTCCAGAATGCAAACACCTGACTCTAACTTCCCACGGAAAGATCAGCAGAGGGCAAAGTGTTAGTCTGAGTGCCTCTCATCTCTTCGTATTGTCATTATTCTTAGATTCAGACCGTCTCTCAAATGCCCTGTGATCCACTTGTACACTCTTTAAGCAAAAATGATGCCAGGTTCTGTTCTGTGATTACCAGATTGGAGCTTTTCTCTCCCTGCTTCATTCAGTTAATTGAGCTGTGCTGGAAGGTTCAGTAATTTATTCGATGGAGTCTTTCTGTGCAAACAACCGCAGGCTGAGGGAAGGAGACTTAGCTAAATCTCTCAAACACTTGAAGTGCAGAATTCATGTTTTGGAAAACACCAGGGAGTCAGTGTCCTCAAATGTCATCAATAAAAGACAGTCTCCGTCATCAGCGCTTCATTCTCAACTGAGCTCAGAGCTGCCTTCTCTTATTGCTTTTTACATGTTTGCAGTATCTCATTCTTTCCTTGATTCTGGATTTTCACACCATATGGCCACATCTTTAAGTCATTTTTCAGCTGTTCTATTAAATAGTAAAATGAGATACAGAACAGATTTCTTTGATTTTAAAATAGCATTTTGAGTTTGTGACTTTTTTGTAAATAAAAAAGAAGTAAAGCCCTCAAAAGCATGAAATTTCAGGTATTCCTACCCAGACAGTGGAAGATGTAGCTTTTTACTTACTTAGACTAAATATATGTTTATCTTGTGGAATTTCAACTGCAGTATAAATTGATTCATTCATCCTGCATATTGAAATTCATTTCTACTTAAATAAGATTTAGCCTCCACTGTTGCTAATGAACATAGATTGAAAATGAAATTGAAAGTATATCTTTTATAACTATTCAATATCATATTTCTCATTAGAAATGATTACTATAGCTTATGAGCAAACATACTACCTATCAATAATGCTCTATTGCTATAATTGTAGTTGTGATTCTAATATTTAATAAAGTAAAATGTAGGATTCGTTTATATTTTACTTTTTTTTCTGGAATATTTAGTGTCAGTTTCATGAGAAGCTGCAAAGGAGAGAGTGTTACTGCTCACATTTAGATCTCACCAGTGTAGAGTTGATCCAGGTGGCTTAAAGCATTGAGTCCTACAATTTAATACAGTTTACTTCTTAAAAGATTAGACATTTAAAAGGCTATTAAATATTTACTGCTTGTTTTCTGAGCCAGAAGGGGCATTTTGGGGTAAACGGTTTGGTTTTCTTTTGTTTTTTTAAAGAATAGCACTTAAAAAAAGAAAAGCGCTACATGAACAAATTTTGTAATATGAGTAAATTTGCCATCGATCCAGACTTTAGCAGCAGGGACTGTGTCAATCACAGTTAATCAGCTTATGAGTATGTGATCTGAAATCTTCAGTTACCCATTAAAATCTGGACATCGACTTGAAGAAGTGACTGACCTAGAGTTGATTTGTTTAAAGTTAAAACCAAGTGCACTCAACATCCAGAAGGTCAGTAGTCTCTTAATTGTAATCCAATGAAGTCAGTTTTAGGTAGCATACAATTTGTGACTTTTATAAATACAGTTCACATATTTTTACTCTGATGATGATATTATTTGCTGGGGAAAGATACTTCAGTTAGGGATAAGTCCACTGAATGAGAATATTTTGTTTACTATTGATTTTTTTTAGTCATTATTTAATATGATACCTAGGAAAGAAGCACTTTGGAGCAGCCATTCTAAATAATTCAGGTAAAATTATGCTTTTTCTGAATTATTTGGTATATTCATTGTTTTTATTGTCACCATGATGAACTTAAACCAAATTTTAAATGACAGTAACAAAAAGGTAAAAAATTATTTTTAATCCTGTTTAAAATGTTAAAAATCACAGTCACGTCATGTGTTCTATTGTGTCTTTTTTATAGCATAAATCTCTGGAAGACATAGACGATATCACCCAACATGTAGTGTACCATTTCTAGAATGTAAAGATTGTCTTTAATAAGCTACAATTCAGAGGGCTGCGTGTTTTCCACAAAGCAAAAATCACCTCTCAGCATTTACTAAGCACCTAAAAGTTATTGGTGGTAGAAAATAATATAGACACGGTGCTTTTTCCTAAAAGCTTGAAATTAAGAGAGACAGAGGGCTTCCCTGGTGGCGCAGTGGTTGAGAGTCCGCCTGCCGATGCAGGGGACAGGGGTTCGTGCCCCCGTCCGGGAAGATCCCACACACCGCGGAGCGGCTGGGCCCGTGAGCCATGGCCGCTGAGCCTGCGCATCCGGAGCCTGTGCTTCGCAACGCGAGAGGCCACAACAGTGAGAGGCCCGCGTATGCTATAGACAAATCAGAGGGGCAAGCATTCCCCAAACTCTGCATTGTCGTTTTCAACCTGAAAGTGAGCACAGAGATCCCCTCCTTGAAGGAAATCCTGCAGTGGGTTTGGAAGAGGTGCCAGTCTATTGGTGCTTTCAGGCCATTACCTGGCAGGTGGCAGCTTATTCTTCTCAGAAAAGAATTTATTCAATAACTACTTATTGAGGATCTTCTGTGCATCAGGCAGTGTTTGTTCTAGGACATGGAGCTGTGAATGAGACAAGGCCCCTGCCCTCAGGGAACTTGCTTTCTAGTGATAGTCTACAAATAAGCAAGTAAATAGAAAAGCTGTCATATGATGCTAATTACTACATAGAAGTAAAAAGCAGAATAAGGAGGATGTGAGAGTCTAGGGTGCGTTTGCATTTTTGTAAGATGGTCAGAGAAGGCCTATTTGATAGGTGCCTTTTGCGCTGAGATAGGACAGAAAGAACACAGTGTACTTGTATGGAGGAAAGGCAAGGCAGTAGGACAGCTGGAATAAACCAGACAAAACCCTCCTCTCTAGTTACCTTGTATTGAATGATCATGTTTGACACGGCATCACAAGTGGGAAAGAGACAACTTACAAGAGTATTCAGGTCAAAGGGTCCCTGATTCTCCAGTAAATACCATTCTAGAAAAATAATTTTGCCCTCTACTGTTTATTGAATGCCTGTGTGGCAGGTGTTGGGTTGGGCATTTTGCAACAGTCCAAGTCGAAATTTTTCTTTAGGCACACTTGAAAATATAAAAAATCTATGAGAAAATAAAAATTTGCCAGCTCCCACCTTTTCTACCAGTCTGTACTCAAACAGATAATATTAATGAGATTAATATCCATTACTATTCATCTGGAATTATACACTTTTTAGGGCATCTGTATTTTCAGTGATGAAGTTTAGGGATTTCTGTCCATCTAAGACATGTCAGGTGGGGTACTGATTCATTTGAACATCAGTGTATGGAAAAGTGATCTTCAACTGGGATGATTAGCGATGCAGATTTTCCTCTTCATGCCTCTCCTTTCTGTAAGGTTTTGGTCCTACTCTTTGAACTAACCTTGCAGAGAAAAAACAATGATAGCAAAGTGAACTGCACATATAATGAGTATCTGTTAAAATAATAGCTCTGGAAAGCAACTGAAGTTTAATGCAACACAGGAATTTTCTCTTCTTCTTTAGCAGATTCACATTACAGCTGGTTTTAGGTCTTGGCCCAAGTGGTTGTGTGTTCTTGATGTCAATGCCATATGTTTAGGGGGAAATATCACTCCAATAGCCATTTAGACCCTCTCTTCATTCATGTATGCTATGCATTTATTTTAATACTGGATTCTGCTTTTTTTAAACGAAAAGGTCTAGATCAAAAATTGGCTTAGAGTTTTAACTGTCTTTGTAATCAAATCATGGTTAGCTTTGAAGAATGGATAAGATTTTGTGGTAAAGATTCACAAGGGCAAAATGACTGTATAAATGTACTTCACCAAACTTCAAAAATACTTTTATCCCTTCCTTTGTTCTCTAGTTTGTTTTTGGTAATTTTATTACTTTTTAAATGGACGATGAAAGTTCATATATGTTTTATGTTTCTGTCAGTTGCTTCTCAAGTAAATATCCCCCTCCTCAATCTATTCCCAGGCAACTTGCATTAACCTCCAGAGGGTTTATATGGAAAACCAGACAAGAACGATGCCTTGGGTTATATGTCCTTTATTCCTATCTCACCTAATTTATTATTATTTTTCAACCTCATGTGTTATTTACATTTCCAACAGTCTTATTATGTTTCTGAGGGAACTTTGGACAGAGAGATACTTGCAGGCAGTTTGAGATGTTAATTTCACATGTACAAGTGTGGCGATTAGGATCAAGGCCTGTCTCCAATAAGAGAAAGGAACTTGAGTCCTCTTTCAGGGACATGAAGAAAGCCTCATTTCATCGTTTTCCCAGGGTCTCCTCTGGCCATTGTGTGATTCCAGAAGCATTTTGAGGTCACTCTGTTTGTGTGTGTGCCCCTGAATCCATCCATTAAATACAAATCAAAGAATTCTAAATTTAATAACATATTTGAGAGTACAATGAGAATCTAGAGAGAGAAAAAAAGATGTCTTCCTTAATTGAACCAGAATTGATGATTAAATTACTTGTGCTTGGTACTAGGATATTTGAAAATTTAAAAAACAGTCCCCATGGTTTTTGTCTAGGATCTAGCTTTGGATACAAAGTATGCACATATGGAGTAATTAGAGAGCAATTTGAAGCAGTGCATGGACACAAGAAGGAGATAAATCTCTATGCTGGGCATAAATGGCCTGTAGAAATAAGAAATCATCAGAGGAAATTCAATCAGTTTTTCAGGAAACACAAATTATTGAGAAGGGTGAGAATATTGAAGAATGAGATAACATAAGCAAGAGCACAGAAATAGGAAATAAACGGTACCTAAATGGGCTGGTGGTAGGCATGTATGCGGTCAACATTGAAGGTCGAGAAAGTCCCAGGCCTTGGTTTTTGCCCTCAAGGAGCTAGCTCATAGTCAGCAGGGAGAAGAGTATGCAAGCCACCTAATATAGCAACAGTAAGTGAGAATAGATGGTAAGAGTAAAAAATCCTGTGCTGCTGGAGGGAGTCTGGGCAGGCTTCTTGAAGAAGGAAGTAAAGTTTGAAGAACGGGACAGGCACTTTCAACAAAGGAATACCAGATTTGGTTGGATAGAAGTGAGATCTCTAGTGAGAAACAATCTTCCATGCACTTTAAAATCTAGTATCAATTATTTCTAAATTTAACGAAAGACCTACTACTTTGTGAGACCTTCTTGCACAATTGCTTTGGGACTTCATATTTGTGAAAATTGTTAATTCATCAGGTATAATGGAAAAATTATAATTTTCCCCAAATTGCATCTTCCATCATTTTTTAGGTTTTTAGGTTTTTTTCTTTTTAACAAAATTCACAGTGAATTGTTTTTTATATATAAACTTGTAAGGAGAGAAAAGACAAAATTCATAATGGAAAACCCTCCACATTATTTATCTATGTGTTTTTATCTTCTAAAGGGGGTAATATAGTTAATTCTTCTAGTACCACTATGAAAATGAACTCACATAAGTGATGTGAATTTTCAAATCTGATAGCATATACAAATACAGTGTAGCATATAGTATATATGAATAGGTTTATAGGTATACCTGCGTGCATATATATGTTTGAAAAGGACACCTTATATTTGCATGTAGCCTCTCTCATCACCTGTACTGTAGCATCAAAATTTTTTCTTTATACTCTTAGTCCTTTGGAAACCACAGTCATCAGAGTAAACAAAGTAGATGGCCTTTACTGTATAATATTATACGGATTTAACATAAATTTCACATTATGTACAATGACACTATTAAATGTGTTAATACAACACATAAAATGACCAATTCTCTTTAAATTTTAATGTTTAGCATATTTGTTTTGATTGTACGTGTGGGAACTATGAGAGCAGCTCTGCAAAAATACTTTGCAGGTTACCATAGTGACTAAATTGTAGTGCTTTATGGTGTTGTCCTTCCCCTGGGTCTTACTTTAGTTTCATGTTTTTTCAATCACAATCCAATAGGTGACATTTAGATTTTCCTATTCAAAAAAAATATTTTTTGTATACTCACATATAGGTTTATAACTTTACATAAATGTATAATTTGATCATGTTCACACACTTAAAGTAAAATCTCCTTTTTCTCTTCCTCTTTTTGCTGGGTCCCCACATCTCACTTCTCTTCTTCCTTCCCCCAGTAGGCAGTGTTAACAAATGATAAGTATCCTTTCATTTTTCCCGTCTGTTTCCATACAACTGTATACAGACCTATATATGCATTTACAAAAATAAAGCAGTATTTCATGGAAATCCTTCCAAATTAATTGATATACAATAGTTCCTATTTATTCCTTTTAATGGCTACTTAATATTCCATGTGGTAAATAGGCCATAATTTATTTAACCACTTCATTTCTATTTTTTCTACTATAAATAATGCTTCAATAAACATCATTGTAATTTGTCCTCACTGGTGGTGTTTTTATTTCTATGGGCTAGAGTCCAAGAAGTTGGGATTGCAGGGTCAAGGAATTTATTATGTATTTTAAATTTTCATAGATGTTACCATGTTACTTTCCCAAAGGACAGTAATACGTTATATTCATACCTAGCAATACCTGGGAGCATGTTTTCTCTTTGTCCCTACCGCAATAAGTGTTATAATTCTCTTTAGTTTTTGCTACTCTGATAGGTGTAAAGTAAAATTTTATTGTTGCTTTAATTTGCCTCTTCCTGAGTGTTAGTGAATTTGTTGGCAGACAATTTGGATGAGTTTAAAGAATATGTTTATTGAGAAATTGTATCTATATAAGAATTGCCTATTCATATCCTCACCCATTTATTAGATTCTACCTTTTAAAAAAAATCAAATTGTGAGATCTCTTTGTATATTACAAACATACCCCTTTGTATATCATCTCTGATACAAATATGTTTTTTCTATATCTATTGTTTCTTTCTTGCCTTGCAGATGTTTTATGCAATACATAAGTTAAAAAAATTTTTTTTTCTTTTGCCCATACCACGCTGCATGCAGGATTTTAGTTCCCCAACCACGGATCGAACCCATGCCTCCTGCAGTAGAAGCACAGTCTTAACCACTGGACTGCCAGGGAAGTCCCTAAAATTTGTTTTTTACATAGCCCTTCAAAAAGTATTTTAAGATAAAATTATCTAATTCTTTTCCTACCTCCCCAAAACAAAATCCTGTTGAAATTCTAATTGGAATGGCATTACATTTAATAATTGACATTTTTATGAAATTACATCTTCTCAGTCAAGAACCTGGTATGTCCTTCCACTAGCCAGATGTTATTTGACATTTTTCAATAGTGTTATGGTCCTTTTCAAAAAGGTCCTGTATCTTTCTTGGAAAATTTATTCTAAGTATTTTATTGTTGCTACTATAAATATATTTATCATTTATAGGTACCTAAATGGAGAAAAGATGTTGATATTTAGATGTTTATCTTATATCCAGCTATCTTAACAATTTTTAATTCTAAAGTTTTTTTTTTTTTTTTTTTTTTTTTTTTTTTTTGTGGTACGCAGGCCTCTCACTGTTGTGGCCTCTCCCGTTGCGGAGCACAGGCTCCGGATGCGCAGGCTCAGCGGCCATGGCTCACGGGCCCAGCCGCTCCGCGGCATGTGGGATCTTCCCGGACCGGAGCACGGACCTGTGTCCCCTGCATTGGCAGGCGGACTCTCAACCACTGTGCCACCAGGGAAGCCCGGTTTTGTTTTTTTTTAAACTTGCATTTCTCATAGGCTTCCTGGTCATGCATTCATATTACCGACAGAAAATACGTAGTTTTATATCTTCTTTTCTAATTTTTATACTAGATGTTTTATTTTCTTCAAAAATCCTCAAGACAGGATTAAATAATAATGAAGATACTGAGCATATCTGCTAAGTTCCTAATTATAATTAAGATACTTGCCATGTTTTTCCATTTAGGATAATATATACTCTTGATTTTTAGTAAATATTCTATTGTAGGTTGTTTTCTTCTGTTGCTATTATTCTTAGAGTTTTTATAATTGGAGATGCCTGCTGAATCATATCAAATATCATTTTGGCATTTATTAATATTTTCAGTGATTTTTTTTCTTACATGTGTGGTTGTAAGTAATTATGTGATAGATTTTCTGACATTAAACCACTTTACATTCCTTAAATAAACTGCCCTTAGTTGTATTAACTACTCCTTTGGCACATTGGTTCTATTTTTGCTAATATTATGTTTAGAATTTTACCTATATTTATAGTGAAATTGATCTATTTTTTTTTCTTTTTTGTGTTACCATCTTTAGTAGATTTTGACATTAAAGTTATGCTTGAAATAAATTCAAGAGCTTTCCATCTTTTGCTATAGTCTGGAATAATTTAAGTGTGTTTGCAACTCTAATTGTTGAAAGATGGGATAAAACCATATTGCCCTGTTGACTTTTTCAAAAAGATAGCTCTCTCTGTGGTAATTATCATATTTAACTTTTTACTTTTTAGGTCGATTTTGGTGATTTGTATTCACTTAGGAAATCATCCATTTCCTCTAGATTTTCAAATTGTTTGCTATGAAGTTACATATAGTATTTTCATAATTTTAAATCTCTTTTATATCTGTGGTTAAAATGCGTCCTGTTTCACTTTTATCACTATCAGGCTTTTGAGTATTTTTTAAAAATAACTTTATAGGTCTTTTCAAAGGATTAACTGTTTATGATATATTTATCCTTTCCATTTTTTGTGTGTTCTATTTTATTACTTTTATCTCTTGTTATTATTAATTCTTGCTTCCTAGTTTCTTTAGGTTTATTTTGTGGTTATTTCCCCAGTTTTTTGAGAGACAGCACTTAATTCTTTAATTTTTAGCCTTTTTTCTATAAAAACAAATAATTTAAGGCCATAAATTTTCCTCTGCAAAGATCTTGCTGTTTCTTTTTTAAGTTTTAAAATCTAAACATTTCTGTAATCTAATAATTTCTCTTTTTACTTCGTCTTCAGGGTTTATTTAAAAGAGTGTTTTTAGATTTCCAAGTTGCTGTGATGAGTTTGGTCATCCTTTTATTATTTATTTTTAATATTATTAGATTGTGATCATAGAGTATGCCCTGTTAAAATTTCTACTTAAAAACAGTCCTTTTCCATAGAATTCCTTTCTTTCCCTTCCCTTCAGCACTCCTGTTCTCATTACCTATTCATAACGTTTTGGCTGTTATTCTCTAATGCAGAAGTCACATTCCTTGCATGGAATAAAAACATGCAATGCTTACAACTCCAATTTTGCATTTAGTGGTAATGGCACCGTCACCACAGGAATACAGAACAAAGTTATGTCCTTGGAAAACATATGTATTCATACATATTTGTATAATTTATACTTTTATTTAAATATGAAAATATTAAAATTGGCTATCTGTGAATATGTACTGTGTTTTATTAAATCTAAGATCCATTGACTCTAGGTCATATCATTTTTTTTTTTTTTTTACCATTGAGAAAGAAGAATTTCTGCTGCTTGGATAACTCAATGACTCATGCTTCTTAGCACTTAAAATCTTGTACTTAAAGATTGCTTTTAGACTTCTTTAGACATAGAATTCTTTAATTGAAGTATAGTTGGTCTACAATGTTGTGTTAGTTTCAGGTGTACAGCAAAGTGATTCAGTTACACATATATATATATTCTTTTCCAGATTCTTTTCCATTATAGGTTATTACAAGATATTGAATATAGTTCCCTGTTCTGTATATACACTAGGTCCTTGTTGTTTATCTGTGTTATATATAGTGGTGTGTATCTGTTAATCCAAAACTCCTGATTTATCTCTCCCCCTCACCCCCCTACTATCCCCTTTGGTAACCACTAGTTTCTTGTCTGTCTGTGAATCTGTTTCTGTTTTGTAAATAAGTTCATTTGTATCATTTTTTAGATTCCACATATAAGTGATATCATATGATATTTGTCTTTCTCTGACTTATTTCACTTAGTATGACAGACTGATTTTTAATCATGTATTACTCTTGCATAGATAAAATTGAATGTATAAGTGGAATAAATTAGGTGAAGTATTCCCCAAACTTCTTTCACATTCAGAGTCTGGCTTTTCTGAGTCACTTTGAAATCATAGTCATTGATAGTCATATATGTTTTTATCACAAAATATCCTCTATGACATTAAGATGCAAAATATTTTAAAAGAATGCTTCACTATTATCTCTGAGATTTCCTCCCAAACCTCTGACACCAGTTCTACAAGTTTTGGTAAACATGCATGTGGTAAATAATGAATCATCATGTTGTACACCTGAAGCCAATTTGTTATATCAACTATATATCAATTTTTAAAAAATGCATGTGGTAGGCAGAATAATGGCCCCCAAAGATATCTGTATCCTAATCCCTGGAAGCTGCGACTAGATTACATGGCAAAAGGGAATTAAGGTTGCAGTTGGAATTAGGTTGCCAATCTGCCAACCTTAAAAATATTGAGATTATCCTTGATTATCTGTGTGCGTCCGACCTAATCACAAAGATCCTTAAATGCGGAAGAGGGAGGCAGAATAGGAGGTGAGAGTGGTGCAGTGTGAGAAGAACTTGGCCCACCATCACTGGCCTTGAAGGTGGAGGAAGAAGGCCGTGTGTGAGCCAAGGAAAGAGGGCGGCGTCTCAGGACTGGGAACGGCACGGAACTCCCCCAGAGCTTCCCTAAAGGAACGCAGCCCTGCCGACACCTTGATTGTAGCCCAGTGAGACCCATTTCAAACTTCTGGACCCCAGAATGGTAAGATAATAAATTTGTATTGTTCTAAGGCACTATTTTTGTGGATTTGTTGAGCAGCAATAGAAGACTAAAACAGTGTGCAAGCAATGAAAATATTTCAGCACTGACCCCTGGCTGACGGCAATTTGAAAATATACCCTGAGACATTAAAATGTGAAAAATATGTACCTTGAAATTGATGAAATATGGTAAATGTATATTAAACAGGTGTCATAGGAAGGGTCATCTTAGCAATTGTGACTGTGGACTTAAGATGGTCTTGTGATACTCAGAATCCAGTTAGACATCATTTTAATATCTGAGGTAATTGTGTCGCTGCCAAATCAGAAAAATATGGAAAGAAGTGGCACTCCATCAAGTTAAAGGTCTTTAGGGCTAGGTGGGGTTATATGTAGATACTATAAGAGCCAAGAAAATAAGAGTAAATTAATCAAGTGATGTGGTAACTGGGATACGGGCTGAGTGTAACCCTCTAAATTAAAGTTCTGGAGCCCCCCCCCCCATTATACACTGTAAACAATTCTGGAGGCAACCTATTGTCCCAGACAAGAATTGGGACAATGTTCACGCCTGTGGTCATTGCAACAACCTCACAATCAAGGGTGTGACACAAAATTGTTTAGGACAACATTATTGTTCTGTTGGTGACTAAGCAGCGTGAAATCCAATCGTGAATTACTGCCAGTCATAGCTAAAACTTTATAAAGATGTAATTTGAAATAATATCTACAGGTTATGAGTAAAAAGCACTACAGTTTAAGAATCTGTAAGGTTTCAGAGACCCTTATAGAAAGAAAAGTATCTGATGTTATATAATAATTCAGGTCACTCACATTTGAGATCTGTGAAAATACTTAAGAATATGCTCTAACCAAACAGTGAGTGAAGCAGGATAGATAAGTCAAGTTAGGGAAGATGAAAGAACAAATAGTGGTGAGAGCAAATATTTCCACTTCATCATATGGTTGGGAAATCCTAATTTTTAGCTTCAGATGAGTAGCATCAAGTATTCTCCCTCTTCTTATTTTTGTTCACATGAATATCAAACTTGCCCAGCATTTCTAATTAGCTGGGCATGTGTTCTAACTATTCTTTGGCTACAAATCACTCTTCAGTGGTGGTGTAGTTGCTGTTTTGAACAACTCAGATCCCTCTTTCCAAAAACCCTCAGTTCCCAGCTTCTGAGACAGTTGGTTGCTGACAGCTCACAGATGAGTTTCTCCCAGGAATTGCCCCCAGACAAAGGGAGATGGCTTGCCCAAGTCACGCTTCCTCCCTGGAAAGAGCCTACATCATAACTGGTTGATGTGTGGTACAGAGCCCCAGCCTCCTTGCCTCAATCTCAGCAACTCTGAGGGAGTTTCCCAGGTCCAGTGGCCCCCAGTGGATTGGCTGAGGCCTCTATTGCAACTGCATTGCCTTTAAACTTCCTTGGCCTAATGCTGCTCCCTTTACCCCTGACAGGTACCCTCAATCAACTTCTAGCATGCAAATCCCAGGTCTGAGTCTGTTTCCCAAGCAACACAATCTACAATGGGGATTTTGGAGCTGAATCACATGCCAGTGACTGGCAGCGAGGACTCCCATCCCTGGTGTTAGATGGAGTGCCAGTAGCCCCTGGCATACAGTTTGGGTGCAAATCATAAACTTTACCTAGTGGTGAGCAGGGAATTGATATGTGTAGACTGGAATGCCCTGATGGAGGAATACTGCAGGCATTTGAGGGTAGGAATTATAAGAATTTTGGAATCAGACTGCTGTTGCTGACAACCATTGATAGATCAGGGCAAGGCAAGTTGGAGGGTAGTTACTCACCGAGTGGGCCTACTTGGTAGCATATAATGACATTCTCATTTCCAGTCATTGGAAGGCAGAAAAGGCTAAACAAGGGCAATGGAGCATCAACACCGATTTAATTCTCAACCCTGAGAGTTTGGCTACATTGAATTTAAGGCCGCAGTTGGGATGGAGTGGGACCCTGAGACTTGCAATGGGGACACGTGGGATGATACCCTTGAAAATCTTGAATCTGCAGATTTATCTGAACTCTTTAGGTCTGCAGAAGTGGCCCACTCCTCCCTGTCAAAGGCTGGCATTCCCTTCCTTGTTTGCAAAGTCTTCTTTTTTTCAGCACAATATGCACCTCAATCAGAATATACCCAACCTGCCTGCAGGCTACCAGACCAATAACTCGGTGATTTACAGTATAACTTGGCTAGAGAATGGCTAGACCTGCTAAGGAAGGAGAGGAATTGTATCCAGAAGGTGCTGCAGGACCCAGTTCATGTGTTTGGGCAGTTGTTCCACTAATATGTAGCAGAGCCCGAGGGCTCCAGCCTCTGTTTGGTCCAACAGAGACACACAGATTGGAATTATGAGTGTGCATGTGGGCAATGGATGGATTTTCTCTATGAAATGATTACACCAGGCCTAGATAATTGGCAAGAACACTAATATTTTCCAGTAAATTTGAGAAGTTTAGATTCCTTGGCATACCAAATAACCCTTCTAGAATATGTTTCACTTCAGCTTTCTAGTTCTAGTCTTGAAATTTTACTTGAACGGACATTAATAAAGTCTTTTGCTCAGATGATGTAGCCAACTTACAAAAAAATTGACTCTCTGTGTAACTATGATTTGAAAATAGCAGGAGATATTTCAGTTGGCTTTCTCTTTACTTAAATTAAGGAAAGCAGTGCTGTGTGAAATCTTTGTTTTGCAGTCAATCTTTGTACTCATGAACTTGGAGAGGTGCCTTTTAAGAATGAGTGAAGGTTTCAGTTGTAATCTGATGGAAAAGTACTTGAGCAAGTGCTCCTTCTTGGTAAAAAAAAAAAGGCCTCGTGCTGATCACTTGATACGTGTGTCCAGTGATAGAGGCTTCCTTAGCCATTAGAAATGCACTCATAGATCACTGGAGTTGGTAGAAATTGTTTGCCTCTCACAGGAATTTGCAATTACACTAGAATGTCATCATTTCAGGAAACTATAAAGCAATGAACATGTTTACTTTCAGCCACAAAGGAAAAAAAATATCCTGAGAACCAGATTTTCTTGGCAGTTTGAGGCATTTATTAGAAAATCTGTAATTTCTTTTTTGTACTCCCACACTCAGTGGGCATCCCCTTTAATGGAGATATGTCAAGCCTGTAGAATTATATGGTACATTCTGAACTTGCTTTGCTGGGAAAATAAGACTCAGGACTTAATTTATAAGCTTGTTGAGTTCACCACCCTCCTGGCTCCCTGGAAGGAGGAATTAAAGTCTCATGATGGCTTAAAGGGGCCTAAAGTGCTCTCAGATGCCCTTAGACACTCAGAATGGAGGGCACTGAATTTTGACACTGGTATTTTCCTGTTAGTAATGTGCAGTGCAGAAAGGTTCTCTGCAAAGTTAGACTCTATGGGAACTTTCTGGGTCATCCCACTTGATGGAGAGTGTCTCTATTTTTATGCATTTCTACTGTGTTCCCAATTTTCTATTCCTCCCCACCTAGAAACATACTGGCTTCCAGGTGGTAATTTCTTCAAATGTGCTCTCAATATGGAGAGAAAAAGAATTATTCATGTGTTAGGAGATAAGGCCTAGCTCCTCTCTAGACCTAGAAATGCACCCGCTGGCCACATTCCAGTTGCTGGCTGTGCTGTCCTGGGTCAGTGTCCACTGTGAATGGTGATGACTTCAAATGGACTTCCTGTTTAAGTGCAGGTGTCAGCAATTTTAATCCAATAGGATTTATACCTACTTCGGTTAATATTTCTTCTTCTTGCTTCACTGGTTCTATCATTATATTTTTTTATATCCACTAAACTGACTAAAGTCTGCATACCCTTTTGCAACAGAGTCTGACTCCAATTTTTGATCTTTGGTTGCTGACAACTTTTAAGCCTCAATCCTCCTTCACCCACTTGCACCCCACATCTACACATCCAGATGCTTCGCTGCTGGAGGGAGGTTCAAAACATGCAAACCCCTGCCTTTGTGGGAACCCTCACCCTGGCCTCTCACCACCATAAAAACCCCAAGCCAGTCCCATTTCCAAATTCTCTTGAGCCATTTTCAGATCTGCTTTGGAGTTGCCCTGCTCTCCCCAGACAGACTGTGAGTACGATGGCCATTTTATTTTGTTTTTTGCATCAACATAGCTAGGCCACAGTATCCAGATATTTTGGCAAACATTATTACAGATGTTTCTGTGAAGGTATTTTAAAAATGAGATTAATATTTAAATCAGTAGACTTTGAATAAAGCAGATTACCCTCTGTAATGTGGGTGGGCCTCATCAGATTACCCTCTGTAATGTGGGTGGGCCTCATCCAATCAGGTGAAGGTCTTAACAGAAAAAGACTGACTTCTCTTGAAGAAGAGGGAATTCTGCCAGGACCCACCTTCAGACTTGAACTGTAGCATCAGCTCTTCCCTGGGTTTCCAAGCTGCCAGCCTACCTTGCAGATTTTGGACTTTCCAGTCTCCATAATTGTCTGATCCTTAAAATAAATCTCTCTCTCTCTGTCTGTCTCTCTCTCTAAACACCCTCCCCCCACACACACACACACATCCTATTGGTTCTATTTCTCTGGAGAACCCTAATACAGTGAATAATCTTTTTCATTTACTTTTGGTGTGTGTGTGGCATTATAATATCTTAATATCTGAACCAAATAGTGGGTGGGGTTCACCCTGTATCTACAACAGTGTCCACAACATCTTTAATGGTAGAATATTTTGTTTTTATTTCCCAACCTCACCTTGCCCAGTTGACTCTTGGGTTGTGTGCAGTTTTGGTAACGTGAGACACAGAGAGGGACACAGAGAGAGACCAAAGTGACGCTCATGAGGCCAAGATGTTTAATTAAATCCCATACTTGCATGGGAAACTTCCAGTGCTCAGGATTATATGTCATTGGCTAACAGGTAGTGTCCCTGCCATCTGTCACAGGACTTAGGCTGTTAGGATGATGGGGCTGGCAATGCGAGTAAGGTAGAGGAGCATGGTTAAAACTGAGAAGGATGTTGTGAGATGTTTTGTGACAAATGTAAGCTTTGGTTAGTAGATGCTCATTAGAGCTGGGTGACAGACCGCTCTCATTACATGACAGATATAGCCCTAAAAATCTAAGATTCTTTGGGCAAGATCAGTTTCTGGATTTCCTACATTATATCATGATTCCAAGGAGTCATGGCCACTTAAAAAGGGACACTGCTACTGTAATAATCTACTCTGAGCCTTGGTTTCGTTATAAACTGGAAGCTATCCTTGTTTCATTGGATTGTTGTGAGGGGCAAATCGGGAAACAAACTAAAGAAATTAGTACCGAGCCTGGTACATATTAGGTTCTCAAGGCATATTAGTTTCATTTGCTTTCTCTTCCTTCTTTCCTGCCCACCTTTCCTTCTTCAGTTCCTTTCTTTATTTTCTAAAGTAGATTGTGGGAAGAGGGGGAGAAATGGAGGATGGAGAGATTTTACTCAGTGCTATCATTATTGGCAGCAACCAGACACATGAGTGCAGCTGTCTGGAGCAGAAAAGCAAGACGTGTCCACTAGCGTCTGCTGTTTGGATACCACCTCCACTCTTTCCCCCAACCAGGAACTTTGATAACTCTTTGGGAAGAATGTGAGCAAAGCTGAAGTTACCCCAGAATTGGTGGGAGAACAATCAGAGACATAGCTGTACTGTTTTTGGTTTAGTGGAAGTTATGGTTTAGTTATGGTTTAGGATTTAGACCTATATACACCTGCATTCAAATATTTGGACTTAAACTTGCCCTAGGGCTGTGTGTCTATGGGAAAATTAATTTTACTCTCTGTCTCCGTTTTCTGATCTTCAAAATGGGGAAATAAAGGACTCTGTGGTTGGTTCAAAATCAAGTCATTCAGTTCCCATGGTGCCAAGAAGTGTTGGTTACTGAGAGCTTGCAATGAAGTCCCTACTGGAATTGCTCTTGGCCTTAATGGAATTACCTCACTCAAGTTTACATCCATTACCAGGGAAATGACTGGTCAATGCAAGGAAACAAAGACCAGTTCTGGGCCAACTCTGAAGGGGCATTTCGTCTCAAGAACTCCCTGGGGGATCAGCTCAGTTCTTTGTTGCAGCACCATTGCCTTCAACCCTTCCTTCTGCTTAATTTTACTTTCTTTACTCTCTTCTGTGTGTCATTCCTGAGAGCATGCTCCAAAACACTTTGTCCACAACAGGAAACGTAACCTTAGAATCTATTTCTTGGAGAATTGGACCTAAGGCAGTTGGTGTCAGGAGTGGTTTAAGAAAGCAGACGATGAAATGTGATTTTGGAGCTGCCTTACTCTCTGGCCAGCTGGCAGTGAGAAACTAGTGCTGGTGCAAAGTTGAGCAATTGCAATTGTTTCAGTTTTATCCATTGTGAACAGGGATAGAATAATGGTAGGAGGGAAGGCACTCAAATATCTCAAGAGTTTGTGAGATTCTGAGGGAGGTAGTAAGGATGATGGAATGGAACGGCTGTTGTTGAGAGCTATCGCATGCATTGGATAAAGACAGTGGAAGGGTTTGAGTGATTAATCACCAATGTAAGAGGTATTGTGCATGTCAGAGGAACTCTTTGGGAACATATAAAGAAACTCTTATCTCCTATGATCAAGGACAGAAGAACCTGAGGGTCATTTCTAAGCCATAATTCTAAGGCCAGCAGAGCCCCAGAGAAGGTTGGATTTTCAACTCCAGAAAGTGTGTTATATCAAGACTAGGGCCCTGGTTGGGAAAGAATTGAGCCCTGAGTCTAAAAAAGGGGATATATGAATTGATGCCCTAAAAAAACCTTAACACCCTGCCCCCATTCCCTTGAAATCTCTTAGTTGGCAAATGTGGTCTACTTCTCCCTATTAAAGGCTAGCATTGCCCCTTCCTGGATGGAAAACTGCAGAGGCCTGTGCTTTGCAAGACAATATGTACCCTTCAGGATCTACCCCCACCAGTCCTCTGGCCTCTAGGCAAACAGAGAGTCGAGTCCAAGTAACCTATCCAGGGAATCGCTGGGCCTGCAGAGGGAGGAAAGGGACAAAACAACAAAAAAGCTGGAAGAGTTGGCTACACAATCTGGGAGAAAATATATGGGACTGGATCCTGAAGATGCTGGATTTATAAGGGCAGAACGTGAAGTTGGGTAAGGGAGAGTATATTGATAATGAAGCACTGTCCTAGTCTATAGAATGTAACACTCTGAAATGGGCACTGGTTATATTTACACAAGATAACACAATGATAAGCTGGCTCCTGGATGACTGGAAAAGGTTATGACCCACACTAAGTGATGTAGAAAAGCCCGAACTGGTGGGACAGATGGTGGAAGGACCAAAAGGCTCAGACATGAGGACATGCAAGAATGGATATATTGTATAAGACTAGAAAAGCCACCAGCTGACTACATTCCAAGGACAACCCAGAGGCCATTCCACCAACAAAAGTGATAAGGAATTCACTGGTCAGAGAGGGACCAGCAACACTAAGAAGAGCAATGGTGTCCTCTGTAAGCCAGGGACATGCTATTAGAGAACTGGGCTCCCTCACTGCCACGAGGATGATGGGATCCCAAAATAGTAGAGGCCAGGTGGTGGTTTTAAACATCAGAAGCAAGGTGTGATGCATTTATCATAGCAGCAAGGTCATGGTAATAGTCAGAGTGATGTGACACACATAGGGCCACGGAGATGGTTAATAAAACACAGCAAGGAAATCTCAGCAAGGGAATCTCTCAGTCTGTACAATGGGAAAGAGATCAAGTAGGCTAAAAGCAGGCCTCTCCTCCCCTGCAAAAAAAAAAAAGTCACAATCCCAAACCGGTGTCTGGACTTTAGCCAGTTCTCAGATCTAGAAGGAAAGGCCAGGTCTCTAGGGGGAACGGCCCACATCACTGTGACAGGTATACATGGCAGTATATACAATACAATGGCTTATCCGTATTTTTCCCAAAGGGACCTATGACCATTTACTCAGGTAACTATACACTGGGGACTGGGTAGTACTCAGACATTTGTGAGTGCTGCTGGATGCAGGGCCCACAGGAGCACTGATTCTTGGGGAGTGAAATTGTTATCCGGGCCCCTGGTTAGACTGGGGGCCCTTGAGGACTGGTAATAAAATGGTATCTTGGCTTAGGCCCAGTTCATGATGGTTCTACTGGGTCCGTGAACTCACCACCCAATGGTCATTTTCTGGTGCTCAAATTCATAATTGGAATATTCATACTTGGTAGTTAGCGAAACCCCTACGTTGAGTAGTGGGCTTGAGTGTTAAGAGCTATCGTAGTGGGGAAGTTTCAAACGCTTTCAAGTGGAAGCGTTTGAAACTCCCCCCACCCCCATCACAACCAAATAATAAATAAAAAACAACATTGTATCTAAGGAAAATGGCGGGAATTAGTGCCATCCTTAAGACCTAAAGGACTCAGGGGTAGTGAATCACATCCCCATTAAATGAATCTGTTTCTGTCCCCTTCAAAAACCAAACAGATCTTAGAGGATGACAGTGGACTTCTCCAAACTCAGCCAGGTCGTAGCCCCGATTGCAGTTACTGAGCCAGGTTAGTCTTTTACCTAGCAGATTGACACGGCGATTATTACTACGTGGTGTGCAGCCACAGATCTGGCACATGTGTTCTGTCCCATCTTTGTCAGGAAGCGGGAGCAGAAGCAGTTTACACTCAGGTGGAACAGACAACAGTGTACATTTAAGGTCTTACCTCAGGGCTATGTTAACTGTCCCACCCTCTGTCACAGTCCCACCCTCTGTCACAATATAGTCTGAAGGGACCTGGGTCATCTGGATGTCCTGAAGAACATCTTTTTGGCCCACCATATTAATGAAGACACGCTAATCAGATTGGATGACCAGAAGTGGCAGGTGTATTGGAAGCCTTGGGAAGACACATGTGCTGCAGAGAATGGAAGATTAAACCCTACCATGATTCGGATCATGGGGTCGTGGGGAAGATTTGGGTACACTTGTATAAATATAGAGCATACTGCCCAGCACAGAGTCAGTCCAGTTGATGTTTACTAAGCCCTTACTATGTGCCACACCTTAAGAATGTGACACCTGCTCTTTAGTCCTCTGCAGGGAAAACAGAGTTAAGTGCTCTAAAAGAGGGTTTCCACGGTGTTACAAGATGATTTCATTATCCTAATTCTGCTGTTTTAATTGTTGGTGATATTCTTTTAAGACCTAAATGATAAAAAAAATTTGTTCTCTGCAAAAAAAATTTGTAACATTGCTTCCATCATTGGGTAACACAGAAATGTTCTATGGCCCAGAGTTTACAAAGAATCTTTTCATTTAATGAGCTAAATGACCATGCATAACACATTTAAATTATGACTTATACTTTTCTCATTTACCGGTTGTTTTTGTTCTTTTATACCATAAGAAATTAATGAGGCTGAGAAGCTTAAATCATGTTTTATGTATTTAAAATAATTATGATTAAAGGCCTTTTACACATGTGTATTTATCATGAATTCTTGTTCAAAGAATGATTTTCCGTGGTTCAAGAAGCAAAATCAATTTAAATCGGCAGCTAACGCACAGTTCTCAATTCCATGAGTCAACTGGACGCTGCTGACATTTTTATGTGGAACCTCCTTTAACATGATAAAAGTGTTGCACTAAATGATACGTCTAACACGGGAAAAGTGGGACACCCATTGTCTGAGACCCACGCTGGGATGTTCCGGGTCACGCCGTGGGCCACCGCCCATTGTTCTCATCTTCTCTGCTGAAGTTGACTTGGGTGACTAAACGGAATGGTGTAATAAAGTGCTAGTCTTGGCATTCGAGTCCAGTTAAATGTCAGGTGGCTGATGCACATGCCTCCCATTCTCCATCAGAGCGGGGAGTAAAGTCGCCCCCCGCATGTCCAGGATCCCCAGCACATGGCAATGAGAGGATTGAGAGGAAGCGCTGCCAGCTTGCACTTGGTCTGAATATTCAGAACTGCAGCGTTCCGCCTCTAAAGGGGCTGGATTCCGCGGCAGAGTGAGAGCTCCCAGCCCTGTGCAGGTCTCCGTGTGTGTGCGTCCGCCGGCAGGCAGATGCCCCTTGGAGGACAGAGTGTGTAATTATGAATATTTTAAATGTGGGTAGTTGATCCCTTTCCTATTCAGCATGTAGCTGTGAGTGAAGCTGCAGACAATGGCCAGAATCCTCTTTGTGCTAGCCTGAATTTATCTGAGAATATTGAAGTAAACTGCCAAAGGGCTCTCTATTCTCCCCTTCCCAGATATGCAGGGAAGAATAGAATCCAGCCTTTGTCTGGGTGGTGAATTTTTAAAGTGGTAGGTGCAGGGATAATGCATGAATAGATAACAGCTCTGGGGGACTCAGGAAATGGTATTTCACTAGGAGAAACAAATGTATGCTGTCTTTGAAAGGGAAGGAATATACTAAGGATCCAGGTATGAAGAGGTGACTTTTTTGGTAATAAGACAGAGACACTAAAACTAGTATCTGAGTGGCAAAGAATGATAGAAAAATTCTGCTTTGGGCTCCCCTCCAGCTTGCCACCTCCCGATTCTGAGATGTTGGACTGTTAGGTCACCTCTCCGAGACTCAGTTTTCTCATCACCACAATGGGGAGATTGGGCCAAATTATCTCCCTAGTTCCTTCTTACTCCATCTATGATCCTGTGACATGCTCTGAAGATTTTGGATGAACATGCAGTCCTTTAAAGGAGGGAATGACCTCTACAGCCCAAGAAAGCTTTTACTGAGTACTTAATACTCAGCCAACACAGTACTGAGTTGTAAGGATATAAGCCAAGAACGTTATCAGCTGTACTGGCGATGCTGAGGAGATAAAAAAGAGACTGAAACAGGGGACACATTGCGTGCTGTGTATGATAAGTCTAAGGCACCTCAGATGAAAGATATCAATGTAGAATGCACAAGTAAGGAGGTGAGATTTGAACTAAAATGGGAGCTGGGCTCTAAAGGATGGGAAGGATTGGGGTAGGTGGAGAAGGGCTAATAGGTCATTCCTGGTTTGAGGGTGAAGTCATGCTCCTGGCAGGAAATAGATGACTCAATCAAATTGGGTAATTGAGAAGAGTTTAATAAAGAGGACATTTACACAGGTGTAGCCAAGGCTTAGGTAAACGACTGGAGATGATGCAATGTCCCGGGCTGGCAAAAGAAAGGAGCCGTTACCACTCTAGACCTGAAGGAGCAAGAGTTTGGAGTGGTCGTCATAACAGGACATGCGTGTCTGAGAGGAAGGAAAGCCTTCAGTAGAGGGGCTGATGGAAGCCAACCCATTGCAACTCTGCCAGCAGGAGCTGGGGGTGGGGGAAGATACCCAAATCTCATTCTCCTCCTGCCTTCAGTTTCCTTCTGGAGGCTGTGCCTGGCTAAATTCAACTGGAAGATTGATGAAGTTCAGCCTCCTGGGGCACAGGTGGGAAAGGATGAAAAGTCGATCTATAGAAGCAAATAGAAGATATCAGCAGAGCAGGAGACCATGAACACTCCCAGATGCACAAGTAGAAAGCAAAAGGCATGGTGGAGAACTCTCCATCCATCAAAAGTCTTGGAAGGCAGGAAGGGAATTGCACACATATGGCCACTGAGCAGTGTCCGTCCCTTGAGTGCAGGACCACTGTAGACTTGCTCGAAGAGTTTGGGGGGGTGTGAAAGAGCTGGGAGAACACTTCTGAGCATCTCCTGGCCGCCGTGAGAGTGCTCACCATGCCCAGCCATTCCGACCTTCTCTTTTTGGAGGGACAAGCTCTTACATCACTCACCCCTTCTATTTTACATTGAAGTTTTGGATCATTAAAATTTTTCAATAGTTATATCAAAACTGTTTTGATCTGGAAACTTAGTAGTAACCTGTAATATTGCTTTGTCTTTTCTCCCCTCCCCCTACTCCAATAACTACAAATATTAAATATTTTAAGGCCTTTTCTTATGTTGCTCCCCACACATTTCAGTAAATCATTATTGTCTAGACACCAAAAGAAAGTCAGAAACCATTGCTGGAAGTGAAAATTCTTTAGGGATTTTTATTCAATAATAGAGCAATTAAATAGGGCATATTATTGAACAATAGAAAGTACTTTCTTTACAATCTGCACACTTAGCAGATGCATCATTAACCATCAAGTCAGTGCTCCAGTTCAGGGCCACATATGCTGAAAAAGCACTGTTTTATATATGAATACATTATCTTTCTTTGGAAAATGCTTAACGCTTTATGCAGAAAATTCCTATTAAACCTACAGTTTAGTACGTTGTCATTATCTACATATTTACCTAAATTATATAGCAGAAACAAAATTATTAAAGTATAATGACACTCCTTCTCATTTAATCAAAAGATACACCCTGAAGTCCTTATGGAGTTCTAATCTGCCTGAGTTCAAGGCCATAGTTTGTGACAAGCGAACTATGGTGAGGGTTTCTGTTCACAGGCTAATGTGGTAAGGCCGTGGTAACGGCTAAATTCCGTTTACAGTTTATTCAGCTTGTCAGCTTTAAGTTGCGTCATCTGTACAAATGTTTATTTGTGGGAGATACACATTTCAAAATTCGTGCATAAAGCTCTTAATATTGTTA
Source organism: Tursiops truncatus (assembly GCF_011762595.2). Lineage (NCBI taxonomy): Eukaryota > Metazoa > Chordata > Mammalia > Artiodactyla > Delphinidae > Tursiops > Tursiops truncatus. The sequence continues at coordinate 35,504,538 of NC_047040.1, forward strand.
AAATTGTGCTGTTTCAAAATCACATAATTTTGTATTGCATGCAGTTTTAAGTTTGTACTTACAATACTACCTTATTGCGTTAACAGCATTTCCACGTACTGGACAATGTATGGGGGTTTCCATGTAGGCCCTGGCAGGTGAGTGATGGGGCTAAGGGCAGGAGGAGAATGGCAGCCGAGGGAAGCTAACTTAACTTACATGAGAAAAGTTCGGCTGCTGTGTGTGTGTGCGTGTGTGTGTGTGCATGTGAGTGGTGTATGTGTGCTTACGTTGTGTGGACCTGTAAGTAGAAAGAGAAGTAAATGGGGAGGGATAGAGAATGAGGAAGAGACCCAAGGGCGAGGCGGGATAACCGCAGCAGCTGAAGTCTCAGGGAAGACAGAAGAGAGATGCCATATGGGTGCGGTTCCAGGGTGGGATTTCCTTTTTGTCTCCGTTTCAAGAGACTGAGGTAAAAACTCATGTTATTATAGATTTTATTTTTTAAGAAAAGTTTTAGGTTCACGGCCAAATTGAGTGGAAAGCACAGAGTTCCCATATACCCCCTGCCCCAGCAGACCCACAGCCTCCCTGACTCTGAACATCCCCCACCAGAGGGGTACCTTTGTGACAGTCAGTTAACCCCCACGGACACGACCCTGTCCCCCAGCGTCCATACTCTACATTAGGGTTTACTCTTGGTCCTATATATCCTATGGGTTTGGACAAGTATGTGATGTCAGGTATCCAGCCTTATGGTATTATACATATTATTCAGAGTCATTTCACGGCCCTAAACATCCTCTGTGCTCTGCCTATTCATCACTCATGTTACTACTCACTGCTTTTGCTGTTGAGTATTGCGGGACTGAATCTTGCTGATCTGGGTGTCGAGACAGGAGAAAGAAGACCTAGACGTATTCAGGTTCTCGGTGTGGGCTGTTTAACCATGAAGAACACAGAGGCATATTGTTGGGCCTCAGACCACCCACTTAGATGGTCTGAGATGACTCAAGATACTTAGATGACATGAGAGAGCGTCACAGGGTCAGTGTATCCAGGTCAGAGCTGTTACGACAGAAGGCACATCTAGATTCCAGGTTTCACATGCCTGGGTCCACTGAGGACACTTTCTTTACGGCATCCATAGTATAAGTTCTACTCCAGTAAAATAAAGGGCAGGCTGGCTTCTCTGGGCCCTAGAAAGAAGTAGCTTTCAATACCTCTGAATACCGAATGGCAGTAGAAATCCCTCACCATCTTATAAGATGGCTTATAAGATAGAAATTCTGGCCAAATAATCCATCTATCATATGAATATTAGACATGTTAGAATGTGTTGGAAACTAGGCCCTGAGAGAATAGAATCACGAGCATTAGCACAGTACAAGACTTTGGTGAGAATCTAAGTGCCATCGTGGCAACCATGGCTGAGAGATGGCCTCTAAGGCCAGGCTGCCCGGGATCAGAACCCGGCTCTGCTGCTTTGTCGTCTGCGTGACTTTGGGCAGTTTACTTAACTTCTGCGTGCCTCAACTTTTTCATCTGTAGAATGGGGATAATAAGAGTGCTTGCCTCAAAGGGTTTTTGTGAGGGTTAAACAAAGTAATGTTTTAGTAATTTAGCAGTGTTTTAGTAGTGACGATCCTATTGGACATTGCGTGGTATATAGTGTGTACTCTGGCAGTGTATGTTAAATAAATACTCCAACCTTGTCATTTCACACATGAGGAAATTCTCTTAGACATAATTTACTTCAAATTTTCGAAGAGATTTCTCCAGTCTGACCATAATACCTTGTATTCATGAAGTCACTGGTGTCAGAAATTTTGAGATTTTTCTAATTACTTCTCAGCATTGCATGAGGTTCTTTCCTATGGAGTGGTCTCTCTGTTCAAATCCACAGGTTGCCCCATCCCTGAATAAGATCAATGACAGCAGACAGGGAACAGAAGTGGACAAGTGGAGGGCTGGGGAAAGGCAAGGAGGGAGCTGGAATGAGGCTGAGGAAGGCATCATTATTTCTTCTATAAAGATCTCCAGTGAATCTTCAGTTGGAGGATGCTACCTAAAAATAGGTAAAGCAAGGAGCCTCCTGTCCCCCCACTGCCTTGTAATATTGTATCAGACTTATTTTGTAGCATAAGGTTGCAAATCAACGACCTTGCAGGAGGCACTGCTAAACTCACTACAAACTGTAAGTCATGCTGGGGGAGAGGAGAGTGTGAACATTCCAAACCCCAGCTGGAGCACCCAGCAATGAGCCTGGTTTTCCTGTAGGGTTGGTAGAATCCACCTAATGAGTGAGGGTGAAGCCCTGGAAATCACTGGAGTGTTGTCATCTCTGCATGAGGTCTCCATAACTGTGCTGACATAGAACTGGATAGGCTCTTAGCAGTGCTTTTTGGTTGGAAGACGCTGACGTGTTATTACTTAGGACTAGATGTGTTGAAAAATGCCTCTCACTCCTGCACTTTCTAACAGCCCCTTTTTGAGTGGAATGAATTAAGCATGCATTGAACATGCATCTAGTGACTATTATGTGACCTCTCTAAATGATATTATGACAAAGCAGAAAATATTAAGATTGACCTCAAGTTTGTACTTTTATATTAAAACTGAGCCTTGCATTTTACAGGAATGATATTGTACTTTACAGTTTTCAGAATATCGTGTTATTTTATTGTTATATATAACATATAAGATGACATTTATAACTATATGCAAATACAATTATAATATAATATAATACAATATAATACATATCTGCCACAAGGCAGATTATTTTCTTACTTTTATTATACAGACGAGGTACCTGAAATTCAATGAGTATATAATATCACACAGTAAAGGGTAGCGTTGTAAAAACTCATTCATTCATTTGGTTATTCATTTATTCATCAAATATCCATTGTGCTACTTCACTGGGCAGGAACTATTCTAAGTTCTGGGGAGACAGAGACCAAGACCCCAAAGACTCCACTTCTCCTGGAGCTTACATTTTAGTGGGGGAAAGAAGCATTAAACAAACAACTGAGATAATATGAGAGTAAAAAATGTTAAGAAGAAAATAAAATGCGTGATGGGAGAGAGTGACTGTTGATTGGGATGGTGACAGAAGGCCTCTCTGAGGAGATGACACACAGGGATCTGAGGCTTGAGAACGGTTGCAATTGGCTGTGTGAAGACCTTGGGACTGAGCATTCCACCTGAAGGGAAGAGAAAGTGCAGGATCCTAAAGACTGGACTCAGCTGTGTGCCTGGCGAAGGAAGAGGCCAGAGTGGCTAGAGTCAGAGGCTGAAGATGCTGGAGTCTGAGATTTTACCCCACTTACAAGCTCATAAATTAGCCTGTTCCTATGTCATGGATGAAGAAGACATGTGGGTTCCAGGTCAGACTCAGCACAACCAGCAGTAGGAACATCATGTTTGTGTCAGTTCCCTTTGTTCCTGGAGACCCACGAGGGCGTTATAGATGGGCCGGGTGGCTGCTGCATGCTCAGTGGGTTTGTGTCCAGCCAAGGAGCACTGAGCTTGGGAACCTACTGCTTTATTTACAGCAAGTGGTAAGCAAGACTGCTCTTTGTCCTGGAAAGAGACATCATCTCATCCAACTACCTGGGTGGAGAGCAGCCTGGGCCTTGCACTCTCAGCACACTGAGTGAGAACTCACACGATGCTCAGGTCTACGGCAGGTGGCCTCTCCTAACAGGAGGGTGGAGCGTGCAGACTCCAGTTGTACAGGACTGGATCTGGTCCTGGCCGGGATTTATTCAGGGATGGCTTGAGACTTCATTTACCGGTTGCTGGCTTTACACCAGTATTCACAGATACCTATAGGCTTTTGATTACTCTGTGTAGTAAGCAGTTAGGGTCCTGGCAGGAAATTGATGGTACACTTATGGGACTAACCAGAAAAGGGTTTCGTGAAGGGACTAGTTTCAGAGGTGTGGAGCTAGGTCAAGGACACCAGTAAAAGGTGATGAGGGACTCAGGGACCACTGTGACCAGAGAGAGCTCAGAGGCTTGGGAGGGGGATTGCCAGCTAGCCACTGCCAGCAAGGCAGTGAGGAGACAGCACAGGAATGGGCACTGGGGTGCAGAGGGATAATGCCCTAACCTCACTTTCTCCTCCAAATACTAATCTCTGCCTTATTTCCCACTGGACAAACTCAGCAGAAGGCTGGAGGCAAGGAGCCCAACGTGGAAGTCAGCTTCCAGGAGCCAGAGCAGGGCTGGGAAAGTTGGAGAATGGATCTGGGGTGGCACATAGAAAATAACCGACTCACTGTTAAAATTTCATTCTTTTTTTAAAAAGATTAGTAGAAATGACTCCATATCCAGAATTACTAAACTCTAATAAAAGGTATACTGTATTTACATTTATAAAAGGCTTCCCCCATAAATATTCTTTAAATTCACTTTAAAGATATATGATGGGGCTTCTCTGGTGGCGCAGTGGTTGAGAGTCCGCCTGCCGATGCAGGGGACGCGGGTTCGTGACCTGGTCCGGGAAGATCCCACATGCCGCGAAGCGACTGGGCCTGTGAGCCATGGCCACTGAGCCTGCGCGTCCAGAGCCTGTGCTCCGCAACGGGAGAGGCCACAGCAGTGAGAGGCCCGCGTACCGCCAAAAAAAAAATATATATATATATATATGATGAAAAGCGTTTAACTCTATTTTCAAAAATAATTTCTTTATAAAATTGGGCTGACTCATCCACTCGTATTCAAGGTGCTAAAGGCATTTGCGTTTGTCCTATTAACACTCAGAAAGAAGCCCTGGTCTAAAAGACAGGAAGGCTGGATTCTAGTCTCAAATTTATCATTAATTGGTTATAAAATAATGGGGTGGTGGTTAATGGTCTGTAAGGCTCCTTCTGGCTCACTGCTGTGTTTAAATACTGCATTTGATCAGGAAAGCAGGACTTCCTCTTATGGGGCAGAGTTGAACTTTGTACTTAGCTTTTTTGCCTTACTCTTTGCTTTCTAGTATAAATATTATTTTCCTTTTAATTCTTATTTAATCAAGGTTCTTATATCTGTCCCCAAGGGAATTCTGGTTTATTCAGATTTCTTTATAACTTAGTCAAAACCGATCTAGATTCATACATGATACAAGCTGCTTCTCTTTCTTAATTTTTAAAAGATGCTATATAAAATTGAAGAAATAGAAAACAAATCTCTAGTTTTTCTGTTAGAATGAAAACATGGTACTATCACTGCAGCTCTTCAATCTAACACCATCTATGTGTTCTAAAGTAATTATATGCTCACCACATGAGTGATTATTCTCTGAGCAAATGTGTTCTGCTAGGACAGGCCAGTCATTATTTATTTTCACACGTGATGCTATTGGAACCAGGGTCCTAAAGATTCACTTATATTCAAGCCCTTGGAAAAAGTTTGAGGAGCAATTTGTTTTATCAGGTCTCTAAACTTTAAATATAAAAAGCTTCATATAGCCACAGTGATATTTAAACACAGGAAGTCTCATGTAAGTCATTTGTCTTAAGATGACATGTGGAAGTAATTATTAACGAGTTCCTCAAGGGGCATAGATAGATATGCATGTTTCTCTTTATTTCTTTGGTCAGATTTATTACACAACCTAATTTTCATAAACAATTCTGGCAAAAATTGTAGCAAGATAAAGCTGGGTAAAATGACTCTGGGCTTGACTGGTCTAATTCCTGGTTTGCAGGTTAGGAAGCTGAAGTCTAGGGAAGCTGGCCTGTGCTCAAGGTGACGCAGCTGGATGGAGCCCAGGTTGGGTCTAGAACCCAGATCTCCAGGTAAAAATACAGTTTTACAAATAGTACACATATAAGCTCTTGCCAAAATATGAAATGACAAACAAAGAGCTACAGTCTTTCTTTTTTTAAAAAGATTTTTATTGAAATATAGTTGATTTACAGTGTTGTAATGTGTTAGTTTCAGGTATACAGCAGAGTGATTCAGTGATACATACATACATGTATGTGTATATATATATATTCTTTTTTAGATTATTTTCCATTTTAGGTTATTACAAGATATTGAGTGTAGTTCCCCAAAAGCTACAGTCTCTCTTGACTGCTGTTGTAATCCCAAACCCTTTCCGGAATAACCACTGTTATCAATTGATATGTATCCTCCAGACGTTTTGCTGAATGTTTACACGTATACATACAACGTACACATATATGTACAAATGTGTGTATAGAGATATATGATATTGTTCTGTAACTTTTAAAAACCATAGCTACTATTATACTTTACATTCGGTTCTACAATATTGTCTGTCTCGGATATTTTCCTAGATCAGCACATATCTACCTCTTCTTTTAAACTGCTGGCTACTTTTCTAAAATATTAATAAGTGTATGATGGGCACTTAGATTGTTTCCATTTTTCCTCCATTACAAACAATGTTACGACACAGTGCTGCTGAAAGTTTAGTTAGCGTCAGAATCACCAGAGGGGCTTGTTAAAATACACTCCTGGCCTTACCCACACATACTCTGATTCAGTAGTTCTGGGATGGAATAATGGTCCCATTTCTAAAAACGATTAGAAATGCTAACGTAAACATTCTCAGGGAATTCTGATGCTGGTGGTCCAAGGACCATCCTTTGAGTTACACTGCTGTAATGAATATCAATGCATAGACTTCCTGTGCACACTTGTGAATGTTGTTGCATGAGGGTGGGAGAAGGAGATAGATGTGAGGAAGGGTTTGCTGGGACATAGGACATTTGCATTTACATTCTATAGATACTGAGAAGTTATCCTCCAAAGTGGTCACGCTGCTTTGTCTACTTGGCTGTACCCCCCAGCAGTGCATGAAGTACGAGGGCACTTGTTTCCTCACAAACTCACGACGTTTCCTGTAAACAATCTTTAGTTCGTCCTCAGTACGTTTGGTGAGAATGGCGTCTTGCTTGTCCCTGATCACTAAACTAATGAGGCTGATCACCATTTCATAATGCGTTCAATACAAGCCATCATAATCTCCTCTTCTACGAGTTGCATACTGTACCGTAAGCACATTTTTAAAATAGGTTGTTGTTGGTTTGTTTTTCTCATAGATTTATAGTGATTTTAAAATATATATTTCAGATATTAATTCCTTGCCTGTTTTATGTGTCTGAAGATGTTTTGCGCAGTGCTCTTTTTTCTATACAACATGGTTATTACTTTACTCCTAATTTTATAACATTACCTGAATGGTACTGGTCCCTCTGAGGAACATAACAATTCCAGAATCAAACATTATTTTCCTTTTGGGTCCTCAGTTCAAATCCTGTGACCATACTGCTAAATGCTGGCTAATGATCAACAAATTGTGGAGAACCTGAGAAAGAGAATAGGTTGGAGACTCTCCAAGCCCTTTTAACTAAAGGAGATTCCATTGCGGAGGAGCGCCTCGACCTAATTTAAGGGAGTAAGACTCACATATGTAGTTGAAATAAAGCAACCTCCATCTTGTCAAAAAGGAATTTCTGTAAGCTCCTGAGTAAAAGTTCTTCTAAGCCACTTTGACATAGGATTATTCTCTTTTGACATATTATAAACATTAAAGAAAATTTAATGCCCATCTGGACAGTTAGTTTTTGCCAACTGCTACCACCACCAGCTGCAAAACTGCACTGACTACAAGCCATCCAGCTGCCATGCATACCCGGTGCCAAGAGAGAGCAAGCTGCCAGCGCTGCTTTAAGTGGCTGGGCTGGTTTGCAGCCAGGATTTGAGGGAGGATGTGCTGTGAAACACAGTAGTCACGACTCGGATTTTCAATGAGTTGTTATTTGTGTTTGCTTTTTTTTCTGGTCATCTACTGTGGGAGGCTGCTGGGGACACCATCCCTTTCCTGGAAATGGCAGCAAAACATGTTGATCCTTCTTCCTCTGCCTTTTATGTACTTGCTGGCACCCTTAGCATTCACATTCTGCTTGCACACAGTCATTAGCTGGAGCTGCCTGGAGCTGCAGAAAATGGTGTCATCTCTCCAAGGCTGGGTTTCCCCAGCTCCTCTTCTCTCTCCCCATCCCTAACAGCACCCCTTTCCTTGTTTCCCCCCCTTATTTGTTTGGCATTTATTTTCTCACAAAGTAGCAAAAAGAAACTGTTTCCTCTGCTAGTAGTTTTCCTAGAAGTGTTCTTACATTTATGATCTTGGGTTGCAAACACTCCTGTACGGATGTTTCCCCTCAACAAAGAGAGAGTTCTTCTTCCTTCCTTCCTTCCTTCTTCCTTCTCCATTGACATCTGTAGTAGATTGTACTAGTGTTCACCAAATATTCTATTTTCTTCCCCCATTGTGTTTTTTCCCATGAGTGGATTGATTTTTCATCCCCTCTTTGCTGAGGTCAGGAGAAACCATGTGATTTGCTTTGGCCAATAAAATATAGGCAAAAGTGATGTGTATAACTTACATGCAGCAGTTTTAAGAGCCAACTCGTTGTTTGAAATGTCTCTTTCCCCTTTGCCAGAAGAACAGCAACACCCAGATAGAGACTGCTCCTTCAGCCTAGGTCCTGGAATGAAGACGTAGAGCAGTGCAACAGCTGACCCTTGGCGGACATGTAGCATTAGTAAAAACAAAACTGAGTTATTGAAAGCCATGCAGCATAACCTAACCTAACCTACTGTGACTGATAACAATACCATTTCATTTGTAGGTCTCTACAAAAAACAAAAAAACAAAGCAAAAAAAACCACTCTAACATGTTGAGATTACTTAGTAGAACACGGAATAAGACATCTAGGAAAGTTATCCCTAAAACCAGGCAGGGTTGCTTGCCTGCTAATGTGTATCTGACCAGGTTCACATGGGATCTTAGACTGTGAGAAATTGCAAGCATCTTAGAGCTCTTCTAATTAGGCCTCTCATTTTGCATAAGGAAATTGAGGCTCAGAGATGTTAAGTGACAACACTGTATGTCAGCCAGCTGGTTGGTGGAAAGACCTGGCCCAGCCCGGAAGAAGCCAGGCTACTCCCATGCTCTGTCAACCGTGCTTTCTCCTGAGTTTTTCAGCTCAGCTAGTGCTGGGAATAAGATAAGAGAAGGGTCTCAAATGCAAATTTTCTGTCATTTTTAAAATATTTCTGAAAACTTTAAACGTATTAGACTTCCATCTGCCTGCTTTAAACCCCAGATTGTTTCCTATTCCCTGTACTACTTACTGCTTCACGTTGAGAACACTTAATATTATCAAAATGAAAAGCATATTTAGAGAAGCAAATTTACTATAAAGGACAAATATAAGAGGTTTTTCTTCTTTTAAAAAAAATATTTATTTATTTATTTATTTGGTTGCACCACATCTTAGTTGTGGCTCACTGGCTCCTTAGTTGCAGCATGTGGGCTCCTTAGTTGCGGCAGGTGGGCTCCTCAGTTGCGGCATGCACGTGGGATCTAGTTCCCTGATCAGGGATCGAACCCGGGCCCCCTGCATTGGGAGCTCGGAGTCTTATCCACTGCGCCACCAGGGAAGTCCCCTAAGAGGTTTTTCTTTTAGGCACTGTTCCAAAATATCCCATTCATGATCTTTTCATTTTACCATACAGTTAAGAGTTTTACTCCTTAATAATTACAGAAGCTGACATTTATATTCTATAATGCTTACAATTACTATAGCTCTGTTCAAAGCGCTTTGTATTCTTTTACACACTTAACCCTCACAGCAAACTTGTGATGTATTACTATCACTCCTCATTTACAGATGGGGAAATGGAGGCACAGAAAAATTAAGAACCTTACCCAAGGTCACACAGTTGGTGAGTGGCAAAGCTGGGACCATTCCTAGAATGACTATAAGACTGATAATTATAAAAATAATAACAGCAAAACAACAACCACGTAATTATTAAGTAATTGCTATGTACAGGAATTATGTATCACTTTATATTTCACCATTTGTGGTCCCTAAAATATGTATTACAATAACTTAGGAAGCTGAAGCTTAAAGACATTAAGTGATTTGCCCCAGGTCACATAAATGGTGAACTGAGTTTAAGGCCAGATCCGTCTGACTTCAGAGCCTGTCCTCCCTGCTCTTTCCTTTTTCTGTCGTCTCTACAAAAAAGCAGTATAACAAAGTAAAAGTGGTGTTTTATTTTTTATTTTTATTTTTGGCCATGCTGCGCGGCTTGCGAGATCTTAGTTCCCTGACCAGGGATTGAACCTAGGCCCTGGCAGTGAAAGCACCAAGTCCTAACCACTGGACCACCAGGGAACTCCTGTAAGTGGTGTTTTTAGCAAATGTTCACTGCTTTATGATTCAACTATACAAAGTTGAATACTAGTGAGGTCTTTATCACCTGGAAACATAGACCGTGAGCAGAATGGATGGCAGTCTTCTTATCAAGGAAGTAATGACAGGGAAACAGGCATTGGATGGGTATTTCAACCAGGTGCCCAGGGATGTCCTCTTTCACCCTGAGTCTCTATGATGCTAATCCTCACAATATTTCTTCAGGAGAGCTGCTCTTTCTGAAATGTAAAATAGAGGTACAGAGCATTAAAGTGCTCAGGCAGCCTGCCTGTGATGTCACTTGTGGGGCTGATAGTAAAACTAGAGTCTTTTACTCAGATTTCATGTTCTATATGATGGATTTCACAGTTTCGACTATGTGGGAATGTCTTTTGCAGAGATTTCCAAAGCCTGACTGGAACTTTCTACCACTCTAAGTGTTGAAACTGTTTTTTTTAAAAGAAATACTGGGAAAAAATTTTTTTCAGTTGTGTGTTTAAATTTTTAATTAACCACAGCTAAGGAAGTGGTTACAGAACAGCATTGATTCAGTTTGTAAATCTCTGCTTATCTAAACTTCAGGGTACAGTCATGAGATTCCTGAGTCCCCGAGTCTATGAACAGGGTAGTGGGAAGATTCTACCCTTGTTTTTTACCTCCATATCTCTAGTGGGAAAGAGAGGGAAATTTTGGAGAGCACTGGAGGCCCTCTAGGAAATAACTTGTATTAGTTAGGATATGGTTAAAATAATGGCTTAAATAAGCTAGAGGTTATTTCTTCCTTACATATGAGTCCAGGCGTTAGCCATCCTGACCTGGTGGGGTGTGGGGACTGTAAGGTGTCAAAGCCCCAGGAGCCTTCCATCTTGAGCTCCACCGCCCCCGGTATGCTGCCTCTGCCCTGTCATCCAAGATGCCTTACCACACACCACAGTCCAGCCCCTGGAAATGGAGAAAAAGGGCTGGGAGAGGGGACAACACTTTCTTCTGGGGGCATGTTCTGGAAATTGCACTCATCCCATTAGCCATAATGTGACCACAAGGTCATTCATATTCAACTCCAAAAGAGGCTGGGAATTAGAGTCTGTACTCTGGGTGTCTAAATGCTGAGATTAAATGTTTTTACTGTGGAAGAAGGGAAGAAGAGGAGAGAGATATTGGGGGACAGTATCAGCTCTGCTTGCTCTTCTGTTTATGCCTCCACCACCTCAGGAAGGTCCCGAGGCCCTGCTCTATCACAGCCAAGTCCATTGCTCTTGTCTTTTGGGTGCTTGAGCATCCCTTCTGTAAAGTGAAACCCTTTTGTAAAAACCTACATATTGGGCTTCCCTGGTGGCGCAGTGGTTGAGAGTCCGCCTGCTGATGCAGGGGATACGGGTTCGTGCCCCGGTCCGGGAAGATCCCACATGCCACGGAGCGGCTGGGCCCGTGAGCCATGGCCGCTGGGCCTGCACGTCCGGAGCCTGTGCTCCGCAACGGGAGAGGCCACAACAGTGAGAGGCCCGCGTACCAGAAAAACAAACAAACAATACCTACATACTCCAGTCGTGGAGCAGTGGAAGATCCAAGGAAGCACCATCTAACAACCAATAGCAATTAATAAAGGACTCCTATCCTTAACTTACTTTTCTTGATAGATATAGAAAGATCTCATCATAATCCACAGTAACAGATTAAATTTCCCTTTCCCTTCCCCCTGGTTTTCTATACTTGAAAGTTTCTGCCAGAAAAAGAAGGACACCTCAAATAAGCTTCTTATTTACTACAACTCCTTCCCTCCAACCCCTCCCTCACCCACGTCAAAAATAAAAACCCCTCTGGATATTTAACCCCAGATGGGTTTTCTCTTTCTCTCTCTCTCATTGCTCCATTTTTCAATTATATATTTCAATCCCCATGTAAACAAGAATCTCTCCACTTGAAAGGTAACAAGCCAAGGGAGGAATAGTCAATACAGGTTTTTCCTTGTCCAGTTGGAGAGGAGAGTAAAAAGAGAATGCCCATCATGTTGGTCTTGCAATATGTATTCTCCAATCCATTTTCCACACAGAGGTAGCCAAAATAATTTTTACAAATATAAATTAGGATAATGTCACTCCTCTGCTTAAAATACTTCACTAGCTTCTCACTATACTTGGAAAAGACACAGCTTCCTCTGCAGGGCAGACAGGCTCCTGTGTGCATGGCTGTGCCTACCCTTCCTCACTCCAGGCCCCCTCCCCTTTGCTTTTCATCGAGATCTTTGCTGCCTAAAAGCTCCACACCTGCTACTGCCTCACTTGAAATGCTCTCCCCCAACTTGGGCAACTCCTATTTGTTTTTCAGTTTCTCTAAACTGTTGTCTCTTCAGAGATGCCTTTCCTAACCTTTCAGTCTATAACAGAACAGGTTTATTTCCTCTAATGGGATTCAGCAGGTATCATGACATGCATTTATATGTGACTTTATCTGTTTAATACCTGAATCCTTCACTAGATTATAAGTTCCAGGAAAACAAGGCACTGTTTCACCCCCACCATGTACCCAGGGCTTTGTAGTATTGGAGGATGAAATTCTCCCTATAAGCTTCTTATGAAATTGTGCCATCTATCCATCAATGAGATAGATTTATTACTTTTTTTTTTTTTTTTTTTTTTGCTGTATGCGGGCCTCTCACTGTTGTGGCCTCTCCCGTTGCGGGACACAGGCTCCGGACGCGCAGGCTCAGCGGCCATGGCGCATGGGCCTAGCTGCTCCGCGGCATGTGGGATCTTCCCGGACCGGGCCACGAACCCGTGTCCCCTGCATCGGCAGGCGGACTCTCAACCACTGTGCCACCAAGGAAGCCCTATTACTTTTTTTTAAACTAATTTTTATTGGAGTATAGTTGCTTTACAATGTTGTGTTAGTTTCTGCTGTACAGCAAAGTGAATCAGCTATACATATACATATATCCCCTCTTTTTTGGATTTCCTTCCCATTTAGGTCACCACAGAGCACTGAGTAGAGGTCCCTGTGCTATACAGTAGGTTCTCATTAGTTGTCTATCTTATACATAGTAGTGTATACAAGTCAATCCCAATCTCCCAATTCATCCCATCCTCCTTCGCCCCTTGGTATCCATATGTTTGTTCTCTGCGTCAGAGTCTCTATTTCTGCTTTGCAAATAAGTTCATTTGTATCAATTTTCTAGATTCCACATATAAACGATATTATACAATATCTATTTTTCTCTTTCTGGCTTACTTCACTCTGTATGACAGTCTCTAGGCCCATCCATGTCTCTGCAAATGGCACAATTTTGTTCCTTTCTATGGCTGAGTAATATTCCATTGTATATATATGTACCACATCTTCTTTATCCTTTCCTCTGTTGATGGACATTTAGGTTGCTTCCATGTCCTGGCTATGATTTATTACTTTTTAAACAGAGGATGCAGAGGCTGCCCTCAAATCTGGGCTGGTTAGGAACACTCATCTCACCTCTCCCTGCTTCTTTTCCATCAGCTTTCTGCTCTATTCTGAAGCCTAGGACGTGTTACCCAACAGCCCAGCTACAGATCAAGAGATGTTATTGTGTAACACGAAAGAATGCTCAACATCATTAATCATTAGAGAAATGCAGATCAAAACTACAATGAGATACCATCTCACACCAGTCAGAATGGCTATCATCAAAAAATCTACAAACAATAAATGCTGGAGAGGGTGTGGAGAAAAGGGAACCCTCTTGCACCGTTGGTGGGAATGTAAATTGATACAGCCACTATGGAGAACAGTATGGAGGTTCCTTAAAAAACTAAAAATAGAACTACCATACGACCCAGCAATCCCACTACTGGGCATATACCCTGAGAAAACCATAATTCAAAAAGAGTCATCTACCACAGTGTTCCTTGCAGCTCTATTTACAATAGCCAGGACATGGAAGCAACCTAAGTGTCCATTAACAGATGAATGGATAAAGAAGATGTGGCACATATATACAATGGAATATTACTCAGCCATAAAAAGAAATGAAATTGAGTTATTTGTAGTGAGGTGGATGGACCTAGAGTCTGTCATACAGAGTGAAGTAAGTCAGAAAGAGAAAAACAAATACCATATGCTAACACATATGTATGGAATCTAAAAAAAAAATGGTTATGAAGAACCTAGGGGCAGGATGGGAATAAAGACACAGACCTGCTAGAGAATCCTCTGGTAGGATTACCCTTCCCCCTCCCCTATTTGAGGACACGGGGAGGGGGAAGGGTAAGCTGGGACGAAGTGAGAGAGTGGCATGGACATATATACACTACCAAACGTAAAATAGATAGCTAGTGGGAAGCAGCCGCATAGCACAGGGAGATCAGCTCGGTGCTTTGTGACCACCTAGAGGGGTGGGATAGGGAGGGTGGGAGGGAGGGAGACGCAAAAGGGAAGAGATATGGGAACATATGTATATGTATAGCTGATTCACTTTCTTATAAAGCAGAAACTAACACACCATTGTAAAGCAATTATACTCCAATAAAGATGTTGAAAAAAAAAAGAAAAAGAGATGTTATTGTGTAAAATAAGAACGCCAAAGCTTACCCTTTCTCAAGGTTTGTTAGGTCCCAGTCACTATCATATATCCTAACCTTTTGGAGTAGAGTGGTGTTTGTAGTCTATATTCTCAGTGGCGTATGTATTAACGTTCTCCAGAGAAACAGAACCAATAGGATATATCAATATCTATATCTATAGAGAAAGATTTTAAGGAATTGGCTTCTGCAATTATGTAGGCTGCAAGCCCTGAACCTGTAGGGTGAGTCATCAGGCTGGAGACCCAGGGAAGCGTGGATGTTGCAATTCAAGTCCAAAGTTGTCTGCTGCAGAATCCCCTCTTGCTTAGGGGAGGTCAGTCTTTTGCTCTATTCCGGCCTTCTACTGATTAGATGAGGCCCACCGACATTATGAAGAACAATCTGCTTTACTCAAAGTCCACCAATTTAAATTTTAATCTCATCCAAAAACACAGAAACATTCAGAAAAACATTTGCCCACATATCTGGGCACTGGGGCCCAGTCAAGGTGATATATAAAATGCAAACATCATAGCGTATAAGCTTGCTCCTCTGAGGGAAGAAAAAACACTAATGTTCTTTTGAGAGCAAGGAGTTCCCCCGACGAAGAGCCCAAAGAGTATGGCTGGGAATGCTGATGGCTGTGGAGGGAGGAGCAGAGCATCCTCAGCCCCAGGGAGGGTTTGCTGTGCCCAGAGCCCCAAGGTATCATTAGCCAAGGCAGAGATGAGACAGGTGAGAAGGAATCACAGGGGAGGAAGATGGGCTGAAGGGGGAACACGAGGGAGAGACAAAAGCCATCAACATGGGGAACAGTGGGCTTCCACCCATCTTTCACGCCCAGGGGTTGCTCCCTTTGTGCTCTGCCTGTTTGTAGACAGACTCCCCCCACCCCTCCCTACTTAGTGGTCTGCCTGTGGCTCCCTGCCACTAAGCTTATTTGGAAGCAATAGATAAATGTCAGCACTTAGAAGATATGAAACGTCCTAACTGGCCCCCCTAGACTAATAAACATAAAAAAAAATCCTGATTCAGGCAGCCTGATGGGCTCATTGGTGAGAGGGAGATAAAATTTCCCTTCAGGACATTTATAATTTACATAATAAAAAGCTTTTCACCTTCCAGTCAAGGAGCAAAATTAATTACCGTGGCCCTGTTACCTCTTGGAACATTTTTTGCTTAAACTGGCAGGAGCAGTTTGTGAACTCTTAAATGAGGGGTGGGGTCCAGGGGTGGGGTGGTAGTGCAGGCAGGGTAGTGGGGAGGGGAGAAAGGCACCCCACGGCTCACTTTACACAGGCCTGGAGTGGGCAGGAGGAGGGTGGTTGCTCTGCATTTAACAAAGACATTTGTGGCCCGACCTGTCCTTTCAATGCGTTCAGCACCAAATAATGTGCTAATGATAATGGACTTGGCAATCTGAGGCCCGTAATCACCTCCCCTCGGACAGATGTTGAATGGACGGTCACCAGAAGAGTTGTCTCAGTCATATCCTTCAGTCATGTCTTGTCCTCTTCTCTTTTGGGTACCATTTCAAATAACAAATAGAAAAGCTGGCGTTCCAGTGCCCCTGGTTCTAAAGATATATGGACAGCCCAAAGTCCTTTGATTAGGGAATCATATCTGATATCCATACAGGGTCTCTCATTCCAAATTCCCTGAGCCCTTCAGGAAGCTGACAGCATTAACCTAATATCATTAATTCTCGTCACTCTCCTGTGAAGAAAGCAGGTGGCCTGCATTTTTTCAGACCTTTTACAGATGGAGAGATAGAGGCGAAGGGAGGTTAAATGGTCTGCTTTCCACTGAGGAGCTGGGCACAGAATTCAGTGTCAGGTACACAAGGTTACGGGGACTCCTGGTAGACCAGAAGTCTCAGCTGTGGTTCTCTGGGAAGTGGGAAGGGGCTGTGGAGGTGAGGATGGGGAGTCAGAGCCTCCTGCCTACCTTTTATGAAAGAGGAACCATTATTGATTTAATTTTTATTGTTATTTTATAGTAATTATAGCACAGGATTACAAAAGGATATAGTGAAAGATGACATGGCTACAAGTATGTTTTTCACCTTCTTTAATTAAGCCTCGTTTCCTGTCTTGGATAAACAGAGTATTGACAGGCAAGTACTGTGGTTGCTTTTATTTAAAAGTTCAGAATCTTGAGAGGAGAGCAGGCCATGTGGACAGTCAGCCATGTGGAACGGCATCCACTTCAGAGACCTTGAGCCCCTCCCTGCCTCTCATGGTCACTCTGGCTTCTGTGTCCCCTCCCCTGGTTTACACTTCTTTGGCCCTTTCTGGAATCCAGTGTCCTAGAAACTGCAGGGCACCCATATTTTTTGCTCTCCAGGGAATGGTTAAGTTAAAGTCATCTCAGAACCAGTTTTATGGGGAAGGGGGCAAAAATCAGTTCAGTAAAGTCAGAAAAAACTTTACCTCCCGACTTTTGGTGTGTTACGTATCATGAATGAATTGACCAACAGAAGTGACAGGATCTAACTACAAGAACAACTGGGATTTGTGGTGCCTTTTTGATCTGAATATAAGTTGGAAGCTGTATATAGTTTAATTATGGTTCTCCTTTGGAAAATATTGTTTGCTGTTTCTAGTAGAAACCATACATTGCCCATTTGTTTCCTGAGAGACAGGATAACCTACTGGGTGAGAACATGGGCTGTGCGTGTTCTGCTGGTGCCTGTGGGTATCTTTCTCATCTGTAAAGTGGGCACCATAAAGGCATGTTCTTTCTAGAGTTTCTGTGAGGACTAAATGAATCGATGCACATAAAACATGTAAGTCACTGCCTGGTACATAGTAAGTACTCAAGAAATAAATGTTAGCATTTTAAAATTCGTAAGAGTTGCTATATACTCTTTTTTAGGGGGAAAGTTTATTTCATATGTGAGTCGATCAGCAAATGGCTAAGTCTCATTTGCATGTTAAGATGACCAAAATAACTAGTTCACCTGTACCATAGTCTGGTTATTGCTCGTAGCTTAGTGGCCAGATTGGATAAATTGTGTAATAATAAGATATTACTACAAACTGTTTGCAAAACATATACGAGTCAGCTCATATAGACCTGACCACTGTGATTTCTTTCACCCATTTATTTATTTACACATGACTGCATCTAGTCATTCAAAAACCATTAAGCATCTTCTAGGGGGAACAAAGACTCATAAAATCTGGCTTCATCCCTCAGGAAGTCCTGCGCTGGGAAAGAGACAGACAGGTAACACATACCAGGTCCTTGTGTGAAGGGCCCAGTGTGCCCCAGGTGATTAGGAAGAAATGTTTGAGTTGAGGCTTGATGGAGAAGTGGAGTTAGCCAGGAAAGAAAGGGCATTTCAGACTGAGAAAAAAACAGGCACTACCAATATGGAAAGGGAGAGTCTGGATGGTCAAGTAGCATATATGCAGGGCAGGGGGCAGGGAAGGGTTCCTGGTCCCTGCTTCTGCAAGGCCTCCTATGCCCTGGGGAGTTTAGACTTCATCTTCAAGACCAGAAGGTTTTGAGGGGTGGAGGAGAAGGGGAGGTGAGCAGGGAGGGGAAGAGAGACTATCTCACAATGAACCAGACTCCTTTCCAGTTCCCCTTCAAACCCTTGCACATGTCCCAGTCAAGAGCGAGGAAGGGCAGTTATTGTAGAAATGGTGCAGAGTATAAAAGCTCCTTGGGGAGATTTGAGTCAGTTCTCTTCCCTCCATCCCTTGACCCTTGAGAACCACCTTCCCCAGGAATGGAAGACATAGAAGGATTTCAGCAGGGAAGGGTCACACTCAGGGGTGCATACTAGAAAATCACTAGGATTGCAGTGTGGGTGATGGACTGACACAGGGGCTCAGGTGTGAATGAAATTGGAAGCATTTAGAAAATAATCACTCTTTATGGCCTCTTGGACATGGAGTGTGAGAAGAGGTAGCTTCATCCTTTATCCTTAACAAAAGTAGGGATACAGAAGGGGAAGCAGTTTACTTGTTATTTTGAGGTGCTGGTAAGACTTCCTCATGAATACATTTCAATATCACTTCCAAAAATTGGGTGTGTAGTTTAGGACAGAGCTCTGTCTTAAAATCAGTACTTTTGTTTTGTAGTCCCAGCAAACTAATCTGAATATCAGAGATGACTTCATTAAAAAAAAAAAAACTTTCCTATAACTCTTTCATTAGCATTTATAAAATGCTAATGTACAGGACAGGATGAATGGATCTTCTTTCCCTATATAGAGTATATTCTGTATATTTTAATGCCTTCTTAATTGAATTTTCCCCTCCAAATATTAGACTCCTCTTCTTGAGGCTACTCCTTCCTCTTTCAAGTTCATATTGTTCGTATTCCAAAAGTTGACTTTGTTCAGTTCTGCAAATTAAAGATTCATGGGTAAAATAGTTTAAGAAAATAAAATAAGGACCTTGTGAAAGTGAATGACAAGATCAGAAAAAGTGGGGGAAGAGACAAAGATAATAATTAGCAATCCAAAATTAAATTAAACATAAAATAGAGGTTCCCAGGCCAAGAAGGGTCTTGGGAAAGGGGAAGAGAAGAGAGACTGAGTGTACTCATGTTGACGTTCTTTGCTTGTATAAATTTTAGATCAAATTTGGCTTTGGATTTCTGGCAGCGCAGACTCTGTGCAGAATGAGCGGGAGAATGGAGGCTTCTTGCTTGCTACTTTTAGCTCTCACCATTCTGCTGGTTCAGACAACTTCTCGCTGGGTTCAGTGTACAGCAATGAAATGCAAATCATAAACGAGCAGAGCTGGCCTCCGGGGAAAAGGGGGGCCCTGGATGCGATCCAAGGTCTGTAACACAGAGAAAAGACATATTTCTTTGTCACACACAGTAGATTCTCCCCGAGGGTTTCTGCGATGGGAATAAAATGATGGGGAGGGGGTGGGTGAGTGGCAGTGGAAATCATTACAACGTTCTGCTCTCATATGAAAAACCAAACAAAAACAAACCCTGGGTAAGTGGGAGCACAGATGAGCCTGAGGCCTCAGCCTCGCAGCCCCTCTTCACGGCTCACTCCATATACCATAGTTATTAGTGGGGCGGCAGGGCTGCAAGCACCCCGTGACCCTGCGCCGTACCTACACACGCATATTTATCACTCGGGTTGACCCGGGGTGGGGAAACTGTCAAGTAAGTCTGAGCTTATTGTTCAAACATTCTGCGTTCAGAATGCATTTTCCCGAGCGCTTTCCCTCTGAATACTTAAGCCCATGCGTATTCTGAGGGAAACTTGATCCACATGTTTCTGATTCATTTACACTTAATTTATCAAATTGTTGTTGTGTAAGAGTCATTTGATGTCCAAGGAGCTTTATGAGGGTTTTTTTTAAACCTTCTTATTTGAAACAGGATGTTGCTTATGCCAACACTGACGACAAAATGCAGAAGAACGTCAGTCTGAAGCTGACCTCGTGACCTGACAGGTTGGAGGTTAGTGGAGGTGAGGGAGGGAAGAGGAGTTAAGAAAGACCTCGGTTTGGCAGAACACAAGGAACACACTCTCGGGACTTCCCTGGTGGCGCAGTGGTTAAGAATCCGCCTGCCAATGCAGGGGACACGGGTTTGAGCCCTGGTCCGGGAAGATCCCACATGCCGCGGAACAACTAAGCCCGTGCGCCACAACTACTGAGCCTGCGCTCTAGAGCCCATGAGCCACAACTACTGAAGCCCGCACACCCAGAGCCCGTGCTCCGCAACAAGAGAAGCCACCGTAACGAGAAGCCCGCGGCTTGTGGGATCTCAGTTCCCTGACCAGGGATTGAACCCAGGCCCAGGCAGTGGGGTCTTTTTATTTAATTTCCCAAAGAAAAATAAATGCAGAGAACACCTTGTCCAGGGGAGGTCGTAATCATCTGTTTGTGATTCTCGATGGAGGTTGTTTTCCCTTCTCTGTCATGAGGGTTCAGGGCTTCTGCTGGTCTTAAGAAGATCCGTGCCCTGAGTAGAAAGATTATAATTTATTTTCAAAACCAGCTTGATGTATGGTGGCCAAATACCAGTGATTTTAAGCAACGCCTATTTTTTTTAATGTCTCGCAGGCTGGGCTTCATCTGTACATTAGATGCTGACTTCCTCATAGCGGTCCGAGGGCAAGGACTTGGATTTCCCTGGTGATCTGTGGCATGGTTATTAAGCTTTGCCTTGATGATCAGATTGCCTTGACTCTATACAACCATTCCAAGAGCTGATTTCTAACTTGTTCCCCTATGGCAGAAGGTCAAGTCTAGGCAGCTTCCCTAAGATAAGTTTCCTGGAATGAAACCCCATTCTATTTTTTTGACCCAAACACATCCTCCCCCATACCCTACTCGCCAGTAGTACTGTGGTCACTGTCTTAATTTTGGAGAGGATGAGCTTCCAGTGTGACAAAACTGTCAAAGGAATTAAGAAAAAAAAAAACACAAGATACAAAGGGTGGTTAACCACAACCTAGAGAAATTCTCGTGCTTTAACATAAAACCTTGGGACGCTGGTAATTGTTTACTGATTTTGGTAAAGGGGAAAAAAGATTTAATCTTCAAACAGATTTATAAATACGATAAAGCTAATTTCTGGAGTGGCTGGCTTTAAAGAAGAGATTTTTATACTGTGTAAAATCTGACCCACGTTGCTGAATCATTTATATTTAATGTGTACATTTTACACATAAGTATAAGTTGGCTTTTAGATGTTTTCAAAAAACAGTGCTTTGAACCCAGGATAGCCATTTGATTGAGACTTGCTATAGTCAAAAATAAAATAATTACAGGGTAAATTCTGTATTCTGGCTTTGAGTTCATGCTTGTAACTCCTATCCAAATTCTCGGATCAGCGTGCAATATGAATTTCACTGTCACGACCTTGGTTGATTTTGTCTGAACCAGTGCAATGGAGTTACAAGAAATCAGCCAAGAAGGGTCCCCATGGAGAAGTTATGGGGAATTTTGTTTGTATTTTTACTGCCAGTACAGGGCTTTAGTGGAAACTAAGAATATGAAGCACTTGTGCTTTGCTTTCTGATGGTTAATCTGTACTCCAGACTTGAGAAATGCCAGTTTCCAACCCTTGCACTGATATGAGGTGTGTCAGTGCTTTAGGAAAAAGTAGTCTCAATTACCTTTTGCCCTTCAACGTCCCTATTGGTAAAATGGACTAAAGGTAATGTTATTCACTTTCTTAAGGACATGGGAAAGCAGATCAAGAAAATGGTTAAAGATGGAAACCTGTTGTAGTGTAGGATAAGGTAACTTGTGGAAAATAAAGAGCAGTGTTAAAATCAGAGAAAAAAAAAAAAACAAGAATTCATGCTCCATTAGAAGTTATTTCATTAGAATGTAAGTTCCATGAAGATGGGAATTTTTACTTATTTTTCTCACTGCAATATCCCAAGTCCCTGAAACAGTGCCTGGCATATTGTAGGCATTCAATAAATATTTGTTGAATGACAGAATGGATGGATGAATATTAGTAAAACTAGCACAGCAGGGGAGTGATGGCCTGCATTCTTTTTTTGTCCTCAGGCAAGGCAGTAGACTGACAGGTGGCGAACATGGCAGATAGAATAGTACAAAATCCTGGAACTTGCTACCCTGGGTGGTCATGCTTCCATGCTGCGAGCTGAGAGGCAGGCATGAAGTCACCAGTTCTCTAAGGACAAAATGGAGAGGCCCTTGTGTGGCATTTTCCCATCTCTTGGCCTGTGGCCTTTGGCTAAGTCTCAGAGGCTGCGATTTAGTCACTAAATAAAAAAGTTAATTTAGGGGCTATCATAACGTTGGTTTTAGGGGGTGTATTATTTTGCTAGGGCTGTCATAACAAAGTACCACAGACCATGTGGCTTAAACAACAGAAATTTATTTTCTTACAGTTCTGGAGGCTGGAGGTCCAAGATCAAGGTGTTGGCAAGTTTGGTTTCTTCTGTGGCCTTTCTTCCTGGCTTTCAGATGGTCACCTTCTCACTGTGTCCTCACATGACCTTTCCTCTGTATTGGTGGAGAGAGAGAGAGAGATCTCTGGTGCGTCTCTTCCTCTTCTCATGAGGACATCAGTTCTATTGAATGAGAGCCTCACCCTTATGACCTCATTTAACCTTAATTAACCCCCGCCCCCTGCCAAAGGCTCTGCCTCAAGTACAGTCACATTGGAAATTAGGGTTTCAATGTCTAAATTTGGGGGGACAAAATTCACTCCATAACAGAGTCCATTCTCAGGTTAAAGTGGAGGTGCCAGCAGCCAGGGGCACCTCTGAGGTCCTCCCAACCATTTTCGTAAAGCAGCCAGAGTCATGAAAAGTAAGGATTTTCCCATGCGTTAATGCGGTGGCAATGCAAGGCATGTGCTATGATCTCTGGCTCCTATTTGAAGCACCGTTACTACTACTGAATTGTGGCATCGGCCATACCACAAAATATATGTAAAGCCTACGTCTTGCTTTATGGTTGGAAAGCCTAGGCAAGAGGATGTGAACTAGGAAAAGAGCCCGTCTATTTCTTTATTCATTTATTTTTTTATTTTTTATTTTTGCGGTACGCGGGCCTCTCACAGTTGTGGCCTCTCCGTTGCAGAGCACAGGCTCCGGACACGCAGGCTCAGCGGCCATGGCTCACGGGCCCAGCCGCTCCGCGGCATGTGGGATCTTCCCGGACCAGGGCACGAACCCGTGTCCCCTGCATTGACAGGTGGACTCTCAACCACCGTGCCACCAGGGAAGCCCTATTCATTTATTTTTAAAGGCAAGCTATATACTGGAAACATAGTACTTAGGCTTTCAAATTTTTCTGCAAACCACGCAAATGCAAATTATTTACCAGTAATGTCAGCATTCTTGGGGGAATTTCCACTCTCTTCAATGTTGAAAATCTCACCCTAGAAATTTAGAGCTAGAAGGACCCTCAGAGAAATCTATATCCTCATTTTTATTAATGAGGCACTGCAGACACAGAGAAATCAAGAGACTTAATGAATGGTTTGCAGCTAGTGAGAGGCAGAGCGGCTGGGTTCCGCATGTAGTGATGTAAAAACGTCTGCAGCCTTCTGATGGGCTGACTTTGGCAGCTGCCTGAGAGTCATGGAAAATGTCCACCCATTTGACCTGCACATTTGGTCTTGGGCCTCATTTAATTAATCGGTGGACAAGTGTTCAATGAAGATGTACTTTGCACTCCACTGCAACAGACAAAAGCATAACAGTCTGTCTCAAGAGATATCCAATCTGGTTTTGGATGACCAGACTAAGATTCAAGAAGAAAATACAAGAGCAAATACAAATTTCACAGAAGCAACTAAAATGCTAATGGGCTTTTTCTTTACATCTTTATTGGAGTATAATTGCTTTATAATGGTGTGTTAGTTTCTGCTTTATAACAAAGTAAATCAGTTATACATATACATATGTTCCCATATCTCTTCCCTTTTGCATCTCCCTCTCTCCCACCCTCCCTATCGCACCCCTCTAGGTGGTCACAAAGCACCGAGCTGATCTCCCTGTGCTGTGCGGCTGCTTCCCACTAGCTATCTATTTTACGTTTGGTAGTGTATATATGTCCATGCCACTCTCTCACTTTGTCCCAGCTTACCCTTCCCCCTCCCCATATCCTCAAGTCCATTCTCTAGTAGGTCGTGTCTTTATTCCCATCTTACCCCTAGGTTCTTCATGATTTTTTTTTTCTTAGATTCCATATATATGTGTTAGCATATGGTATTTGTCTTTCTCTTTCTGACTTACTTCACTCTGTATTACAGACTCTAGGTCCATCCACCTCACTACAAATAACTCAATTTCATTTCTTTTTATGGCTGAGTAATATTCCATTGTATATATGTGCCACATCTTCTTTATCCATTCATCTGAAGATGGACACTTAGGTTGCTTCCATGTCCTGGCTATTGTAAATAGAGCTGCAGTGAACATTTCGGTACATGACTCTTTTTGAATTATGGTTTTCTCAGGGTATATACCCAGTAGTGGGATTGCTGGGTCATATGGTAGTTTAAAGACGGCTTCCTTTCCGGGGAGTCTTTGGAGGGCCTCCGGGGTGAGATCTGGAGTTGAGCTCAACTTTGTTACTAACTGGGTAAGCTGGAGCAGTCACTGGTCTTACAGAGCCTCAGTTTCCCATCTGTAAAGAGGAAGCTGCAGGGCGAGGGACAGATGCATTTCAGCTGTGGGAGTCGCTGTGGCTGTGGTGACCACGTGACTGCAGCTGGAACCACATCTGCCACTGATAGCCCACTGCCCCCAGTGACAGCACAGCCGAAGCTTTACTCAGAGGTTAGCCTCCATCGGGCCCTCCAGGTAACCTCAGAAGGCCGGTTCATTACTGAGGAGTAACGAACATTTCCAGCCTTCTTTATAATGCTCTTATTTTCCCCGAGAACTTGACAGGTGGATTTTTTTCAAGACCTGTTTGTGGTTCTTCTGTGATCCTCCTACACTGCACCATAAATATCTAATTCTTCCCCTTCCTTGGTGTATTGGGAGAAAGCTTATACCTTGTTTTTCTATTTCTATTGTAATGAACTTTTTTCATGTTTGAATATTATAATAGAGCTCCTATATTACAATGTTATGGGACAATATAGAGAATACATAGAGGATCCTTGGATACAAATCCTAGGTCTGCATTCACCTGTTCTGTGAACTTGAACAAATTACTTGACTTCCATGTGCCTTTATTTCCCTATCTGTAAAATGGAAACAATCATATATTTGTATCATTTGGTTATGATAAGTGAACAAGCTAGTCTGTGAAAAATAGTGCGGAGCCTGGCACATAGGATGCACTCAAATATTAGCCATTATCATCATTATTAGTATTATCAAGATTTTTAGGAGGAGATGAAATTACTTTGTATAGGACTGCTTTGAATAAAGAAGGAAGTTAAGGAAAGAAATCTCAGGACAAATTCCCCAGTCATTGATCCATGAACACTCCAGGCATCAATAAATCCTGGGGAATAGGGATACTTTGGGTTTCTGGAAGAGCTAATGCAGAAAGAGAAGGGAAGAAAATACACAATGATGTGTTAAGTGGAAAGATATACCCAGATATAGATGGAGCAGTGGCTAAACCTTCCTGGAGGAAGTTAGGGAAGGAAGCGTTTTCACAGGGAAAGAGCTGACTTGAGGTTTGAAAGAATGGTTAGGAGGTGGCCAGGTGGATAAGGAGGTCCAAGGATGCTCCAGCAGAAGGACCAGTGTGTTTAAAGACATGCAGGCATGAAATAACAAGATAAAATCAGGAAACAGCAAATATTTGGTTCAATTTTAGGCTGCATGGAGGAGAACTGTTAGAAATGAAGCTGGAGGTGTTGGGCAAGAATTGGTTTATGAAAGGCTTATTGCCAAGCTGAAGAGTCTAGATTTTACCATGTAAGCCAATATTCCCTAAACTCCATTCCCCAGATTCCTCGATCTGTTAATAGATATTCCATTAATACAATTCTTTGGCCCAATAAGTTGGAGAAATGTTTGGTCCAAAAACATTAAACAGTTTTTCTTACAGTAGGATTTTCTAGAGCTATTGGTATACCCATAGGAGGACATAAAATGAAGCTTTCTCTAAACTGATTTGATTTTAGAATACTTTTCATACTGAGCAACTATTAATATCCAGTTTCAGAGAACAATGAAGAATTTTGAGGAGGGGAGTGACATGTGATCATATTTCATCTAGGGTTAGTATCTATGAGGGGGGAAGGTGTTTTGAGGGAATATATAATTTGTTCTTTAAGTATATAATTATTCTGATGTTGGGCACAACAATATGTCACTTAATACTGAATTAATTCTTATTTACAAAGCATGGTGGTGCTTTGGAGGCCAGAATTACTTCCTGTAGGAAATTCATCAATGAAGTGGATGAATATTTAATAGAATTCTTTGATTACCCCATGCAGCCCATTGCTATACATATTTATACAGGTTGATAGAGCAACTTTGGAAAGCAGAGCTTCATGTCAACTCTAAAGATGTATAAGGCAGGATGAGCACAGGGTCTGTTCCACCTACTAACTGCATGGCCATGAACGAGCTATTTTATCTTTTTTAATTCCAAATTTCCTAACTTGTAGAGGACTGGGGTAATTCCTTCCTCAGGAAGTTGTTGTGTTGATAGGACAGTGTTAAAAGGACAATCTATGTGAATAATTAGTAAACACTGTAGGAAGATGGTGCACAGTGGGCACTAGTAACGCAATCTGACCTGTGCTTCCAGGGGTTCCCTCAGCAACCTGCCCACAAATTCTCCTCATGAAAAGAGCCCTTGCTCTTGGAGTTCACCTTAACTGCAGTTCACCCTAGGAGGCAGGAAGGAAGTTGGGGTGAGGGCACACCTTGGAGTGTCTTTGTAGTGCTCTAACCCCTTCTTGAGGCTAGAAGAAGGGGTCTGGGTCCCCAGCCCTGGTCTCCATGACCTTCTCTGGGCAGCTCTGTCGTGGTGATCAGTTTAGGGGGAAAAGGTATGGACAGAAAATCAGATGATTCAGATGCTTTTACAAGCTCCCCGAGCACTGTAAGCTCGAGTTCTCTCTCTAACGTTTGATGTTGTGTTTGGCTATGGTCGAATTATAAACTATCAAAACCTTTTACAGAGTTTTCTCTTTTCCATGCCCTGTTCCATCTCAAAAGCCCCCCAGTCACCACAGTGGCTGCCTTTGTTTCTCTTATCTTTTCATTTAGATGGATTTCTGCCAGGGGCGGTAGGTCATAATAATGGGCTGAGAATAATAAAATAAACCAAGTTGTCTTGAAATGCAATAGTGATGCTTGGCAGTTATAATATTTCTGAACTTAGCTGTCAAGCTAAGAAGTGAAAAAAAAAAGTGAAAGAATCAAAATGCATTTCCCTCTTATATAGCAGTGGTTTTTCCACCCTCAGACGTACCTTCGGGAGGTAATGTGGTCTCTCCCCAGCAGGGGGCAGTGTTCATCTTTAAATGATGTGTTCATGGCCAGCCCAGCCCTCAGAGCCCTCAAACCCCCGTGTCCAAGAATTCCACGCCCTCCAGAGCAAACATTCGAGGTTCTTCCCAAACACAAATTTCCTAAATACAAATCTTATGGTTTGGTAGGTCTAGATTCATTCTGAGTTCTGAGATTAAAACAAAAGCACTTCCATAAAACGGAACGTCAGAGCCTTTATGACAACATGCAGCCTTATCCATTGTGAATAATATTTTCATCATTTGGAGTTGTTGAGATGGTCCCAGAGTAACTGAAAATCATTCTAGTATTACCGTGGTAGCTAAACTGGGTTTTCTGTTTGGGCTTGATTTTGTTTATTGTAGTCACCCCGAGGCTGTTCAAATAAGCAAGAGACAAACGAAACAACTTGCTACCGTTCAGCCAGTCCAAGCCCTCAGCTGAGGCCTCTTTATTCTTGCAAAGAAGCATATTCTAGTGTCTCAGAGCAGAAGTGAATCGATCACCTGCGGTAACTTGGATTTTGAATGAAAGGACTAGAATCAGGATAGTTGCAAGTCAACTTTCAACCAATTATATAATATATGACAAACCCAATAAAAGTCTTGCCCATAAAACCTCCTCTGAAAGTAAAAACTGGCAGCATGCATATGTCTGCCTCTCCCTGCTTTAGCCCCTGATAACTCTGCGACTCCGAAGTGGTAGGGGGTAGGTAAAGAGGGAAGCTCATCTGCTCTCTAGTGGCCTTGAGGAACTAGCGTTGAAGAAGGTGGGTGAAGTCAAAGGGTTAAAGTAGCCACACTGATACGTTACTTAAAACACATAGTCTCTATTTTTATTTAAAGAAGAAACACACATTTTAAGGAAACATTAAGGATTATTTTTCCAAGGTCTTGAAGAATTTTGCTTTTTTCTACCTTCTAAGACATGGCTTCTAGTAATTTTCTCATACAATTTGTGCTTCCTGTGACTGATAGTTTATTGCAATGCCTGACACATTTTATGGTGCTATTACAAAATTTAACTGAAATATATGAGAATGGTGTGTTTTTGTTGTTGTTGCTTGAATTTTATTTTTTATACAGCAAAATTTTTTATAAAATTTTGAATTTTATTTTTTTATATTAGTTATCCATTCTATACACATCAGTGTATACATGTCAATCCCTGTCTCCCAATTCATCCCACCACCACCACGCCCCCACGGCTTTCCCCACTTGGTGTCCATACGTTTGTTCTCTACATCTGTGTCTCTATTTCTGCCATGCAAACCCGTTGAGAAGGGTGTGTTTACAAAGACTGTGCAATCCTCTAAATTAATAGAAACAAAGTTCCTTTGGAAGAGTTAAGTGGGTTTTAAGCTACAGTATCCAGAGAGAGAGAGACAGACAGACAGACAGACAGAGAATTTAGCCCTTCAATTCTTCACTTTTGCTTTTCTCAGTTGCCATCATTTATAGTTGAACTCAATGTGTACACTAAGGCAGCTGTGTGTTGAAACCAATTTCCATAAGAGTTAAGGAATTTAAAGCTCTGAGATTTTTGGACTTTGAGAAACACAGATTGAATCATTTGACCTTGAATTATATATGACAATCCCCTGTTTCAGCATAAAGGCTGCATATGTACATGTTTAATGAATAAGACCCTTAAGGTTTACAAAAAAAGCAACACCCTAGATTTATATATTCCATTAAACACGATCTTCACAGGCTAATTAGTTAGTAATTTCACCCTTGCCTATAATATAAACCATTTTATGCTCAATAATAATAAAATCTATGTAAACCAGGCTCTTTATTAATAAACATTATGTGCTTCTGGCTTTCAAATAAAATAATGCTTCACGTGCTTTTCTCTCCATCATGCCTAGACTAATCACACAGTAAAAATCAAACAAGTAAAACAGTGGTTTTTATCTCCTGCTGTAGAAAAACAATAGAGACCATGTCAAGGGCTTAAGAATGAGACGTGAACTAAAGAAGGCTGGGACGGAGAACAGAAGACTCCAAATCCTTATTTCAGTGTTTGGAATCAAGATACTTTTAGGCTCTTAAGATTATTCAAAATATGTTTTTGACTAATGAGCCGACATCAGTGGAATCACGGATGAGGGAAACAGCTCCGAATCTCCCTTGCTCATCATATCCCCCTGACCTATGAGATCGAGGGAGGTGCTAAGTGGAACCGGCCTGTGGCCCGTCCTGTGAGTCTGTATTCTGAGGCAGCTGCTGCCTTCTGAGGCAACTCCTTCATGGACCATAAGCACAGGAAAACTTCTGTTTCAGTTACAAGTATCATGCCAGCTGAGCTAATCAACATTTTATTAAAATCTTCTAACAGAAAGGCTCCAGTCTGTGGAACGTGCCTTACCCTAGGATCTTAGCTACTGGTAATAGGTCACACCCAGGCTTTGCTTTACAGGGCCCATGGAAAAATGAAAACTCGGGGCCCTTTGTTCAAAAGTTATTAAGAATTTCAAGAAGATGACAACAGAGCATAAAACCATGTAAGTGTGAGGCCCGTGAAACTGCCCAGGTTGACCTTCATGAAGCTGCCTCTGCACCGGGCAGACAACAGTCCCTTGTCCTCCACACAGAATTTATTTCTCTTACATTGTCCATCTCCCTAGGAGGTAATATGTTTTAGTCAGTACAAGAAGTCTGGTCATTGTAGAACCAATATGGAATTTTCGATAGGATAATTCCAGATAACCTTCCTTTTGATGTTATATCTAGTATAAACTGTGAGTATTTGGAGAGCTCTGGAAAAATAAAATATTCATTGACAAATGAAAATGTCTTTGCTGGGAGATATATTATTTCAAATTTAAAAGCATCTGGGGCACTGGGAACTTCTGGTCGTACCATGAAGGCTCCTATCTGAAGTGTCTTTCTGTTAAGTCGTAGTAACAAAATAATGATGACAAATATTCTTTGAGTGATTACTAGGTGCTTTACATATATTCATCCATTACTCCACCAAACAAGCCACCCCTTAAGATGGGTAGTATTATGTCCAAATTTTGGATTGGTGACAGAGAGCAGTTAAGTAGCTCACTCTAGGTCACAAAGATGGTAAGTGACAGAGCTGCGATTTCATGTTTCCAAAGTCCATACCCTTAACCACTATATCACAGCTCTTGGAGTGGAGTGGAGTGGAGGACATGGAGAGTGAAGTTACTGTTTTGGAAGTTTGTTCCATGACAATTCAGGCACTGTGCTTCCGCAATCCTGCAGCCAATTACCTTCTGCCAGGCAGTCCTATTTCTCTGTGTCCACGGTGGTGAGCATTCGTTCCACTGTAGGGCTGTACAGGCAGACAACACAGGGCCCCTAGGACGACTGAACTGAAATAATCAATTTAATCAAACAATGATTCAACTTAGTCAAATAACCAATTTCACTGACTGTTTATTTGACTTGGTTGATTGGTTGTCTGAATTGGGTGAATGGGCAGCTGAGTCTTTTGGGGCAGTGTAGACACAGCCTTTGATTGAAGCGATGCCACTGCTGTGATGCTGAGTGACACTAGTCAAGTTCTTCCTGTAAAAATCAACATTACCGGGCTTGACTCTGTGGAAAGGGCATTTGCTTCTTTCCTAATCAAATCTAAGCAAGTAAAAATGTTGTTATTCCTCTGTGAAGGCAGCTAGATGGATTAAATAATGGACTGAATTAGTAAAACAGAGGTAAAGACAAAATAAAGAACAAAAGGCATACTGCTGTTTATACCTTTATGGAAGAATGCTGCTGATAATACTGGAAAGATTTTCTTCTATTTAGAAAGTCAAGCTTAGTATCCACATTTGTAAATTCTAAAGCCAGTGAGCAAATCAGGTATCCCGCACGGTTCTGGAAGAACAAGTTGGAGGCCAGAGGGCAAGCTGGTATTTGTTTAAGGTTGACTAAGGCAGGTAAATGACCCAAGGAGGCTCATGGAAGCATAGCAGAACACTGAAAACCTGAGGAATGTTTTTAAGTGTCGGGTGGATAGTCTCCTTGCTCTGTAAAGATCTGCAGGATGATTTCACTTACATGCATGTATCTCTTTATCACTGTTAAATATTTACAGATCAATGTTTGAGTGCCTGCGGGCTTGGAGAGCTTTACTTATCAAAAATCACTTTTTAAAAGGCAGTTAACACTGGAGCTGGTGGAAGGATGAAAATGCCATCTGTCCCATTTGCTTCCCAATAGTCTCAAAGCTCTTCCGGGTTGGCGCTGGCTATTCCAATGACTTTGCTGGGCAGGAAATCTTAGACCATTCATTCTGAATGAATTCAAAGCTGTGAAAGGAAAGGCTGTTAGAAGGTAGTGTGCATAGTCAAATAATAGATTTGTCCACTGTCACAGGTGAGTCTCTGTTTGAGAGAAAAATAGATGCCAGTTATTCCGAGGTTGCTTTATTCATTCATAAATATGAAACAGATATTTATTGAGTGCCTTCTTTCTGTCTAGAGCTATGCTAGGAACCACAATGAAGCTGTGAATGTGGCAGACAAGAATGGTGCCTACACAAAGCTTCAATTTTGGTAAGAGAAGAACACACAAATATGGTATCTGGATACATACATTTTCACTAACAAACAAGAACCCTTTCACTTGTAAATTTTCAATGTTCTTAGCCCATTTCTATGAAAGAAGCTTTTACCTGAGGGGCAGATGCAAATGCTTCCTGCGCATCACTAAAGATGTGTCTTTTAGGGAAGATGTGTTTTTTAGGGAAAAACCAAGGAAGCATGGAATAGGCTCCTATAATTAAGCTGTAATCATTAATTTGTTGTACACACGTTTAAAAAAAAAAAGCAGAGTCACATTCACTGTTGGATAAGTCAAACCAACCGTTTACTCTGTAAAATACGTTTGTGTACAAAGGATCTCATAAAGCTGAACACTTAGTCTATTTCGTGAATGTTGGCGGGCTTGCACCAAAGCACAGCGTAATTGATGCGGCACGTGGGTTTCCTCCACACCTTTCCCAACGTTCGATGGATTGACAGGTCAAAGTTGGGATTACGTTTTTCATCCCTTGAGCCAATTGTCCTTTAAAAGTCAAGCTTTTCTTAGAGTTTCTGTGTTGCTAACCACTAGGATAATCTCATATGTAGGACTGATTTCCCTGAGAAGTAATCCGTTTTTCAAAAGTTAGTGGTTTTGTGTAATTGACTATTTAACTAAGTTTAAGAACATTCCAGTTGCTTGTTAGCCTTGATGGAAGTCTAAGACACCTTTGTACTTAGTACCTGGAGAGGATGAATGACCAGGCAGAGATTTTGTATTGGCCTCATTTCTCCAGCTGTCTATCAAACATTTGGGGTTTGGCAAATTCTTTTAGTACATTTTGCCAAGTACTTTCCCCATAATTTTTAAAAACCATGTGTATTTCAAAAGAAATTTAATCTACATATCGCTGGTTCATTTACACTTAGGTCATCAGAATGTTATTTTACTGGAGATCTTTCATTATCTAGGAGGTTGGTGAATCCTCCAGCAAACTCTATCTCTTTTTCTGTCACAATTTCTGAGAATAAGCAAAATTTGAACTTTACAATTCTGTATTCTCAGGAACCAATCATTCTGGGTGCTGTTTCAAATACCAATGTATTCACAGCCTTTGATGATGGTGTATCATCTAACTTTGTTGGACTCAGAGTAAAAATAAGAAAAATAATTTGATTTTAGGATAAGGTAACTTTTAAGACAAGTATCAACTCTAAAAGGAGATTTTCTGAAAAGGGATATTTGTGGAAGTGTGATACTCTCCAATATCCCACCTAATATATAATCATTAGTAATTGATTAAAAATATTGGTTGATGCCAGTCTAGCTGGAATCATTTGTGATTCATTTGAATCCTAGAGTTAAAGGAATTAAAAATTTGGAAGCTTTTTGCCTCTATCTAAGGGTACCTTAAATTTGCTTCTGAGAACCTCTGCAGTAAATGTTGCATGTTTTAAGGAAGCAAAATTGCTAATCTGAGTCCTAAAAAGCAATTTCAGCATGCATCAGTAAGAGCTACTGGAGACTCTTTGGCTTTGAATAAGAAACCTGGCTTTCCACACATGCTTCTCCACCCCCGACCCCCAACATCTTTGTGTGATTTGGGGATAATTTGTAAAACCCCTCTAGAAGGGAAACGGTGTAGGGTGATGGATGTTACCTAGACTTATTGTGCTGATCATTTCACAATATATACAAATATTGAATCATTACTTTGTACTCCTGAAACCAATATAATGTTATATGTCAAATATGCCTCCATAAAGTTTTTTTTAAATATATAAAACTCCTCTAGAATTGGGTTTCCCTGTGTAAAATTGCACATTTACACAAGCCTGGGAACCAGGCTTGCACTACTTATTTGAAGATATTTTTCAGGATAAAATGAAATAATAAATAAGAAGTACTTTAAAATCTTTAAATATGAAGCATACTCTACAATGGTACTTAAACTATTCTTGGTGAAAGACAGTTTTTTTCCTTCAGTCCATTGTGGGTTGAAACTTTTATAAAATACAATAAAAATGAATTGCTAGAAAAGTGAAATAAAAACCATGCAAGGGCTTCCCTGGTGGCGCAGTGGTTGAGAGTCCGCCTGCTGAGGCAGGGGGCATGGGTTCGTGCCCCGGTCTGAGAAGATCCCACATGCCGCAGAGCAGCTGGGCCCGTGAGCCATGGCCGCTGAGCCTGCGCTTCCAGAGCCTGTGCTCCGCAACGGGAGAGGTCACAAGAGTAAGAGGCCCGCGTACCGCAAAAAAAAAAAAAAAAAAAAAAACCATGCAAAAATATAAGTGCAATTGTAAGAACTACTAGATCCAATAAACATATAATTACTCTATTAAACTGGTATAAAAGTAAATGAAATAAAAAAGACATAGAAAAATATAAGCACAATCGTAAGAAATATTTGCCCCATAAACAGAAAATTACTCTTGTTAAATTGGTATAAAACTTTCTAAATTCTTTCTCTTGATTTCAATTCCTATCTCATCACATGGGGTAACAAACAGCTCATAGCCTAGCATTGGTCCATGGACCACACTTAGAGTATCTGTGCTTTGGCAAACAGAGCAGGGAGAATCTGCCTGTCATTATTGTTCTAGGGGCGTGCTTCTTTCAGCACCCAACAGTGATGGTTCCTAACTTCATGTCATGTTGTGGTTTTGAATTACAACCTCTCTTCCTGCTTTCCTAGGTAAAGTTGCTCCATTTACCAGACATATTTCTGAGCAGTATTTCACATTAAAATTTTCAGTGATGATCTTTTGGCTTCATGCTTTGGCAACCTCTTTGATTCTGCCATTTCCCTTATCTAGTTCCCATGACTTTTACTTCTGAGACATCTCTTTTCTCTTCTCTCTTCCTATGGCTACCCTCCTGGGCAGGTCTCCTTCTCAGACCATTACCAGCCTCTGTCCAGTCTAAGGTCCCCTTCACACTCATTCCTCAGCTACATCCTTAATAAGATCAATCCCTTGCTCACAAACCTTCTAAGGCTCCCTGTTGTTTGTCAAATTAAACACTGCCTGTCTTACTCTTTCCTGCCTTTTAGCCTCTTCTCAAGCTGCCCTCTTAGCTTAAAATAGCCCCCAGCTCCAAAATCCTGACACTTGCATCCTGCGCATCTTTCCAAGCTTACACCAAACACCATCTTCCCCGAGATGCCATTGCTGGTGGGTGTGCTCTGTCCTTCCCTGTGGACAGCCTATACCCCTCACCTGACACAGATACTGTTTTGCCCAGCACAGTTTTGTGGATTAGATTGAACAACTTCCCTCTGCTCTCCCCAACCCTAACACAATTATGGACAATTTGAAGTGACGGCCAGGCCTTCTTAATCTTCTAAATTAAAAAGTTATCAATTACTGAGTAACACATAAATTCCCTTTGCCACAAAAATAAAAGGTCAACCATCATGAAGACGGTTAATTTTCCCTTAATACCTACTCAGTTTCTTGGGTAACCATGATCATGTGTTTGGTCATTTGGAGTGCCTTTTTTAAGACCTTTCAATTTTTTATGTATTTAGATATTATATGACAGTTGCAGTAGCTTTATTTTTTGTGTACATGCCAAGACCTATGTTAAGTGTTAGCTGTTATTACTTTTGCTCTGTGGTTTGTCCTTTTCATTCAGTAATCTGTCTTGGAGGCCCAGTCATGTCAGTACCCAGAGATCTATCTCACTTGGTAACTGCCCCACAGCATAATAGGAATGGATGTTTACTTTTCTGTTATTACAAATACCTGTGACTCTCTTTTCTAGAACCTAGCACAGTGCCTTGCACATGTGAGTACTTGATAAATATTTGTGGAATTGACCAAACCGAGGAGTTCCTAAATTCCTTTGACCTGTTAACATTTCATTTAAGAGATTAGGAATAATAACCACTTGAGGCAGGCTAAAGGAATTTCCTTGAGGACAACTCATATTTGGACTTCACAATTAGGGTGAAATGTGAAAAACATAAAGGAGGGTTTCAATAAAGCTAATGAAGATTAGAGAAGTAGAAAATAAGGGCGAGGAAGAAAGGCTAAAATGAGGCTGACAGTGAACTTGAGAATAGTCTTCCTACGTGAAGATCATTGTTCTCTCGCTACAAAGACAGAAGCAGGAGAGGACTGTGAACACGTTAAGCTGATTTAGCATGAGAATTCTTAGATCAGGATAAGTAGATTCCCCCTCCTGGAGACTTGTGAGAGCAAAAATCTGTTTCTCCTCTCTAGGAAGAGTATGGCAGTGGTCTTGTCTAATAGCAAGGGGCTGGAATAGATGACTTGTCAGGATATTTCCTGATGGAGAACTAAGTTAATAATTATCTTTAAGCCCTTAGCTTATGCTATTATAATTGGTTTAGCAAATTCAAAATTCCTAGGGGGCACTATTTTTGGGTTAATGACTGGGGAAAATATGAGGGTCCAAGTCATCTATTTAATTGCATTGTTCCTAACATTTTTTCCTTCACCTTCTAATTGTCTTTCTCTGGAAATAAATTCTTTCAGGTAGGTTGGTGGTTGAAGTTTGCCTTTTAAGTCTTTCATCTTCATTTAGGCTACAATTCCATCAGCGTCAGTAGATCATGAACTGAGTCATGGATGGACTTTGAATGTAGACCTAATTCTGGAAATACATATTCATGTGTCAGACCTGTGTCCTTTAATAGGATCATTTAAGTTATTCCCTGTATATTCAAATTTTCATTTTCCAAACACCACGTATTGCATCATTTCAACCCAGAGTAGCTGACTAGGCAGAAGTGAAGCTTGTTTCCTCAGTGGCCTTGACTGGTCGCCTTAGCCGTCAGTGTTGTAAAATCTACCCTCCTTTTTAACAATAGCTGCTTCTTAACGCCTTTCTCTTTTTAGTCCTTCCCTGATCATCTGAAGAGACAAACTGAATGCTAGGGTTTGTACTTTTAGCAATTGTTAGTGTAGGGCTGTTAGAAACTGGGAAATCAGAACACATTAATCAGTCATGTCCTGCTGTTCATTTATTGTCACCCTGAGTATTAAAACTGATAAGTTATGATTCAGGCTTAAATTTTCTTTTGAGGTAGAAAGCGACTTGTGGCTCCATATTATTAAATGAGGGGTTCAGTACACCTTCAACGTGATCAAATTATAGATCAGATTCAATCATGATCATGGCAGTAATTCCTCGTGTCTCTAATACCTACTCTTCTTGTGTGCTTTCCCTCTCCCGTTTTTATTGTTTAAATAGCAGCCTGGAACACATTTTATAGATAAAAGTAGTAAAGTTCTTTATGACTTTTCCCTTAGAAGCAATGTTACCACAAAGGTTTTGATTCTTGGTTGTTATGCAACTTAAAAAAAAATTATCTTAAAGATCTTTTCTAATAGATTGTAAACGGTTTATAGTAAGCAGGGAAGAGGGGATTAGAATCTTGATAGTTGACGTGAGAATTCTTCTCAGGTTGAGACTATCCCCAAAAGGAAACTAGTTTAAATAAGATTCCAGGGTAAAAGGTAAGCCCCTAAGGGCAGGGCTTGCTGAAGGAGGAAAGTAGATAATGAAACTGTCCTACTAAGAAAAAATAGGAATGAGAAGGTATTAAAGGGAAAAGAGAGATATGATGGCCAAGCCACATGAGAATGTGGCTGAAGAATTTAAGAAAAGGAATTTCTCTGGAGACACAGATGTAGAGAACAAACATATGGACACCAAGGGGGGAAAAGGGGGCTGGTGGGATGAATTGGGAGATTGGGATTGACATATATACACCAATATGTACAAAATAGATAACTAATAAGAACCTGCTGTATAGCACAGGGAACTCCACTTCGCTGTGCAGTAGAGACTAACACAACACTGAAAAACAGCTATATCCCAATTTAAAAAAAAAAAGAGAGAAAAAGAATTTCTCATATTCAATTTAAAGGAATTTCCCTCCTATGTTCAACGCCACCCCCACCATTATTGATAATCCAATAAAATCTGTTACTTATGTTAGAACTTTGTGAGAGTGATTGTTTTTGATTGAAGAACTAGGCCAAATTTTGTTTCTGGATCCACAAGGTATAAGGGAAAGAACAAGCAGTGAGAATTCATGAACTGAATTAATTCAGTGCAGCTTACCCAGCTCTCTCACCCCATTCTAAGAATTTGCAGAAGCCCTGAGGAGGGATTGGATTCCCCAGGACATGGAATTGGGATTCTAGCAAATTATATCTTTATCTTAAAGAACAGGAAGACTTCAATCCAGGTTACAATTGTTTATACTACGTAGTACAAAGCTTTCTGAAATAGATAAGATCCAATTAAAGGAATAACATAGTGTATGCCGTTGAGTCGTGACCACCACCCCCCAAAAGATATATCTACCTGAAGCCATAAATATAACCTTGTTTAGAAAAAGGGTCTTTGCAGATGTAACTAAGTTAGCAATCTCAAGATGAGATCAACCTAAATTACATTGGATCCTAAATCCAATGACATATGAGGAGAGATGGGGAAAGATACAGAGGAGAAGCCATGTGAAGACAG
This sequence comes from Tursiops truncatus, assembly GCF_011762595.2. Taxonomy (NCBI): domain Eukaryota; kingdom Metazoa; phylum Chordata; class Mammalia; order Artiodactyla; family Delphinidae; genus Tursiops; species Tursiops truncatus. Next base: position 35,543,204 of record NC_047040.1, read on the forward strand.
AAGCAGAGATTGGAGGGATGCCACCACAAGCTGTGAAGCACCTGGAGCCACCAGAAGTAGAAGAGGCAAAGGAGGATTCTCCCCTAGAGTCTTTGGAGGGATTGCAGCTCTGCCAACACCTTTCTTTTGGATTGCTCCCCTCCAGGATAATAAGAGAATAAATTTCTGCTGTATTAAGCCACACAGTTTGTGGTAATTTGTTATGGCAGCCCTAGGAAACTAATACCCATAGTAAGTCACCAACTAGATTCAATTTTGTATTGTCCTATAAAGTTCTCCTCCTCATCAATCTTGCCTAATTTTTCCTGCAAAGGAATCAAGTACTCAAGGACAGCTTCACTGGCATCACATAACTCAACAATTCCTTGGAAACGTTAGGCCATTTTTGCAGGAGAATTAAGAGAAATTTTTTTAAATTAATTTATTTATTTTTGACTGCACTGGGTCTTCGTTGCTGCACGCAGGCTTTCTCTAGTTGCGGCGAGCGGGGGCTACTCTTTGTTGCGGTGCGCGGGCTTCTCATTGCGGTGGCTTCTCTTGTTGTGAGCATGGGCTCTAGGCGCGTGGGCTTCAGTAGTTGTGGCATGCGGGCCCCGTAGTTGTGGCTCGCGGGCTCTAGAGCGCAGGCTCAGTAGTTGTGGCTCACGGGCTTAGTTGCTCTGCGGCATGTGGGATCTTCCCGGATCAGGGCTCAAACCCATGTCCCCTGCATTGGTAGGCGAATTCTTAACCACTAAAGCCAGGGAAGCCCCTAAGAGAATGTTTTGAGCAATGAATGCAGGGATGATGGTGTTGTCGCAGCCTTTGTCGCCCGCCTATTTCCCATGGCAGAGTTGGCAGAGGAACATAGGAGAAGCAAGTCGTGGATCTTCTGGGCTGCATTTGTAACTGGGATCTTGTTCTTTGAAAATGATTGGACAGAGGTATTTATGCGCTGATGATGACAAGTGCTGGAAGGAATAAAGACGGTGTAATTCGTCAGGCCGTGGAAGTACAGGTTCCTCTTTGAATAGCTCTAAATCAAGTCTTGTCCTCCTTGCCCTCATTATCTCATAGGAAGGAGCTCTGCTAATCAGTTGTGCCTGCATTCCCCCTGAAATTTAAATTTTCTCTTAGTAGAAATGTGCTTTTATGAAGACTTGGAAGTAGTCTTTGTTGGTTGTAATATTTTTCGATGAAAACAGCAAAGGCTTTGGCATGTCCAAGGAAGCAAAAACATCTCTCCTTGTAATGTGACCATTTGCTCTTCGGAGAGTCTATGGCTTTTGAACAATTCTAAAGAAATATTGGATAAAGATGAGAAAAAAAAAACAAACCCATAAGGATAGAAGTTTGGGAAGCAAAGGTACAGGATATACAAAAACAACTTTATAAAAACACCTTCCTGTCAATGGGAAGTTGAAATATTTGTGATACAGATTGTCATTTCTTTGATAACTGAGATAGTTTCTTCTATAGCTTCTAAATCATTTTGTGTTCCACAGCCCCTAGACTAATGAGGCACTTGAACGAATGAGTGGATGAATGAATGAATGAGAATGTATTGATATTAAGGACACAAACTAAATTTATATTCTCTGTTGCTCTTTGTGCTAAGAGGTTTGTTCTTCCTTCCTTCTTTCCCTCCCTCCCTCCCTCCCTTCTTTCTTTCCCTCCCTCCCGTCTTTCCCTCCCTTCCTCCCTCCCTTCCTTCCTTCCCTCCCTCCCTTCCTTTCCTCCCTCCCTCCCTCCCTTCCTTCCTCCCTCCCTTCCATCCTTCCTTCCTTCCTTCCCTCCCTCCCTCCCTTCCTTCCTTCCTTTCCTTTTCGCTTATTTCTGGATTCCTGGCAAGTTTCCACACAAGGAAGATTGCCCACAAGAAAAGACACTCGTCCCTCTGACACCTCACGCCAGAGAAAGAGCAGAGCTGTTCCAAGGCACAGCAAACTACAGGAGCCAGAACTTTGCAGAGCCCTTAATTAGGGTCAGAGTGACCTTAGCCATTTCTCTTTTCTGCCTCTTTTGAACCATAGCTACCTACTTGTTGCTTTCCTTCAAACAGGATTTTATACTTACATTTATCCAGGAATTATCTAGGAAACTGCTAATTTTATTTGTCCCTTCAGCCTGTTATTTCAGGTTAAATCTATAAAGGCAAATTATTAGGGCTGTAACTCGAATCCCACCAATTTTCTCAGGCCTCATGGTAAATAGTATTACAGTCAAGTCCTACTAAAGCAGCTCCTAGATAATCAGGGGCCTCTGTCAATCTGAAGTGTTCTTACTGCACTCTGTTGTTTTGGAGGAGCTGGGGTCGGGTAACAGAGTCAATTAAATAACTTCATCACAGGGAGTTACAAAGAGAAAAAAACCTTCTAGGACACACCTTCTATATTTTCTATATTTTATAGAAATAAATATAGAACACACCTTCTGTATTTTCTTCATTTGTATGTGATATAGTCATATTCAGAATCATTGAGAATTATGACTACAAAAGGCCTTAGAAAATGTGATCTTCTTCTAAGGCCATCTTTTTTGAATAAATGAGGAAACAGGGAGCCAGGATGTCAGTCGCAATGTTTCAAACCAGGAGCTCATCAGGGGCCGAGATGGACTAGAACGCAAGCCTCAATACCCAAAATGGTTGTTTGATTTGGTACAACGGCTTACAGCAGTTTCTAGATCATCACTTGTCAAATGAAAGTTCCACTATCTTCATTACATTTAGTAAAGAAGAAGAATTAATTGATCAATTTTTGAAAGGAGAATGAAAACAGAGCATTTTCTGCTCAATCTTGAATCAAAAGAGAGCTGTCAATTATCCAGAACGTCTCAAGGCTGCTACATCTCTGCTCTAAATTCTCTTATGTGTGTTTCTTACTTTTTTTTTTTTAGTAGAGTCTCTACAGTTAAGAATCCCATTTTATGTGTGGTATAAATTTCTAAAGACTTCAGGTAATTCTAAAGACTAATATTCCCATGGATGAAATATAGAGACAACACTTTTTGGGCAAGGATTAATCCACTGGTTTAAGGACCCTTTACTGTGACCTTACTCTGATTGCCATGTTGCCAGCCCTCTTCTACTCTTTTCCTTTATCCTTGCCCTGTTGGCAAACCCTCTTACCAATTATGTTACCCTGGGCAAGTAACTTAACCTCTTTGTGTCTCCGTTTGCTCCTCTATAAAGTAAAGGTAATGATACGACACACCTCGAAGGGTTGCTGGGATGATTAAATGAGATAATTTTTCATGTATAATATAGGATCAGGTTTGGCTTCCCATGTGATACAACGCAAAATAATGGTGACTCAAACAAGGTAAAATATATTTCTCATTTAGGTAAAAAAAAAAAAAAAATGTTGAAGGAAGGTACCCAGAGCAGGCACGATAGCTTCAATGGCATCTGTGTTTCTGTTCTACTGTCCCTGTACAAGCAGAGCCTGGCTCTTTCTGTATCTGTGGCCCTTCCTGTCCTCTGATGGTCACATCCTCCTTGGCCCTCCAGCATTTCTGTGCCACTTGGGTGGCCCAGTGCTCCTCAGCCAAACTTTCTTTCACCTGGGGACTTTCTTCCCATTATCAACTTTGAATTGTCCATTTGGAAAGAAGGAGAATTCAATTTACCCTTAGATAGGGAAGGTTGATAGGCTTATTGGATTTGTATTTTTACTGCTCAGTTCACAAGAATGTTGCTTTAAAAGTGAGATTTGGGAATTGATAGTGAGTGTGTTTGGCAAAGAGATGATCTTCCTGACATAAAGGTTGCTTACAATGATGGTCAAACTGCTTAGTAATGTTTACCTGTGCATTTTTACAAATGATCTGTTTTAGAGATTTAGCAAATATTTGGAAATTTTGAGGTTAAAATAAGGGACACTGAAAATGAGATCCAGGGGGCTTTTAAAATCTTTTCCACAATCTACATGGTAACATGTATATTTAGATCTAGGAAATGTGAGGTCTTGGAAACTCTCTCTAGGCTCTAAGCTGGATAAATTGTAGGGCTCACCCGTTTTGTTTTCCATCTCTTAATGGTCATTGTTCTTTGTTGCCTGGTATTCAGTGTCTTGAATAAATTTGTGCTGTTTTAAGCCACCTAGTCTGTGGTACTTTGCTATGGCAACCCTGGAAATCTAATATAGGAACTATGAATTTTTTTTAAAGTTATTGAAATAATTGCTATAGTTTGCTAACCATTTGTTAAGTTTTTGAAGATGAAGGATAACAGTACATTCTAGGCATAAGTTTCTTCTAGAAAACGTGCTTCTCAAAATATTCTTCCAAACTATATCTTTTTTGCATATAAAAGATTAGTGATATTAGTAAAAGTGCCAGTTGAAGTGAATTGATTTAATACCCCAAATGGTGTGGTGACAGCAGGAGCAAGTTAGTAGCTAAGAGTTCTGAAAAATTGTTTATCTTGTCCTATTAAAATTTGATCAATACAAAATTTGAACATTAAGTAATTTTGAATAAAATTTCAGTTTTATTTTTGCATCCCTAAGTTTCACTCGATGGTGATGATTTTTAGCTTTGGTTGGATACAGATTTTCATTCTTGGTCATTTAAAAAATTTTGGACCAATTGTGTATGCAGAGTACTTCTACCTTGAAAGTAATCTACTAATTCTGTTTGGAATCTTTTTGGATCCTCCTGTCTGGGCAACACCATCAGGGCCTCTTACTCATTGGCTTCTGGTTGTGCAGTGAGGAACAGAGACAAGCCATCAGGAGATGGGAGGTGGGTAAGACTGAGGTCGTTATTTGTTTAGTTCCCTTCCTGTAGACTTGGGCTGACTGATGATTGAAAATGTCACCGCTCCTCTCCAGGTGAACTCCTCATCACGACTCTCTAATTCCAAGGTTGGAAACCTAGGATCTGGAAACCTATCCCTTCTCTCATCCCTTCCAGACAGGGATGGTAACAGCTCCACCGTTACTAGTCCTAGGGGACTGCCCTGTTCCTTTTGGTTTCCCTATGCCATTGTTTAAAAGGTTCCTTTAAAAACCCTCCTGGGATTGTCCCAATTTGATTTTTGCCACCGATTTCCTGCTAGGATTCTGATTGACACAGACCAGTTGGTAAACCTCCCTTCCAGTGCTGCAAAATGACATAATCCTGTACAACCAAAGACCTGTGATGGGATGTAGCTCTCCAACCACCCAGCATCAAAGTCCATGTGAAGCACCAAAGACTACTCAGGGAAAAACTATTTTAAAAATTCGGCTTCTGACCAGAGGGCAGACAGCAGAGCAAGAAGAACTACAATCCTGCAGCCTGTGGAGCAAAAACAACATTCACAGAAAGATAGACAAGATGAAAAGGCAGAGGGCTATGTACCAGATGAAGGAACAAGATAAAACCCCAGAAAAAAATAATAAATGAAGTGCAGATAGGAAACCTTCCAGAAAAAGAATTCAGAATGATAGTGAAGATGATCCAGGACCTCGGAAAAAGAATGGAGGCAAAGATCAAGAAGATGCAAGAAGTGTTTAACAAAGATCTAGAAGAATTAAAGAACAAACACCTAGAAGAATTAAAGAACAAACAAACAGAGATGAACAATAACTGAAATGAAAAATACACTAGAAGGAATCAATAGCAGAATAACTGAGGCAGAAGAACGGTAAAGTAACCTGGAAGACAGAATGGTGGAATTCACTGCCACAGAAGAGAATAAAGAGAAAAGAATGAAAAGAAATGAAGACAGCCTAAGAGACCTCTGGGACAACATTAAACACAACAACGTTCGCATTATAGTGGTCCCAGAAGGAGAAGAGAGAGAGAAAGGAACTGAGAAAAGATTTGAAGAGATTATAGTCGAAAACTTCCCTAACATAGGAACGGAAATAGCCACCCAGGTCCAGGAAGCACAGGGAGTCCCAGGCAGGATAAACCCAAGGAGAAACACACTGAGACACATAGTAATCAAATTGGCAAAAATTAAAGACAAAGAAAAATTATTGAAAGCAACAAGGGAAAAACGACAAATAACATACAAGGGAACTCCCATAAGGTTAACAGCTGATTTCTCAGCAGAAACTCTACAAGGCAGAAGGGAGTGACATGATATATTTAAAGTGATGAAAGGGAAGAACCTATGACCAAGATTACTCTACCCGGCAAGGATCTCATTCAGATTCAATGGAGAAATCAAAAGTTTTACAGACAAGCAAAAGCTAAGAGAATTCAGCACCACCAAGCCAGCTCTACAACAAACGCTAATGGAACTTCTCTAAGTGGGAAACACAGGAAAAGAAAAGGTCCTACAAAAACAAACCCACAACAATTAAGAAAATAGTAGGGCTTCCCTGGTGGCATAGTGGTTGAGTCCACCTGCTGATGCAGGGGACACGGGTTCGTGCCCCGGTCCAGGAAGATCCCACGTGCTGCAGAGTGGCTGGGCCCGTGAGCCATGGCTGCTGAGTCTGTGTGCCCGGAGCCTGTGCTCCGCAACGGGAGAGGCCACAACAGTGAGAGGCCTGCATTCCGCAAAAAAAAAAAAAAAAGAAAAGAAAATTTTAGTAGGAACATACATATCGATAATTACCTTAAATGTGAATGAATTAAATGCTCTAACCAAAAGACACAGGCTCGCTGAATGGATACAAAAACAAGACCCATATATATACTGTCTACAAGAGACCCACTTCAGACCTAGGGACACATACAGACTGAAAGTGAGGGGATGGAAAAAGATATTCCATGCAAATGGAAATCAAAAGAAAGCTGGAGTAACAATACTCATATCAGATAAAATAGACTTTAAAATAAAGAATGTTACAAGAGACAAGGAAGGACACTACATAATGATCAAGGGATCAATCCAAGAAGAAGATATAACAATTATAAATATATGTGCACCCAACATAAGAGCTCCTCAATACATAAGGCAACTGCTAACAGCTATAAAAGAGGAAATCAACAGTAACACAATAATAGTGGGGGACTTTAACACCCCACTTTCACCGAGGGACAGATCATCCAAACAGAAAATTAATAAGGAAACACAAGCTTTAAATGACACAATAGACCAGATAGATTTAATTGATATTTATAGGACATTCCATCCAAAACCAGCAGATTACACTTTCTTCTCAAGCGCACATGGAACATTCTCCAGGATAGATCACATCTTGGGTCACAAATCAAGCCTCAGTAAATTTAAGAAAATTGAAATCATATCAAGCATTTTTCTGACCACAATGCTATGAGATTAGAAACAATTACAGGGAAAAAAACATAAAAAACACAAACACATGGAGGCTAAACCATACGTTACTAAATAACCAAGAGATCCCTGAAGAAATCAAAAAATACCTAGAGACAAATGACAATGAAAACACAACAATCCAAAACCTATGAGATGCAGCAAAAGCAGTTCTAAGAGGGAAGTTTATAGCAATACAAGCCTACCTCAAGAAACAAGAAAAATCTCAAGTAAACAATCTAACCTTACACCTAAGGGAACTAGAGAAAGAAGAACAAACAAAACCCAAGTTAGTAGAAGGAAAGAAATCATAAAGATCAGAGCAGAAATAAATGAAATAGAAACAAAGAAAACAATAGCAAAGATGAATAAAACTAATGGCTGGTTCTTTGAGAAGATAAACAAAATTGATAAACCATTAACCAGACTCATCAAGAAAAAAGAGGGAGAGGACTCAAATCAATAAAATTAGAAATGAAAAAGGAGAAGTTAAAACAGACACTGCAGAAATACAAAGCATCCTAAGAGGCTACTACAAGCAACTCTATGCCAATAAAGTGGACAACCTGGAAGAAATGGACAAATTCTTAGAAAGGTATAACCTTCCATGACTGAACCAGGAAGAAATAGAAAATGTGAACAGACCAATCACAAGTAATGAAATTGAAACTGTGATTAAAAATCTTCCAGCAAACAAAAGTCCAGGACCAGATGGCTTCACAGGTGAATTCTATCAAACATTTAGAGAAGAGCTAACACCCACCCTTCTCAAACTCTTCCAAAAAATTGCAGAGGAAGGAACACTCCCAAACTCATTCTATGTGGCCACCATCACCCTAATACCAAAACCAGACAAAGATACTACAAAAAAAGAAAATTACAGACCAATATCACTGTTGAATATAGATGCAAAAATCCTCAACAAAATAGTAGCAGACAGAATCCAACAACACATTAAAAGGATTAAAAAAAATTCGACTCATTTTTAAGTTACTATTAATATTTTTCTAATAAGGAAAAAAAGCCAAATTACATGGAGAATTTATTTCATTTTTCAATCCCCTCCTTGCCCCCTCACACCCCCCATAAGATATTCACCTTCTGTCATTACACATGTGGGCCTGTATTCTTAACACTCGGCAGAGCTTCATCCTTTAGCAAAGAGTTGCAAATGGCTTTCTTCCTTCTGATATTAAAAACCCTGAGTGTGAATTCAGGTTGCCACCTGACCGTACTCTCTGTATTGCTTGTATTTTTGATAACGTGCCCACACCTTACTCAGTATGCCTGCATTTTAGCACTCTATATTCAAAGTTGTCATCAGAAGGCTATACCCTATTTAAACCTACTGTAGCTGTTTTCTTTTACAATCCCTCATTAATATCTATTTCTTAATGTGACATGTACTGTTAACATGTGGGGGTTATTTTGATATGACTTCCAAAGTCATAAGCAACTCTTTTCCTGGGAAAACTTCCCAGATTTAAAAAAATCAGTGCATTTTGTTTCATCTCTATGGCACTCTCTAGAACATGGTGCTTACTTGTCTTATTGTAAGATCATCCTTTCCTCCCTCACCCCCCTTATGAAATGAGGTGGTGTGAAATAAAGCAGAAGAGACTTTCTTGGGAAGAGACTATCGCTGGGAATTTCCCTTAGTGATGATACAAGGTCAGAGAATGCTAGAGCTCTGGGGGCCTTAGCAATAATCTAATTGAAACAGCTCCATTTATAGATGAAGAAACCAAATGAGGCCGGAGTGCTCACTGAAGGATGCACAACTGGTTATTGGAAGAATGAGAACTAGAAACGAGTTCCCAGAATTCTTGGTCTAGTGCTTTTTGTACCACGCCTTACGTTTTTGTTTTTTTTTTAAAGAAAAACATTATACAGTCAATTCTCATTCATTTGCAACAGTTATGTTCCATCAAGTCACTGCAAAGACTGAATAGCAGCTACTGAACCACTGCTCCTAGGGTGAAACAGGGTTAGGGTCCTGTGAGCCTGTGGTCACAACATTTTTGTCACTGGTCAATGCACAACCTTGTTGTATGTGTATTCCTGTTTAAAGAAGTTTTATGTGATATACATTGTTGGTTCATTAACATTGAACTCATGGCCAACAGCACTATAACTCATGCCTGAATGAAGCTTATCTACCACACATACTTTCTCCATAAGGTACATCACAACCTTCTTTCTCTTGGGAACACTAGACAGCACTTCAGCACTACACTTGAGGGACATCTTAAACAGTGAAATCACCAAAGAAAAGCACAAAAATGTGAAAAAATTGGCACTACATAGACCATGACAAAAAGATACTTGTTTACAATTTCGGAGCTGAAACCAGAGGCAGAGTGCTGCCTTTTTCACCTCAGCTAGGAATGTGCATGTGGAGCAAATCAAAGTCAAATCACCCCGCAGATGTCTGCAAATGATCTCGAAAGGGTCACGAGTACTGATTTGGGGGTTTCAAATAAATTTTAGTGATTAGATGAATTTGAAAATATGAAATCCACAATAATGAGGATCAACTGTATATGGAAAAGGTGATTAACAAATCTATGGATGGGGGAGTTCCCTGGCTGCCCAGTGCTTAGGACTCTGCGCTGCCACTGCAGGGGGCCCGGGGTCTCTTGTAGATCCTGCAAGCCACGTGGCACAGTCGGAAAAAAAAAAAAAAGAAGAAAAAGAAAACAACCCCCAACAAATCTATGAATGGGACAAATTAGAATACAAAAGAGATATTGTGACAACACTGGAACATTTTATTATAGAAATAAATAGAATTTCTCTGTAAAGGATACTTGTCTTTAAAAAAAAGTTCTGTCCTACTTTCCTTATTTTGCTCAAGGTACCTTCTCTGCTCCTTGTCATGACAGCTGTCTGCTTCCCTCTCCATTGCACTGAAAATGCTCCTGCTAGATTACCAACACTCATAATCTTGCCTAATCCAGTGTTCAAATCTCATTCTTCATCTTACTTCACCTCTAACACCATCTGATCACTCCAGCCCTCTTGAAAGGTCTTCTCACTTCGCTTCCAATGCAGCATGTTCTCGTGGTTTTCTCCTACTCCATGAGCACTACTTCTCAATCTCCTTGATGGATATTCCTCTCCCAACCCCTACCCCCATCTCTAAGTTTCAGAATGCCCAGAGCTTAACCCTTTGCTCTATTCTCCATATTAATTTCAAGTAGAGCAAGTAGAAATAATATATATTTAAATGTTTTTTCATACTGGGGTGGCAGCCAGGGGCTGAGCCCAGCCTGCAATTACCACCCAGCTGCCTTAGGGGCTGAAAGGAGCACTATCTCCACACAGCGTAATCAAGTCTGGAGAAACACTTGTACTACATGACTCCCAGATTTATAGCTTCAGACTAGACTTCTGTGAGTGTCAGAGTCAGATTCAGATGTTCAACTGCCTAGGAAATGCTGTATCCAGTCATAATGGAGTAACATGAATTTACCTTCCACTTTAAACAACACGAATACTGGAGAAAAGATTTGATGCAGATGTTTTAAGACTTGGAACAATAGGAAGTACAATTCTGTGATCCTCAAGAGAAGGGAAACCATTGTAGTCAAAACTACAATTACGTACAGATGAACCGGTTTGCAGGGCAGAAATAGAGATACAGATGTAGAGAACAAACGTATGGACACCAAGGGGAGAAAGTGGCGGGGGTGGTGGTGGTGGTGGGATGAATTGGGAGATTGGGATTGACATGTATACACTAATATGTATAAAATAGGCAACTAATAAGAACCTGCTGTATAAAAAATAAATAAATAAAAGTCTCTGTGTTTGAAAAAAAACAAACTACAATTACCACACCTTTCAGTGGGAGGAACAAGGAGGAGATCCCAAGGAGAGGGTGGCAGCTTTGGTTTCTCTGAGTCTTGGAGACAGATTACTGCTCACGGTATGGAGGCACCTAGAAGTCATAAAGCAGAGCTCCAGAGAGGAGGGACTACACACACAAAAATAGAGCTCCAGAAATATACTTAGGGATCCCATTGAGTTCTTACTAAATACTAAGGCACTCCTGCATAATAGTAAACTTCATGAGGTTGAGCAAAGAGGAAACCAGGCAACTGAACGGTTTCCAAACTCACAGAAGTCTTCTGAGAACTGTTGAAGCTTTTGCCAGCCAGAGTGGAGAATCCTGGTTGAATACATCAAGAAGTCAGAAATTAAGACAGCAGAAAATTATGCCTTCATAGTGAGGCTAACTTTGTCCTAGAATAAAGGCTACATAGACCCACCCAACAAAGACTGAAAACCAGCCTTGAGAGGATTGACCTCACCCATAAGTAACATAACTGCCTACTAAAACAAAACCTAATTTTTCTTTAAAGACAATAAAATCCAGACACTCAACATTATAAAATCCACAATGTCCAGCACCCAATAAAAGATTATTACACATTCCAAGAAGCAAGAAAATGTGACCCATACTAGGATAAATAGCTGTCAATAGAAATAGGCCCAGAAATGATAGCAGTGATGGTATTAGCAGACATGCATATTAAAATGACTAATCGAAAAATGCACATAGTGAGGAAAGAAATCAATTGATCTGAAAAAGAACCATGTGGAACTTCTGGTGTTGAAAATCACAATATCCAAATGAAAAATTCTCTGGATGCAATTAACATCAGATTAGACATTGGAAAAGAAAAGAGTAGTGAACCTGAAGATAAAACAATAGACTTATCCAAAATGAAACAGACAAAAAAAAGACTGAAAAATCCCCCAGAATCTCTGTGATTTATGGACAATATTAAACAGTCTAATATACATGAAACTAGAGAAACAGAAAAAATATTTGAAGAAATAATGTCCAAACATTGTCAAAATTTGACAAAAACTATAAAACCACAGATCCAAGATACTCAACAAACCCCAAGCAGGACAAACACAATGAAAAACACATCAAGATACATCATAACAAAAATTCTAAAAACTAAAAATAAAAGTTTTAAAGCATTGAGGAAAAAGATGCATCGTATATAGAGAAACAAAGATCAAAATTACTGTATTAAGAGTTATTTTCTTATGCTCTCTAAGCCAAAAGACAATGGGAGGGTATCGGTAAAGTGTTGAAAGAAACTGTCAACCTAATTCTATCCTTAATTAGGAAATTTTTTTTAAATGAAGGAGAAATAAAAACTTTCAGTCAAACAAAAGCTGAGATGATTTGTTGCCAGAAGAACTGCTCTACAAGATATTTTAAAATGGGAGGAAAACTTTACAAAGTGAGCAAAAAACATAAATAAAAAAGTCAAATTATTGACGTTGGGAATGAAAGAACGAGCATCACTAAAGACCTGACAAACATTAGGAAAATGATAAGGGACTATTAAGCCCAACTTTGTGCAAATAAATCCAATGACTTAGATGAAATGGACAAATTTTTTGAAAGACACAAATTTATAAAAACTTAAGAAAAAGTAGAAAATATAAATAGTCCTATTTCTATGAAAGAAATTGAATTCACAATTTAAAACTTTACAAGAATGAAATTGCCAGGCCCAGTTGGCTTCACTGTCGAATTTTATCAAACATTCAAAAGGAATTGCCAGTACCATAAAAATTCTTTCAGAAGATCGAGGAGGCAGGAGGACATTCCAACCTGTTGCTCCATGGTCGAGTGTTTTGTCTCTACTAGGATCTAGTAACGTGCTAGAAACACTTGATCATGGCATCAGATGACCATGTGTTCATTATCATCTGGGTTTTATTGAACGTGCCAAGTGATCAATTCTGACTATTTGAAGTGGTAGCCTGTACTAAGATGGAAATGTTTCATGTAGGATAAAGCCCAAATATTACCAGAGGGCATGAATAAGCTGGGCATGAGCAGGTAGCCCAGACCCCCATGTCACCTAGCTCAGAGCTCTCCTTCCTTAAGCTTGCAACGGTAGCCATATGGAGGTGTCCCATAACATCAAGTGAAGAAGGAGGGAAAAGCCTGAGTTTGGTTTTCAGATGGATCAGCTTAGTATGTGGGAACAAGTTAAAAATGGATAGAAACTGCATTAGACACATTCAGGAGTCGCCTTGAAGGTCGACAAAAAGACAAAACCTTCTCAATGGACAGATCTGTGAGTGGTGCCCCTGGTCATCCATTTTGTGGAAAGAGACATGGCCCAAGGTGAGAATATATCAATATCCTAGGACAGTAGTCAATGGCCTTGCCATCTTGTCAGGGACCTGGAAGGGAAAAATTGGAAAATAAGAGATCTAGGATGAAGGCATCTGAATGAACATATGAGAGTTGACAGTAAGTATGAAGGTTTTTATATCATACATTAACAAAAAGTCTCAATCAGCAGATAAAATGGGTTGGCCAGTTGACATTAACAGTTTTCAATATTGGTGTCCACTGAACTGGCATGCTTGGAATATTAACAGGGTACCAGAGTGGCAGAGATGAAGGCTATCCATGACCTCACCAGCATGAACTTCTACTTCCAAGGCAAATCTAATTACCCCCACCTCTGAACATCCAACCTCACTTACCCACTGGGACTTTGTGTTTCCCATTCCTGCATCTCTTTGTTCTGCAGTGTTCTGATACTCAAACAGGGTGCACTCTTACCAGGGGACACAGCAAAATTACATTGAACTATGACTTACAGTTACCCTCAGGGCACTTTTGTGTCCAGGGAATGACAAACAAGAAGAGGAATCACTCTCTCAGCAGGGACTATTGACTCTAATCGACAGGAGGAGTTAGGGCAGCTGTTATACAATGGGGACAGGTAGAAAACATGTGGAACCCAGGTGATCCATTTGGGCACCCCCATCCCCCAGTACTCATTTGCGCGGCTGTAACTGTGAATGCACATGTGCAGCAATCCCAGCCTGAAGAGAGTTTTACTACCATGAGCTCAGACCCCTCAAGTATAAAGGTTAGGCTTATACCACCTGGTTATCCACCAAGACTTTCTGCTCTCCTTTCACAGGTGTCAGATCTGCAGCAGATATGAAGTCTCTCCTGAATACTTCACTTCCTCCCCCTTTATCCTTTGCAGGAATTTCCTCCAGTAAATCCCTTGCACATCTAATCCCACTTTGGCATCTACTTCTTTGAGGAGCCAAACTGACACAGAAGGGAACTTGATAAACCTGACAGAAGGCATCTACACAGTAGCTACAATATTACACTGCATGCTCTCCCTTTAAGGTAGGGAACAAGGCAAGTACACTCATAGTACTCCAATTCAACATCATTTTGGAGGTCCTAGGCAGAGCAATAAGGCAAGAAAAAAGAAATAGAAAGCATACCTATTAGACTGAACAAAATAAAACTGCTTTTACTCACAGATACATGATTATCTATGTAGAAAATCCTAAGGGATCTATAAAAAACTTACTAGAACTATTTAGTGAGTTTAGCAAGGTAGTAGGATACAAGGCCAATGTATGAAGCTAACGTAGAATTCTAAATTACAGAACTAAACAATGGGAAATTGCAATTAAAAAACAGTATAGTTTATAATAGCATCAAAACCCATGAAATTCAAAAATGTGTATTTAGAAGTCACTTGAAACTTAACATGACCAAATTCTTAATTCTCACTCACTTCCCCCAGTACTATCTCAGTCCATAGTACCTACATTCTGTTAGCTGTCTAGACCAAAGTCCTAGGATCTATTCTTTTTTTTTTTTTTTTTTGTGGTACGCGGCCCTCCCACTGCTGTGGCCTCTCCCGTTGTGGAGCACAGGCTCCGGGCGTGCAGGCTCAGCGGCCATGGCTCACGGGCCCAGCCGCTCCGTGGCATGTGGGATCTTCCCGGACCGGGGCATGAACCTGTGTCCCCTGCATCGGCAGGCAGACTCTCAACCACTGCACCATCAGGGAAGCCCTCTAGGATCTATTCTTTACTTTTCTCCTCCTCACCACATATTCAGTCCATCAACAATTCTGGTATACTCTTAAAATATTTCTAGAATCCTATTACTTTAACCACCTTTCTTAGAGCAATCCATCACTATCTCCCTTTCATGATCTTCTAATTGGCCTCTGTGCATTTGTTGTTGTTTCTGTGGCTGTGACCTCACAGGCAAACATTTATCTGAGCAGGGTGTCCTAGCAGAACAGTCCTGACTCCTGAGTAAAGGCCTCCATGGAACCTCAGTTCTCTGACTTGCCAGGACATGGTAGGGAATAGTGGGAGAGGAGGTAGTAATTTTCATCAGCAGAATTGTTTTAATCTTTGTCTTGGTATTTTTTGCTTAAATAAAGATTGCTGCGTCTCTGCATTTCTGTGGATAGGGGGTGATTGGGGTGGTTTACAAGATTCCTGGTTCAAGAGCTCCCTCTGTTGTCAGTGTAGCATAGTGTGGGTTTTTTTTTTTTTTTTTTTAACTGTGTATTTGTGTGTGTGTCTGCGTGTGTGTTCAGGGCATTGAGGGGAGGAAGTTGTTCTTTAATTTTTTTTTTTAATATTATGTTAAAGAATCCTAACTTTCCTCTCTTGCTTTTTCCCCCTTCACTGTGCAGTTTTCTTTCTTGTTTTTTTCTTAACATCTTTATGGGAGTATAATTGCTTTACAATGGTGTGTTAGTTTCTGCTGTATAACAAAGTGAATCAGCTATACGTGTACATATATCCCCATATCCCCTCCATCTTGCGTCTTTCTCCCACCCTCCCTATCCCACCCCGCTAGGTGGTCACAAAGCACCGAGCTGATCTCCCTGTGCTATGTGGCTGCTTCCCACTAGCTATCTATTTTACATTTGATAGTACATTTAAGTCCATGCCACTCTCTCACTTTGTCCCAGCCTACCCTTCCCCCTCCCCGTGTCCTCAAGTCCATTCTTTACGTTTCACTGTGCAGTTTTCTTTTTTTTAATATGGCAATTCCATATTTAATTTCTCTGAGAAACCACCATACTGTATTCCATAGCATCTGCACCATTTTACTTTCCCACTAGCAATGCAAAAGGGTTCCAGTTTCTCTATGTCTTCACCAACGCTTCCTTCCTTCCTTTTTTTTTCTTTCTTTCTCTTTTTCCTGTTTTTCTCTTTTTCCTTCCTTCCTTTCTTTCTTTCTTTCTTTGTTTCTTCCTTCCTTCCTTCCTTCCTTCCTTCCTTTCTTTCTTTCTTTCCCTCCCTCCTTCCTTTCTTCCCTCCCTCCCTCCTTCCCTCTCTCTTTCTTTCTTTCTTTCTTTTTATATTTGCCATTCTAATGGGTATGAGGGAGTAAGTTGTTTTTACATGGGAGAATCACCTGTATGTCTGCATGCAGGCAGGAAAGATCTGGGAGACCAAGAAGTTGATGCTAAAGGAAGGAGAGAGGAGAGGTGCTGGAGCAATGTCCTGGAGTTGGGAGAGATGCTGAGATCCCAAGCAGAGAGTTGGATGCCCTTAGCCAGCAGCCTGGGTGTTTATCCATAATCTCACTGTGCAGTTTTCTAAAGGCACTTTTCCATTCTCATTAAAGCCACCTCTCCTTTGCCTGGAAAGTTGTCTTCTCAAGACACCACCAAGAGTCCTGTACACACTTTTTTTTTTTTTCCTTTGGGTTCGCAGGCCTCTCACTGTTGTGGCCCTTCCCGTTGTGCAGCACAGGCTCTGGACGCGCAGGCTCAGCGGCCATGGCTCACGGGCCTAGCCGCTCCGCGGCATGTGGGATCTTCCCGGACCGGGGCACGAACCTGTGTCCCCTGCATCGGCAGGCGGACTCTCAACCACTGCGCCACCAGGGAAGCCCCTGTACACACTTTAAGTCTCTTCCATCATCTTGCTCTGATCCACAAAGACTCTTTCCTGGCATTTTCCATGTAGAGTGGACTTTCCCTTCCTGTGATTTTAGATCAGTCTATGGCCTTTTCCTGCTTCTCTCTTCCCTGCAGTCTTCCCCAGACTGCCCTTCTCCCCATGGAGACTTGGGCAGCAGGAGCGTGAGGGTAGCTTGCTGGGATGTGGGTTTACCTTTTTACCTCCGATAATTTGAAGTTTAGACACTGTCTTTTATTCATGCCAAGGGCATGCTTTTATGTAGTTTTCTCTGTTATTACTATTATTTTTTGGAGGCACGTGTTGGGAGATATGAACTGACATAGCAACAATTACCTCGGTTATAGAATTTCTTAGTTCCTCACCTTTCAAAATTTGGGCAACATTGTGAATAAAAAGTTCTTTCCAGGAAGAATTGTATTCTGCTAGAGGTAGGATTCAATTGACCTCTGAGGGGCCACGAGAAAAAGAGTCCTATGAAATCAGGACTGATTCAGGATCATTTCAGAATCCATACTATTGGTGATCTGCTAATATCCATTTACCAAAAATTGAGATAAACATTTGGGAAAGTATCTATTGAGTATGTTGAGGATTTCCATTCTGATATTTTTTATTTTGGGGGGCTGGTTTAGAATAGAATTCCCATGTCCCAATAAAGGCAGCAAGAGCTCTTCAGGGAGGAGAGGGTTTGCCAGTGTTTCCTCTTGCTTATTTATGTTGCCGTGTCATGGCTCTGATTCTGGTTTAAGAGTTCACTGGAAATACCTTTGTGTACAAAGATTATTATGAGATATTTTACACTTTTTTTTGCAAAATCATCAACATCTGATGTGTATTTTACAACTTTAGCACCTCTTAGTTTGGGCTATAGGCATATTCCAAGTGCTTAATAGCCGCATGGGTTAAGTTATGGGTGATTTAAGAGTGTAATCAAAAGTTAGTAATGTTTAAAATATATAAAACTAAAATATAAGCTCACTTATAGAAACACGTGTAGTAGATTGGACTGTTCCAATTTGTCATGCTTCCCTTGTATTAGAACTACTCACCAAGGGCTCTTGCCCTGTCATTTTTTTTCTAAATAAATTTATTTTTGGCTGCATTGGGTCTTCGTTGCTGTGCGCAGGCCTTCTCTAGTTGTGGCGAGTGGTGGCTGCTCTTTGTTGCAGTGCACGGGCTTCTCATTGTGGTCGCTTCTCTTGTTTTGGAGCATGAACTCTAGGCCCAAGGGCTTCAGTAGCTGTGGCACAAGGGCTCAGTAGCTGTGGCTCATGGGCTCAGTAGTTGTGGTGCACGGGCTTAGTTGCTCCATGGCATGTGGGATCTTCCCAGACCAGGGCTCAAACTGTTGTCCCCTGCATTGGCAGGTGGCTCCTTAACCACTGCACCACCAGGGAAGTCCCTTGCCCTGTAATTTTGAAGTTCATCCCATTGAAATGAAATATACTTTAAGCCTCTTCCCTTGATATGAAAAGAACATTTCCTGGGTAGTCACTGATCCAAGGAAGATAAAAGTCATGTGGAACAGACCTACACCCAGCCTGCAGCCTAGATCCTGGAATCCAAGGACCAGATCCCAGAGCCTGAAGTCCACCCTAGCCAGGCCAAGTTGCAGTCAACCTACAGATCTGTGAGTGGGAAATAACTGCTTGCTGTTTCAAGCCATTGGATTTTTGCAGTGGTTTGTTACATAGCATTATTGAAGCAGTAGCTGACTAATACATTACCTAAAATAGAAGCAGGAGAGCAAATACTGACCATCTGTCAGGGAAAAGTCCTAAAATGTCCACTAAATGCCAACTTATGCATATCAGATTGGGTATCCCAAGAGTTGGGGCTAATAACTGGAGCATCTAGTCATCAATTTATCTCAAATATCCACACTTGTAGCAAAAATCAGGAATTTTTTTAAAAATAGCAAATCAAAAGGTAAGATGAGATCATATAACATTCTCTACACATCCCAAACCAATATTCCAATATTCTAAATCAAGGTAATTAGTGTCATTAAAAGTTGGTCCCAAAGAAATCTGTCCAGTGGTTCACAAATATGTACCTGATAGTTCTCTAAGTTTGTTTCTATTTAGCAACAATAACGAGTTTACATTTTTAGATGTCTGCACATTATTAAGTACTTCCACTCCATTAACTTACTTCTGTTCAACATCCCTCCAAGATAGGCAGAATAGGTTATGCCCCATTTTACAGATGAGAAGACTGAGGTTCAGTAAGGTATGTTGCTTGCTTAAGGTCACATGGTTAATAAATAGTGAAACCAAGTCTAGATCCTATCTCTTTCAAACCAGCCTTACTGTGTTTTTATTATCTATTATTATCTGTGTAGACATTTTAAAAATTATAGATTTCCTAAAATGAAGATCACTGTCTTCTCACAACACCTTCCCAAGGGTCTAAGGTTTGTTAGTTGATGTACTTAGCATACTGTAGATGCTCAAACAGTAGGAAAAACATTAGTTATGGAATAAAAAGTCTGTGCTGATGCTCCACTAGCCATTTCCAGGTACTTTAATATTAATAGCTCTACGAACCTAATGTGTTTTAGTTTGTTTGTTTTGTTTTTTTGTATCATATGGATTTATAAGTTGGCAAGTATTAATTTGATTATAGCAGGGCTTTTCCAAAGAGGTTTATCTGCATACATCATAATTGTTGACTCATTAATGCACACGAACTCATGCTACTTTACCATTTCTTTGTAAATGAAGGCTACTTCATTTTTACTTCTCTATGCTTGAAGTTGATGGTATCTTATCTGGTATCTACAACGAGGAACGGCACTGTGCAACCCCCTTTACCCCGAGCACATTGAACTTCTATCAGTGAAAGCATTCTACCTACCATGTTTCCTTTAACAACGTAAGGAATCTACAACAAGCCATGGCTTGGTTCTAAAGGAAAACCTTCAGCTACTGAGGATGATTTCATTTAGCCAATGGTTGCCATCTTGTTTACAGTGAAAATACAGCCATTTTCTTTACTGTGTATACAAGTTCTGCAGAGCTGTTTGTTTGGTTTTTAACAAAGACAATACAAAAATAAATTAGGCCTCGATTTGGTTTAGGTAAGCAATCTTTTGAGCCAGCTGTATTACTAACTGATCCATAATTGCTCTGCATTTATGAGGTACATAGTTTATTCTCTCGCTTGCCACACAATAGGCCGTGCGAGTTAAAAAGCTCCAAGTTTCAAGGGCTGGAGTTTTTGGGTGCCTGCCAGGACTGATCTGTTTAGCAAACAAGCTGGAGGGTGCTTATTAGTAGGTTGTGGCTTGCAGACCATGAAGCCCCTGGGGCCAGATACACTGATCAAATGGTGGATCTATATACCAGCGAGGCCATTGGATGAAAAGGGGAACGGCACCACATTACTAAATATGCTTCGCATAGGCCTTAATTACGCCACCGTAAATGAGTTCTTTTGTAACTCTTTCTGTTGGTCCAGAAGACAGGCTATTAAAGATTAACATAGGAACAATTTTTCAAATTAAAATGTAGACAATTCTGATGAGTTACAGCTATATTATTCATAGTATAAGAACAAGCCCTGGTTAGATTGGGAAAGTGAAGAGTCATATTTCTAGTGGAACAAAACACATCTTATTTTCTCCAGTTGCATTTCTTTTATAAAAAATTACTAGTCTTCTCTGCCCCCTGCTTAGATTTTTGTTTCTATTGAGTGACTCAAGGTGGCTTGAGGCTTTCAAATTAATGCCTGGTAGAGTATCATTGAGGCCTTAGAAGAATGAAGTTAGTCTGATTTTTGTTACATCAAAAAAAATCTAGATAATGTCATCTTTTGCCATTCTTGGTCTCACACATTTTCTTCTGTTGCCTTCACTAGCTTGCCCTAAATTTTAAGGCAATAGCATAGAATGTACCTTTTGAGTGTTGTTATATTTTAATAGAAGCTGTTTCAAGAATACAGATGCATGACTGGAGAAATTTTTGAGTCAGCCCAGTATGTCATTAATAAAAACATTTTTTGTCTCTTGCTCTGCTGTTGATTGGTTAATAATTTGCTCTTATAAAATTATGAGATAGTTATCCATTAAATACCAATCTCATAAAGTTATGTACGCATGTGGTATAGAAGAAGAGAGACTTGGGACTTCCCTGGTTGTCCAGTGGGTAAGACTCCACGCTCCCAATGTAGGGGGCCCGGGTTCGATCTCTGGTCTGGGAACTATATCCCGTATGTGTGCTGCAACTAGGAGTTTGCATGCCACAACTAAGAAGCCTGCATGCTGCAACTAAAAGATCCCTCATGCTGCATCGAAGATCCCGTGTGCCACAGCTAAGAGCTGGCACAGCCAAAATAAATAAATAAATTTTTTTTTATAAAAAGAGAGAGAAACTTGAAAACACAGAGCTATATGTTAAAATGATAATGAGTGACCCTAAATATAATTTGCATTCAAGGCAGAACCATCTACATTATAATAATGTGACAAAAGAACAGCATAAAACAGTTTTGTAAATGCAAATGATATTTCAAACCCAAATTTGAGAAATTCTCATAAAGGGATCAAACTAAAACCAAATTTACAGTTTCACGATATTCTTGGACTTACTTTACCATCTGTAATATTGGCATGACTAAAGTAATTTTTAGTTTAGGAGGAAAGTATTTACATAGAAAAATATCATCCTAAAAAGTGTGGCTATTATGTCAACTGTAATTATTTAGCATTGATAAAATTGGCCATATTTATTTTTTACCAAAACATTTAACCAAAACCAATGCACCATAACAAATACCACACTTTTTTCTTTATATAAACCTCAAAACCATTTTATTCATAGCAATGAAACTATTCTTTTTTATTTCTTGACATTGTATATGTGGATCATTTTACTGTTTTAAGAAGTTCATCTGATGGAAATTAGCTACTTTGAAAGGTGCTTAAGCTTGTACAGTTTGGGCATGCAAGTTTCATTGGGTCCAAGATTTCAGAACCTAGAGTAAAGTAGATAAAGTAGGCTGAGAGCTTGAAGCATAACTACCTAAAATGCATGGGAAGCTGAAATTCCTCTTTTCAATTTCTGTCATTTGTTTCATTCCGACACATATTTTTGGACTCTCTATAATGTTCCTGCTTCAGTGCTTGATTCAGGGGAGACCAAGATCTGGTCCCTGCTTTTGCAGACACCGTATTGTGTCTTTGCTCATGCTGGGCCCTCTCGCTGGGATCCCCCCTGCCTTTCGGTGACTGGCAAACTCCAACTGACCCTTCAGAGTTCACCTTCTGGGAGGAGGAGCTTTCCCTGCCTCCCCTGCCCCAGTCCTCTGAGGTGATGCCCTTTTGGCTGCCTTCAAGTGGCTCCATGCTGCATGCCCCTCCCACTATAGTTATAAGTTGATTTTTCTGTCATCCCCACAACAAAGAAACCCAAACATCTGTTGAGTATTTGCTAGCTTATGGGCTAATTCTATTATCAAGATTAGAAAAATCACCTTCATGGACCAAAGGAAGAAAAGTTCTCTCCCTTCTTCTCCTCTCCAACCTTCCACTTCTAAGCCTGAGCGCCTTATGTTCTGCCCAAAAGGTAATTTGCTTTTTGGCCAGTATTGTGACCAATGAGTAAGATACCTCTTAGTACAGGAGCCCGCTGGGGATTCAGAAACTGTGTGAAGCCATTTCAGAAGTTCGGTCCTTTCAGTGTCTCATACGAGTGTTTCTCTATGTAACAGTATCAAAACACTGAGCATGTAGGGCTCTCACAGTCCAGCTTAGGATATCAGATCGGGGAGTTCTAACTGAGGCAATACCAATCCCACTAATGTTCTGGGACTGGCTTACCTGTATGCTGGGGTGTTGACCCCTCAGGCTTGAGTAA
This sequence comes from Tursiops truncatus, assembly GCF_011762595.2. Lineage (NCBI taxonomy): Eukaryota > Metazoa > Chordata > Mammalia > Artiodactyla > Delphinidae > Tursiops > Tursiops truncatus. The sequence continues at coordinate 35,566,022 of NC_047040.1, forward strand.
GACCAGGGCTGGCTGGAGGCTCCAGACCCATCACTTCTGCCCGGGAGCAGCTTTGTCTACTTCCCTGTGAACCATGCACATAGTATCGTTATCTATGCAACTCGATGTGAACAGGACTAGGAAGCACTGGTTGGAGCGATGGTTTCTAAATCTGGGTCAGGGTCAGCATCACTTGGGGGAAATGTTAAAAAAAAAAAAGGCACCAGATTCTCAGGCTGCTCCCGGGTTCACAGAATCAAATTCTTTGACTCCTGGAGCCAGGAAATAGGCTCTTAAGAAACTTCTCAGGTGACTCTCATGTTGTAGAGATCAAGGTTTGAAAACATCTGGATTATAAGCGTGGGCTTTGGGATGAGCTATGCCTGTTTCGAATCATAGCTCCATCACTAATTATTGCGTAAGCTATATAAACTCTTTGAGCCTCTGTAAAATGTAGATGAAAACACTTACATCATGCAGAGAAAGAAGTACATAGCACCATGCCTGGTCTGAAGGAACACTAAATAAATCATAGTTCTTATTGTTATTATTATTTACACTTACTGGTACTTTAATGACCAGAGTTAAGGCACCTCCCACGGCCCCTCCCATTCCTGGGTTTCTTTATCACTTGAGGTTAAGGCTACTGAATGACCATCCCTGGGCCACATATATTTAGCAGTTTAGGGACCTCTTGAGATGCATTTGCACTTACCGCTCCACCTTCCACCTCCAGGGCACAGAGTTCCAAGGTTACAGCACAGACAATGACGATAGAGAAGAGAATCGTGCTAACCAGCTTGCCCAGGAGCGGACTCTAGCTTTACCACCTGAGCCAACCTGGCTGTGGCTAATTTTGAAAAGGGAGAAATAGCACTCAATATATTCCACAGGTAAGGAAAAAATAAGAACTTTTATTTCCTTTGCTAACGTAGATAAACATTTGTATGTTTTAAGTATAAATTCTTGTTTAAACATTTGGCCTTGCGTTAAGTTGTGCCTTTGACCAAAACTTCTTGGAGTACTAATAAAACCTTGAGCTTCTGCTAGATAAGTAAAATCTTCCTTGGTCAAAATTAAGAACAGTGCCATCTTCTATAAGGTTTTAGAAAAAAAAAAATTCAACTACAGAAAATGATTAAAAGGCAGAACCACTTTTAAAGATAAAAGTTTATAATTAGCATGGAAGTTCTATAATTTAAAATGGAAAGTTTGTGAAGCTATGGGAAAACAGGGTAAACTTCAGCTACAAAATAACAGGTTTCATATGTTAAAAATATCAATCATTTAACCCAAAGTGAACCAATTATAACACATTTCCTCTAATGTATGGGTCTGAAGCCCAGAGGTAAGCCCACTGACTTATAGGAAATAAGTCATGTCCTTAATACTAATGACCAAACTTTTGCCATATATTGCTGTCTAAATTGATAATTCCAAATTCCAGTTCCATTCAAGTTATTGCGTTCAGTATTGTTATTTTAATAGTGTAGGAGCACTTACATAGTATACTGCATTGAAGTTTGTCATCAATGTAATAACCATGTATCACTTATATAATTGTTATTATCCAGACAAATATGGTTTTCATAGTCATCTGGGATCCATTTGGAGTAGCATAACTCCTGTTTTAACTTAGAGTTAGCTTTATTTCCATATTATTTCACTTCTGTATATCAAAAGCATACCTTGCAGCTTGACTGGTAATAAATTGGTATTGTCAAAGAAATGTCAATCATTTCAGAATATATTCTTCTAATCAACTGGCATGAACTTGATACATGATAGATAGCTTATCAAGTGTCTGTTTGGATTCTTTCATTTGGAGTGTGTTGACTGAACCTATGGCATGAGGAAACTCGATCTCAAGCTAAAGTAATGGAATTTTTGTACCTAAAATATAAAGAATTTGGGGGGGGGGCAGGGGGTAAGGGAGTGTAGGTGATGAAATACTTCACTGTGCAGTGCCAACTCCTTTTGCCCCCCAAGAGTTAGTTTAAAATTGGGATCACTGAGTTCCAAAGCCCACTGCACTCCAGGAAATAATTTAAACTATGCAGTGGTGTGAGTATCATTTTATTCATGGCACATGACAAAGAAAAATAAATTTGACTACCAGGAGTTTCCTTTTAGAAAACCAATTGGTTTTTACCAGCATGATCATATATCTGTTCACACTCCTGATGAGCAGTGGAGATAGCCCACCGCCTGCCTTTGGGATTTGCAGGAAGTTTGGGATACCTCCCCAGCTATTCTGGCCTACTCCACACTAGGTTTCAGTTATTAACTGAAATTTTCCCAGTGGTCCACTAAGTAAAATGTGGAATTTATTCTCCATAACTATTCATGCTCCAAAACTAAGACTTCAGTCAGATCTCTCTCATATATAAAGAGAATAGGAGCCTAGAGCTTTCCATGAACACATCAGGTCAAAGAGAGCCTGTGATTACTTCGATTGGTTTGACTGTTCATGTGCTAGCTTTCCTTTCTCTGAACTTCTTCTACACTGTATTTTAATATAAGTTGTTTTGTTGTCACGTTTGCGTTTGTGTGGTTTTATTCTGCACCCAGTTTATTGAAAGCTCTTGGGTACAGAAATTGGGTCCTGTATTCCTGCAACATTGGATTAGAAACATAGTATTTTAAAAACATTTATTAAGTGAATCATGTGAATTGATTGCAACCTGTCTGGATTACTTAGAGATCTGCTTTAATTTCCCCCCTTACGTATGTATGCATAAGCACATTGTATTTATACCAAGCCTCTAACCCCAGTCAACCACACAGTAAGAATGGAGCTACCTGTAAATTCTGGGAGACTCCTGGCTCAGAAAAACATGTACAGTTAAATGAACTAGAGTAGAATGGATAGAATACTTTTATCTGAAGTAAAGATGAAAAGATCATGCATGTGTGTGTGTGTGGGGGGGGTCATATAGGACTCTTGAGGGAGTACAGTATCTGGATAAAGGCATTTTCCCCATCTGAGGCTCCATTTCCAAACTCCTGTCACCTGAGTCATATTCTTGCCAAAGACACAAAAATGGTGGTCAATGTTGGGTGAATATTTCCTCTGCTTACAGACCTCTAGGTTGGTGTTTCTCCTTGTGTTAGCATTTCCACTGGAGCTTACTGAAGCTGATTACATCATATTCTGGAAGAAAAGGTTTTACATCTTTAGGCTACCATTTGACTGCACATCATTTCAATCAAATCAAGATCAGTCTAGAGAAAGGGAAAGTAACATTAGCATGGAGGAAGCACCAACTCCACAGAAGAAATACAAATCAGCATGCAGTACATTTTAACAAAATGATCATCATAAAAGATTACAGACTCAATGGAAAAAAAGAAAACCACAGGAAACTTTGTACGCAAAGAAGCTTAAGTATAGCCGTTGTTTGCAGCTTAAATCTATTCCTAGGTATGCCACCTGTCTTCTTGACACTTTCAAAAAGTATATACCTTTTCTCAAAAGTTGTTCTTTACTGAATTAATAATTTTTACCAAAAAATTGTTATGCATCCTCATGCTTAAAAGTGAAACATTCCTTAAAGATTCTAAGCGACTTATACCATAGTATGTATAAAAACTGCCCTCCCTGCAACTCCTCCCTCCCCCTGCCAACTAAATTGACATCCAATCTGAAACTCAATAGAAATGTTCCTACTTAACATTGTAAGTAGTTGATCCAGAGGATTTGGAAATTGCTGGTATTAACTGAAGAGAGGAAAGTAGGGCTGTGGTCTGCTGAGCATGCCTGAGTTGGTGGCAATATGTGCCTTATCCCAATCAATACCTTCAGATTCTTTCTTTAAAGTTGCACAGGGCTTCCCTGGTGGCGCAGTGGTTGAGAGTCCGCCTGCCGATGCAGGGGGCACGGGTTCGTGTCCCGGTCCGGGAAGATCCCACGTGCCGCGGAGCGGCTGGGCCCGTGAGCCATGGCCTCTGAGCCTGCGCGTCCAGAGCCTGTGCTCCGCAACGGGAAAAGTTGCACAGAGTTCATTCAAAACTGCTATTGATGTAATGCATGGGTGTGTGTATCCCTTATTTGAGGTTACATACTTGAGGTGAGGTAGCGATATAACTGCTTTATTTTTTTTTTAATTTATTTATTTAATTAATTTAATTTTGGCTGCGTTGGGTCTTCGTCGCTGCGCGCGTGCTTTCTCTAGTTGCAGCTAGCGGGGGCTAATTTTTGTTGCGGTGCGCGGGCTTCTCATTGCGGTGGTTTCTCTTGTTGCAGAGCATGGGCTCTAGGCACGTGGGCTTCAGTAGTTGTGGCACGCGGGCTTCAGTAGTTGTGGCTCGCGGGCTCTAGAGCGCAGGCTCAGTCGTTGTGGTGCATGGGCTTAGTTGCTCTGCGGCATGTGGGATCTTCCCAGACCAGGGTTCGAACCCGTATCCCCTGCATTGGCAGGCGGATTCTTAACCACTGCACCACCATGGAAGCCCATAACTGCTTTATTAAAAGGATGTGGACCTTTAAGTGCCATAGCTACGGAAAGTGGGGGTAGTTATAACGCTGCTGTCTGTCTTCAGTAAAAATATCTGCATCCCACTCCCACCTCCATCCTCAAGCATTGGGTAATAATACCTACAGCAGAAAGAAGATTTGTCTAATGAGTTATGAAAGTTGTTTCTTTTGAGAACTGGGCCCTGCTCACAGTAGAATAATTAAGTAATCACTGCTATCGTGTGAATCCAGCCTAAAATTGCAATTTTGGGTCCATATGGGAACAATTTGTCATGGGAGATAATTACTGAAAGTATAAATGTAGTTTAATTCTTCAGCAAGTGGTAACGACATCAGAGACAATTACCCATCATCACTCTAATTACCTGATAGGGTTTATTAAGCACCCATAGGCCACTAGCTCTATATTATGGATTGTACCATCAATTGAAGTGGGCAGAGACCTTGCCCTTTGGGCACTTACGCGAGAGAACAGATAGCAGATCGTCAGATGCACAAACTGAACATTTCTCAGTCCTCCTGGTTTTCAAACATCATGACTTGGCTGGTTGAGCAAACTGTTGTAGACAATTTGACCTCTAGCACAAAAGATGGAGGATTATGATTTCCACAGGGGCTAAAGGTCTTAATGCCTCAGCCAGGTATTATCCTATGTGTCTGTGAATGCAAAAATAGATTTAGGATCAAAAGGAAATACTGTCAAGAATGTGAATGGGTTGCCCCAGGCTCCCACCCGCCAATCACAGACTCCTGGAAGAAAGCTCAAGACTAGATTTGGCTAGGATCTTTCAGGCCACTTAACCAACTTGCCAGTTATATGGAAGTCTTCATCAGCTGAGATGATCACTGGCAGTGTCGAAAAACAAGCCTATTAAGGCTGTAAGAAATTTAAATTTTAATATACCTCTGAGTGATATACTGGATTGGAATAACTTTCTCGCTATTTGAATAGCTAGAAAGGACTCTAATGTTTATAGACTGTCTTTCATGTGTAAGCAGTAAGCCAAAGCCCATTTATGGTGTATTATGGCTCATCACAGTCATTTGTTCTCCTCTGCTCTTTATTTTGGCAATATCATCCAAATACAAATTCTATTTAAATGTATTATTCCTAATCTATATGATGTCATTGTGCTTTGCATGGAATGGCACTCTATTGCTGTTTTAACTTGGAGGAAATTGAAAGATCTTTCTTCATGGTAAAGATTATGATGAATCAGATCTCAGTCTTAAAATCTCATTTAGTTTTGGATGCAAAACTTCAGACTTAAGTGGAGTTGTACAGTGTGAGGAGAGATGAAAGGGACTTCAGTCTTTGAAAGATTGTGTCCCCTCCTGACAACTGCAGAATGGGGTACCCAAATGATGCCATTCATTGAATAATCCATCTTGAAAATGAATTCCTGGAAGACAGATTATCTTCTCTATGTTCTGGAAAGAATCCACAAAATGCTTCCTACAGAAGAATTCTCACTGTAACATTTCATGAGGAATAATCCATTTTAGGTGGGTGTCCTCTTAGTGAAAGTTCTGCACAGAACTATGAGAAATCTATTATATGCACCAGGTTTTTTCTTTTCACTGAAGAACTTATTCACATTTTTTGCTAATACTCATAATATATATGTCCTGATTATCATTGCTCAATTGAATAACCCCTTCGTGCATATTTTTGTCTAATTGAAAAATTTGTAAATTGATTAAAATATTTTGAAGGTTTTGGTGAGTTATGACCCTGTCCATACGAACACTGTGTATGTTGAAAATACAGTATACTTCTATATGGACTCTAAAGCCTGGTAGAAGCATGTAAAGTCTTAGAATGGGACCAGAGTCTTAGGTTCATGTACTCTGATCTCCTTTCAAATTCAGAGTGTCTTTTTATACTCACACTGTGTAGCGCACCTGCACTAGTAAAGGTTCTCCAGACAAACAGAACCAATAGAATGTGTATCTATATGAAAAGAGATTTATTTTAAATTGGCTCATGTGATTATGGAGGCTGACAAATCTAAAATTGGCAGCGTGGCCCAGCTGGAGACCAAGGAAGTCTGAAGGCTGTCAACTGACAGAATTCCCTCTTTCTTGGGAGAGCTGTCTATTGTTCTAGTCAGGCCTTCAACTGATTGGAAGAAGTCTGCCCACATTATGGACGGCAATCTGCTTTACTCAAGAGTCCACCAATTTAAATTTTAATATCATCAAAAACGCCCTCACAGAAACGTTCAGAATAATGTTTGACCATATATCTGGGCACAATGTCCCAGCCAAGTTGACATATAAAATTAACCATCACAATGCCCAACAACAGCATTTGAGAGGGTTGTTGCTTTCCCCTTTTTGCCCTCTTTGAGCAACAAAATTTTGCTTGTAATAGGGAAGAATTACACACACACACACACACACACACGCACACGAGGAGTTCATGGTTAGACTTAACGCAAAGAAAGATTACTAGAGAATGAGTGAATCTACACTGTGGACTGACAACCCTACACATTTTACCACATGAGTAAATCTAGTGCCAGTATATATAAACATTTGTATAATTTTTAAAGTGGGAAAAGGGATCTGACTTAAAATTCCGGTTCTTCATCACTAGGAGTCTTGTGACTTTTCCCATGTAAATGGGATCCAGAAACTTCTAGCTTCTCCTCAACTTCTGTTTGTTCCATGAGACTCTTGTCCAAGCTAGAGAACAGACTTCTTTATTTCAGGACAGTAGCTGTGTCAACTTCTAAACTTGTTCATATCCCCGTTTCTCTTCTCTCCTGCTTCCCCACAGCATGCAGATATTCAGAGCTTCTCATACTCCAGAGCCTGCAAACATTCAGAGAGAAAGCTTGACTTTTTTCTCTTTTCCCACAGCATTCCACGTCTCTAATTTTCTAGAGTATGAAACAATCCTTTTAAAAATATTAATCACACTTTTCCTATATTCTCATCAACCAAGTGATTCTAGAAACTGAGCTAGCAAGCAAGAGTGTTTCTCACTTTCCTTCCACTTCTCCAGACCTCATATCTCTGTATAAGCCCAGGGACTTGCCACACAAAAGCAGAACTCTCCTTAAAGATGAAGGAGGGGAGAGAATGAGTAGGTGAAAGCAAAGTTCTCTTTGGCAGAGGTATTGGGAGTAGAGGGGGCAGTTGTGTAGCAAGGAGGAGAAAACTGGGAAATCACACGGGAATGTATTCAACCCAAGTACGTTTCTAATTAACCATTTCTTTGCCAATATCATTTAGGTCCTGTACCATCTTCAACAGATGTCATCCACTCTCTGAGGGGATGGGAAGCACGGTCATGTCTGAGGCAGCACATGGCAGTTTTGGACAGCTCTGACTTTTAGGATTTTCTTCCTATTGGGTCAACATCTTCTCCTTGGAAACTTCACCTGCATCTGCCTCCAGGAGCACTGGGTCTTTATTATCCCTCATAGAAGTACATGAATACCACATAGCTCCTAAACCTCATTTTTCCTGGTTAAAGCTCCAGTTCCCTCAATCAATCTTTACATGACATGATTTTTCAGACTCTTCTCTCTCTTAGCTGCCCCTCTGGTGACTTCCTAGATTTTCAATGTTCAGATGGCTCAGAACTGAACTGAGTATTCCTGCCAGACTGTCTGCCTAGTACCTAGTAAAGTGGAATTACTCCCATTTTGTCCTATGACTCACATTATCAGCCTGACAGTCATATTTTCATTAGCTTTTTAAACCATCACGTTGCATGATTTGCCCATATTGAGATCATAGCAACTCAAATCTCATGGTCTTTTTCTTTACAATTATTGCCAAACAAGGACTTCTCCATCCTTACTTTTCCATCTTTATTGTTAACTTTCATCTGGCCCACCTATAGTTCTGGCCTTTCAAAATCTAGCTGTCTGAGAATCACATAAAATATCAAGTACCCAGAAATATTAAAGTTCTAATACAAAATAACTGCTGGTGAGTGAAAGCAATGAAACCAAATAAACATACATTTAAATAAAGATAACTACTGTTACATTCATACAAAATTGAATGCAAAAATAAAATAATTCTTTTGAAAGGAAATATTAAAAATTATTTTAAAGTTATAAAACAAAATGCTAATAGTTTAGTAGTAATGCTCGAGATATAAATCCAAGATTGTTATCAGTAAAGGTCAGCAGTGTATGGGGGAAAGGCTAGGGAGAGTAAAAACATGCCAAATTCCTAATATCACATAATGAGAATCAAAGGTTTTGTTTCATTCGTGAATTTGAAATTTTGTGAAATATAGGTTCACATATGGTTTGAAAAACTTAGCAGCAACCACAAATAAAATTAAAAAAATAGGATGTCCATGTTCTGAATCACTATGGAAGATAAAAGGAATCAAAACAACAATTATAGAGCAAAACCAGGCACACACAAAATAAACAGCAAAACATTACCCCAAAACAAAAGGAATAAACAAATCACTAGAGGAAAGGTCAAATATCAGATACAACAATTGAAATAAATTTTTTAAATGTTCCAGTGAAAAAGCATGCATTCCTTAGGATAAGCTTTAGAAAAAGAAAAGAACTTTAAAAAAAAGATGAATAAAAGAATAGGTAGATTTAAAACAAAATGACACAAAAGTTTAATAAAAATCATAAAACATGACAACAGAGCAGAAAATGGTTATATCTTTGACATATAAAGACCACATAATAATTGTCAAGGAAAGTAATAAATTTCCATTAGAAAAATGTATAAAAGGCAAGAACAGAATTCACCGAAGAAACACAAATAGTAATATTTATATGGAAGAACATTTAATGTCACTGTAGTCAGTGAAATTCAAACCAAACAAAAAGAAAATTTGAGATTTGTTTATTTTCTTGCTTGTTTTTGCCTACCAAATCAACAAAGAATTTGAAAAGGAAAGATCATCTTGAATGAGGGTAAGATGGGCTTTTTCTCAAACCACTGCTGGTGGTAATGCAGATTGGTGCAAGCCTTCTGAGTGCCTTCTTCAGTGCTATGTATCAAGAATCTTTAAAACATCTTTTTACTCAATAATTCCACTTCTAGAAATGTACTCTAGGGAAATAAAAACGCAGATAAACTTCTTCACAGTAAATCGCAAAATTTTTTATTAAAAAATAATTTAAAATTTCAGTATAATAGAGTAATAATTAAATAAGTTATAATGTGTGACCACTTCACTATGTTTGTAGAGTTTTTCATGTCACGGAGTGAAAGATTATAATCAAATGCCAAGTAAGTAAAATGTATGATTTCAATCCTGTAAATTGTGTGTGTGTGTATTTCCTCGGTTCTAAAGCACATTTTTCATATTTTAGTGCTTCTTATTAGGGTGAATTATACATTTAATACAATCCCTTTCTCAGCCCCAAAGTTGTTTTTAAATTGATGCATTATCTCACAATGAATTGCATCTTGAAGTCGAAGATATACTGTGTGTCCACATGCTTTAAAAAATTGCTTATATATTTAGAAAAGAAATTTTTTTAATAGAAAAAAGTCCACTGTGGCATACCTTTAAAGATTGTTTCTCATGTTGGTATTTAAAGAGACCCTCTTATAGGAGTTCCTCTCTGCCATGTTGATGGTATGTGCCTATTACCTGCTTGTCTATTTACCTTACTAAAAAGAGAATGAAACCCACTTGGAGTGGATTCTCATTATGAGTAAACACTAGATCCTACTGATCAGATCAGCGTTTTGTTTTGTAAGGACAACAGACTACCCATTTAACAGTCCTTTCTGGAATTTTGCAAGATAACAACAGTATGTCTACTTATTTACTGTTTCTAGAATCTGCTCCCAAACCCCATATTGTCCACCTTCTGAAAACCCAAAGGCTTAGTTGTTTCAGTCTCCTGACATACTTCAGGGTCTCCTTGATTCAATGATGACCCCAAGTCACCCCACAATCATGCCTACAATTCCCTTAGAATCCTGGGGTGCAAGTCCTCTGGAGATGGAATGTAGGATTCATTTAAGCAGACCATTCTTTTTGGAAATCTGTGTACCCTTTTAATCCATGCTGGACTTCCTAAGTTTTGAAGATAATTTTCCTTCATTGAAATACTTCTCTCATCTACTAACATTATACCGTCATTTCCAGTATTGTACATTTTACTTTCTTGTTCACATCTGTGATCTGAACAGAGTTGAAATGATAGGTTTTATTGCCTTTGTCACTTTTGTAAGCTTTGGCTTATCAGCACATTAACGATTCTGACAATTTTCTTATACATTTCACAATTTGTGTCCTTGGTTATATGACCTTCCTTGCATTTATATATGTATTCTTTCAAAATCTAAACTCATCAGAGGGTTTCTGGGCAGCCTTACTGACGTCTTTATCTCCACATTTATTCATCATAATGTGGTCAGGATTTCATTTTAGAACCCCCATCTCTCTTATGCCATGTTCTCTTCTGAGTCTCTCTTTATGAAACCATATTTGAACTTTCTCTAAGCTGCTTTACAAACTTTTTTAAATTCCTAAAGCATTGGGTACATGCCTAACTGATCAAAAATCTACATCTTAGATATTAGCAATTCCAAGATGGCATGATCACTTTCTCCTGCAGTCCCTACTGCTTTTATGGTTCCAGAAAATGAAAGATTTAAATGAATAGTATACTTTGTCAAGATAATTAGGCTCAGTAATTGACATCGGTGCGTAGCTTTGTAGCAGGGGTTTGCTAGGTCCTGATTGCTCAGTTTTGTTCTGTAGCACAAAGTGAGAGCTGTCAATTTTGGGTTTTGCCCTTAGGGTAATGCAACATGACTGGTCCGGCAACTTCAGCTATAGCTTCATTTGAAAAGCTTTAAGGTCTACATACAGACTGTATAAGAGCATACATAGTACACACAAAGCGCATTGAAATCAAGACTCCAAAGTACCTCACCATGCTTCTCCAGGGCCCTGTAATTCATGACCACAATGAGCAGAACAGCAGTGTTCCTTGTTTATTCCATCTGAGTAACCCAATAGTAGTAAAATTAAAACTTTATAAACAAGAAGACATTGAACTCTTTAACAAATTCAACTATGTTGTGAAAAAGCCCGAATGGGTTTTTCAATGCAGACATTTTGTCGAGACGCTTAATTTGTTTGTCAGACCCAAAATGTGGGAGTTTCAACAATTGTTATTTCTTTTCCATGTGGGACATAACAATATAACAACTTATGTTGTTAGCATTTTGTCCTAGCCTTCTCTGTTAGGTTTTGGTTGAATTCTCAATTGAAATGATGATGTGTGTGATAGCTAAAGAGCGTAAGTTAAGATATTTAACATCTGTTAGATGAGTGTTTGCCTCAGAAAGTCCATTGCAGTGAAGGAAGAAAATATTAGAACTTTAATTTATATTCATGTTTTAATCTCTTCAATTTTTATTTTTATGGATTTTTATAATATATACAATATAGTAATACATTTATAAAAATATATTAATAGGTACATGTAAATATATCACAGGGGTTAAAAATTTTTTTTCTTAAATTTTTATTTATTTGTTTATTTATTTTTGGCTGTGTTGGGTCTTTGTTGCTTTGCACAGGCTTTCTCTAGTTGTGGCGAGCAGGGGCTACTCTTCCTGTGGTGTGCAGGCTTCTCATTGCAGTGGCTTCTCTTGTTGCAGGGCACGGGCTCTAGGCACGAGGGCTTTAGTAGTTGTGGCATGTGGGCTCAGCAGTTGTGGCTCACGGGCTTAGTTGCTCCACGGCATGTGGGATCTTCCCGGACCAGGGCTTGAACCCGTGTCCGCTGCATTAGCAGGCGGATTCTTAACCACTGCACCACCAGGGAAGTCCCTAAAATTTTTTGATTGCAGTGCATGATCAAAAAAGTTGGGAAACATGGTGTTTTACATAAAAGTGGTCCCCAACTTTTTATTATATGTATATATATACATACATACATATAATACACATTTATATAATGTAATACCTGTTCTCCCAGAGCTTGGAACTTGTATTTTTCTACATTAAAAAATGGAGTCTCAGGAATTCCCTGGCATTCCAGTGGTTAAGACTTTGTGCTTCCACTGCAGGGGCCACGGGTTTGATGCCTGGTGGGGGAACTAAGATCACGCACACTACGTGGTGCAGCCAAAAAAATAAATAAATAAAATAAATCAAAGGCAAATTTAAGGTTATTATTATTAAAAAATGGAGTCCCTTAGTATTTACTGAGAACACAAGAGAAATAAATATGCTAGAGTATGGAAAAATAACTTAAATTAAAATCGGACCAGTGAGGTTTGGTAAACATTAGAATAGGCTATGGAAGGAGAGACTTCTAGATCTCCCTCAATATTTGTTCTTTCTTCTTTCTTAGTAGTGGAACCTATGGCTTTTAAATTGTGTACGTTCCTGTTTCCCTTACTACCAGTGCCACATGTAACTAAGTTATAACTCATGGGATGTAATCAGATGTGCTTTGGCTTATCAGTGCATTAACCATTCTGACAATTTTGTGTGCAACTTCTGAGATGTGTCCTTACAGAGAAGAGGCATGCCATTCTCCCCTTCCTGCTGGCAGCAATAAGGATGTGGTGGCTAAAGTCAAGCATCCATCTTGAACCATGAGGAAGAAGCCACACACAGATGAGGATAGAGCAAAAGATAGAAGGATCATGGACTCACTATGCCAGCTCTGGACTGCTGACCTCCAGATTGCCATTATAGAGGGAGAAATTAACTTGTATCTTGTTTAAAGCACTGTTGTTTGGGGTTTTCAATTATCCACCACTGAATCTAATCTAGTGCAACAGTTAATTGAGACCGTGAAATATTTCCTTGAAGTACAGTATATTGAAGATTGCATACACTATGAATTTAGTTATATACACTTATTATTCCACCTTCATTGAATATTAATGACTATATGCAAAGGAAAAGATACAATTTCTTATAATTAAAGTAGGAGATATGAATACAAGCAACAATAAAAAGTAAGAGAGGTACAATAAAAGAACTGGAGTTTAGGATGGAAGGAAAACATTATTAGGAGGAGAGAACATTTGATCTTGGCCTGAAGCAACAAGACGTGATCACACAGGCACATGCTGAGAAAGCGTGAAATGTTCATAAGGAAGGGTAAATAGATGGGGGGGGAAATTGTCCCAAACTCGGTCTGAAATAAAATGGTTTTTGTATGTGAGACAGTTCACAACCAGCTTTCTTCTGGAAAGAAATGAGCATTCCTGACAAGTGCTTAAGCAATTTTCTGATAAACTTTAAGGCAATTAAGACCTCTTCTGGGCAATCAGCTCCTCGCCCTCTCATCTGATGTTCTTTAACCAGATGATTTTTTTCCTGAATTCTGCATAAAATTTTTATCTAAACAGTCTCTGTTCGTAAAACACATCCTTACCAAGAGTGAATCTTTGAATTAGCCTCTTTGGACTTCTTGCCTGGTGGCAAGAAAGAAATAAAAATTTAGGCATGAGATTTTTCTAGCATAATCAAAGTGTGCATATGAGAACCTAGTAGTTGATGAACCAGGTTAAATAATATCTGAAGCAATGAATACTGGGCTAAGGAGTTAAATCTCTTTGGTGGGGAGTGTGGAGCCATTTAAAGTTGCCAGAGACACAGTAGCTGTTCAAATGCATAGTTGTTGAACTGCGCTGAGGATTTGCATGCAATCCCGGTAGTGCCATAAGGCCGCTTGGCCAGTGACCGTGTGCTGGGTAATCCGGGAGATGTGAGCTGCTTGTCCACCACTTGACTGAATCTGGGATGTGAAGATCACCAGTGACCTCCTGGTACTGCCCTGTGACTTGGGCAGCACCAATCCCAGCCTTCATGCCCTTTGACCTTTGTAGTTCATTCATAGGGGTGTCTCCCCTCTGCATATGAAAACTCTCCCCTTTGGGGCTGTCAGGACATTGTACTGTGCTGATTCTGTTTTCCTCTCTACTTTTGTGACTCTTTCATCACCAGTTCTTTGTCTCTTCAGGGACTTTCTTCCTTCTTCCAGCCTCTGGATGCAGCCTTCCGAAAGTGCTGTCCTCTGCCTTTCCTCTTTCTGCACATGCTTCCTCTTAGAGTTTTCATACCTGGTGGTGCATCAGGACCTCCTGCAGTGTAGTAATATCTTTCACCATATGCAACGTAAGAGCTCTTCCTATTAGCACTATCTTGACAACAGTAGGATAGGTTGCCATAGATTTGGGTTGGGCTGAGATTTACTTGGATGCATGGGGGGTGGACCAAATGACATCTCAATAATTTATCCCTAGATGAGGATCCTATGCTTAGGTCTTTGTGTTTTAACCCCAGGAAATCTTTGTCTGACTTTAACACTAAAGAACTACTTTAGGGAAGACTTTCCAAATTAGTATTAACAATATAGCTTATGGCACATTAAAAACAGGTGCAATTGAAAGTCTCATTTTGCAAGTCTGTGAAGTAGAATGAAAATACATAGTATGATTTTATCAAGTTATTTTTCTTTCCCGTATCTATTTCATCTCTATGCCTTGTTTATGCTTCTAATGGTGCAGTCATCGCAGGGAACTGTAATTTTGACTGTGAACTCCTTGAAAGCATAGACTATATCAATTTCCTTCTGTATTGTTTAACACATGCTTAGCATATAGTAGATGCAAAACAAAATTTGATCAAATAAATTAAAAAGAAAAATGATGTCGTTAAGGAAAACCAGAATTATGGAACAAAAAATTAGAAACTAGATAAAAGGTAAAAATAATATGGAGAAGTTTTTAGAGGTCTGAATTTGATTCATGACAAATTTTAAAGAAACGTCCATGGAAATTATGATGATTTGCTTTTATACCTTGCTATTTATCTTTTATTTTCAGTTGACACTCCTCTCTCCCTGACTTCCTTTGTGATTGTTTTAAAACAGATTTGCAAATTCTTGGACACTTCTGCAGTAAAAAGGTGGAGACTGGGCTTCCCTGATGACCCAGTGGTTGAGAGTCCGCCTGCCGATGCAGGGGACACGGGTTCGTGTCCCGGTCCGGGAAGATCCCACATGCCGCGGAGCGGCTGGGCCCATGAGCCATGGCCGCTGAGCCTGCGCGTCCGGAGCCTGTGCTCCGCAACGGGAGAGGCCACAATGGTGAGAGGCCCGCGTACTGCAAAAAATAAATAAATAAATAAGGTGGAGACTAAATTGCCTTTTTCTTAAACTTGGGCCAGCCAAGTCATTAATTAATGACTCTAGTCTACCAAATAGGATGAGGAGGAAGCAATCCTATGATACTTCTGTGGCTAGGTTGGGAGAAATGATACAGTTTCTGCCTGACTCTGTATCTTGGAAGATGCGCCTTTGGGGGCCTGAGCAGCCATGTTAGAAGTCCAGATACCCTAAAGCTGCCATGATGCAGAGAACAGGAAGAAAGACCACTTGGAGGAGCCCCATTTGCTGTAGCCGCCAGCTGTTTGAGTTTTCCCAGCTGGGGTACCAGGCATATGAATGAAAAAGCCTTCAAAATCACCCCAGTCCCCGACACCATTTACCTGTAACCTTATGAGACCCAAAGCTGCCCAACTGAGCCACTCCCAAATTCCTGAGTCACAGAAGCACGAAAGATAATAAGTGGTTATTATTATTTTACACCAGTAAGTTTTGGGGGGATTTGCTCTACACAGTGGGTAACAAATATACCCTCTAGCTAAATTATCATCTCAGCCAGATTCACCCATTTAAGTGCCTCATGCTTTTCAAAACATGCTAAGATTTGCATGTAATAAATTTATGTGCTTCTAAATTTTATTCCCATTTCTCATATTTATCCCTGAATAGCTAAAGCAAGGGCCCTGTCACGCCAGCTTGAGAGTTACAAATATAGAAGTTCAGAACTTGAAGCCGGGACTTCCCTGGTGGTGCAGTGATTAAGAATCTGCCTGCCAATGCAGGGGACATGGGTTCGATTCCTGGTCCGGGGAGTACCCACATGCCATGGAGCAACTAAGCCCGTGTGCCACAACTACTGAAGCCCGTGTGCCTCGAGCCCGTGCTCCACAACAAGAGAAGCCACCACGAGAAGCATGCGCACCGCAACGAAGAGTAGCCCCTGCTCGCCGCAACTAGAGAAAGCCCACGCACAGCAATGAAGACCCAACGCAGACAAGAAAAAAGAACTCGAAGCCCTTCAGAGCTACCAAGAATGTCACTTTGTTCACTTCCTGCCTGGGGAGAAAGAGAGAGAGGGAAAGGGGCTACCAAGTGACAATGGAAGTCGATTAGCAGGTGATTAACATGCCCTGGCATCCCTGATACAGACAATGTATATTTTTTAGGGCAAAGCCATGTAAGCCTTTAAAGGAGATAGTATGTCCCCTTTTCTGTGAACTGGAATATTGGAGGGTATGGATCTGGGAGAGGACACTGTGACCCACCAGTATTAAGCCCCTGAGATTCTGAAGCAGGAACAATTATAAACAAATACAATAAATCTTAAAAAGAAGGAATCTCTTATTTTCAGAGCTTTTAATTTTGTTACAGGAGCTGTGTTCTTTGGCCTGACCAGAAGTGAGTTCTACATTCCTTTTAATATATGTAAGGTGCTTGGTTTGCTGGGTACTCTTTGTGGGACAGAAATAACTCCTGGCCGAAAGAGACAGAAAAGCCAACTAGCCAGGGCAGTTTAGCTAATATTGCCCCAACTCAGTGACCAACTGGAAAAGGACATTGACCAGCTGGGAGATGGGGACAGCAGACATCTAAAGGGCAGCTTCTGACTTCAGAGGGTTCTAACGGAATTTTCACTTTTGAAATGGACCTGGCATTGCTTAGTTGTTTGTGGAATTTGGGGAAACTGCTATACACTTGTTAGACTTTAGCTTCTTATGATTTGACTCTTCCAGAATACGTAAAATGGGGCAGCAAGGGGGTGTCTATTTATTTCTTTCAAACTTTCTTTGGCTTGGTTATAATTAGGGTTCCTGCATAATTACCTTGTGTTTCCCTCTGCCTGGAATGCCCTTCCCTCAACCTGTACCCATAGACTGCTGCCTTCATGAGCATATATTCCTGGGAAGTTTCCCAAGAACCCTTCCTCCTGCCACCAGAGTTGATCACTACCTCATTTGTGACATTGCTACTGGTGCTTATACCTCTACAAGATCATTTTCTATACTGTGTGGTCATTATTTGTTTTCAGACATCATTCGCTAGGCCGTGAACTCTTAGAAGGCTGGCCCTTAAGTTTGTTTTTTGTTTGTTTTTGTTTTTGCCGTGGATTAAATACAGACGCTGTGTCTTTCCTGATTTCCTTATCACACTCCCTGGGCAAGTAGTAGGTACTTTCCTAAATGGATCTCAACAACTTGCCAATTGTGGAGAGACAAAAGGCTTGTCCTTTGAATCTCTCTAGATTGGCTGGCAGGAGTCAGCTGGGATCGGTTACCATCTATCGCCCCAGCAGGAGAGTCAGTGACTGGTCTCAACTTGCTATAAAGTTTCCAAGGGATATTGGTGCCAGGAAGCTGGTATACCCAGGACTGGTATGTACTTCCCCTGAGCCCCTGGTAACAAAATGTAGGTTGTTTTGCCCTCCTGCCCCACCCCTCTTTATCACAAGCTGCTTTCACGAGAACCGCAGGAAAAGAACAGAAAAGGGGCTGGGTCTCACTCCTGCAGCACATCCATGGTGTATCTGGCTGTACGCAGTCCAACCACCCCTCTTCATGGGATGCTGAGAAAAGGGGCTACATGTCTACTGACTCTCTGCCTGTGTGTCTCAGTCTGTTCTGGGTGGTGATTATGCGTATTTGACTGGGCCCTTTGCCTGATACCAGGTCATACCTTGGAGATCAAGTGATCAAGTAAAAATAAATAAGTAAATAAATAAATAAATACAAAGTGTGTGAGCTTGGGAAACAAATGGTTTGTGTAAAAAAGCTAATTTTCAAAGGTCTCCATCAGCCCATGGCCATTCTCTTCTCTTCTAGATGCCTTACTGATGCAAAAAGCCAGAGAGGCAGATGCTGTTAGCTTGCCTGAACATGTTTTCTCACCTTCCTCGTCATTTTGATTAGAACTCCCTTGATTTCTGCTGTTGACCCCAGTCAGAACTGATTTTTGTATCCTATTATGCCCTCTGGAGGTGTGACAATCTATCAGGGTGATAACCCAGAGAACAGCAAGTGACTGCAGGATAATGAACTTAGTGGAAAGCTAGAACTAATAAATAAAAACATTGTTTTACATTGTTGGTACCTGCTAAATTTGTTGCCACTTCATTTAGAGGAATTTGGACTTCAGTATTCTGTGCTCCAAAATAAAATATTAGGAGAATCTCTGCCTTGGGGTCAAAAACAGAAAGTTCTCTCCACGACAAACATCTACCCCTTATCTTTATGCAAACTGTTAATCAGATTTGGAGTGTGATTGTTAGCTCAAAAGGAAACCAGTAGGAAATATAGTACTCTCCCAGTGTATAAATCCATGTAAGGGTTATGCTTTCCGGTGGAAATATTATGTGTTTTCTAGTCACCATTTGAAATTTTAATTCTGAGTTGTGGTACTTGGCCAGAAAAACTAGTATAACAGCCTCAGAACCAGGCAAAACCTTATTCTTTCAACTCTAGAGCTATTTTGATATTGGTTTGTAACATATCTTTCTCTTAACAAAGTCTCTCCAGAATTCTATTTTATTATAAAATTCTCTAAACCTTGCATAAAACACTGTTATCTCTACCCAGATTACACAGATATCTAGAAAAGCGATTCATCATTGTATGAAACCACAGCAGGGACAAAGGTAGACTCTTTAGTTCCTGGGTCTCCTAATTCTGTTCTTTTGTCATATGCCACATATGACTTCACTGGCTTTATGGTTTAACGAACAAAAGGTTCAGCAGAATCTTTGGACATCAAATGGCCTTCATGAAACAATGTCTTGATGAGTTAAGTAAAAACGAATCAGAAACACATGGACCCAACTTCCCTTGAAATCTAAGAGGGCATACAAATCAAGGCAAGGAGCACTTAACAAACACTGGGTTTGGGTTTCCTGAACCTGAAATGTTAAAATAATTAGCAAGGACTTATTGAGGCTGAAAAGTGATCAGTTCCAGTATTCCTAACTCAAAACTGAATGAAGAGAGGCGGAAAGGTCCTAGAAGAGAAGGGAGTGGCCATGGGGCACAGGGAGACCTTTGAAAATTAGCTTCCCCCTCACACCACTTTTTCTTCTCTTCTGCTTTGATTCCCAGGTTTCAGCTGAAGACCTACCTAAAACACTCTGAATTGGTTCGACACAAGTCTTTCTAGTTCCTTCTCAAGGGCAGGAAATGATGACATTTGGTAAGACAATGCTCTGTTCATTCTTGACTTGGAGATAAATTTCTATATTGGCCATTCAGGAAGTTTGGTTACATAATCAGGTTGAATTTATTTCTAAGGGAGCTGGACTTTTCAGCATTTCCCAAACCCAGAAAATAAATTCTTTCAGAAAGCACTGTAAAAAAGTTATAAGAAATAATTATTACCTACTATAATACAAATTTTGAAGTAGATCATAAGCTTGGAGAAAAAAACCAAAAAAATTGAATTGTTCGAAACTGAGAGACAGCGGTCTCTTTGCTTGATCCTACACTGTATCTGGGATTCCCAGAATCCCTGCTCTGGCCCAGATCTTCTCCTTTCTTCCTTGCAGAGGCCTCTGGGACTCAGCCAGCTTCCCATACTCTTCCGCAGTTGCTTCCCTCCATCCTTTGTGATATTTTTTCCCTACATTCAAGTCTGGCTGCAGAATGCAAAGCGATTTCCCATCACTACTCCAGAATGCACATTATTTTTAAAGATTATTTTAGAGATTTTATTGGTAATCATCATGACAAACTGACTAGGGCAACAAAAGTATTAACCATGGGGAAGTCTCAGAGCTGACAGAGTAATACCTGGTCTCTTGGTTCCTGACTTTGTCAACCGAAAGTTTGACTGCAGTGGTCCTGCCTTGCCTCTTAACTCTGAAGGTAGATCTCAGCAGCCAAACGCCATTTCTTCAGGCCAAGTGTATCCTTGCTTTCACCATAGCCCTTGGCCAAGCCTGAAGATACTACCCAGGTTGCATCGTTAATATTTCCTTCTATCAAAGGGGGGAAGTTCCATCTCTAAAGCCCCCCCTTTTAAAAAAATAGTTTTCGTGTTTTTTTAAATTAATTTACTTATTTTTGGCTGCATTGGATCTTCGTTGCCGCGCGTGGGCTTTCTCTAGTTGTGGAGAGCGGGGGCTACTCTTCGTTACGGTATGCAGGCTTCTCATGGTGGTGGCTTCTCTTGTTGCCGAGCACCGGCTCTAGGCGCGAGTGCTTCAGTTGTGGCTCACGGGCTCTAGAGCGCAGGCTCAGTAGTTGTGGCGCATGGGCTTAGTTGCTCCACGGCATGTGGGATCTTCCCGGACCAGGGCTCAAACTCGTGTCCCCTGCATTGCCAGGTGGATTCTTAACCACTGCACCACCAGGGAAGCCCTCTAAAGCCCTTTTGATTAGAGGACATTTGTTCACTATTGTTCTGCATAGCCTAGAATTAGCCTCTTCGGTCGTATTCTCATGTACCCCCTCCCATTTATGAAAAATTAATTTTTTTTAGCCATTTCAGACCTATCAATCAGGAGCTAACTTAAATAATAATATTTTTTTATCAAATAATATTTGTTGTCATTTAAATATGAAACATTTCACTTACTCGTCTATATAGTATATATTTATGTCAGTTAGGCCCAAAATGTCTGGTACTATGAATTCAATGGGCAAGTGGTGATATAATTCTCTTACAAACTGTGAAAGTATTCAGCAAAGGCCAAGAATCCTGGCTGAGGGGAACGACTTCATTAATTCATTCAACAAACCTTCTCACATTGCTTCCTCTGGGGTCTCCACTGATAATATTGTAGCACATGATAAAACATGACAACAATCTTTTGGGTTTGGGGAGCATTATTACACCATCTGACACTCCCTTAGCTGCAAGACCTTCTTTCAGATGCTTGTATCCATTATTTCCTTTCCTGCTACTATAATAATATTTCCCTTCTATTGAACACCTATTAGGAGGCAGTCATGTGACTTATGTTTTCTCATTTAATCTTTTGACAACCCTATGAAATAGGTAACGTGAGCCATATTTCATGACTGAGCAAAGTGAGACTCAGAAATTAATTTGCTCAATATTGAGCCACTGATAGAGTGAAAGAGTCCAAATTTGAACCCAGATCTGACTCAAAAGCATATTGTATTCACCACATCCCTCTCTATTTTCTCAGTTGTTCTGAATAGAATTCCTAGAACTTTCAAAGAAAGGTGCTATATAAATCAGTTCTGATGATAGGGTAATCTTGGCCAGGAAAATCAATCTCACTATTTTATAATTATACCACTATGGGTTCACAAAATATTAGGGTGGTAGGGACATTTATGATCACCAAATCCAACCCCGTTTTTACCTAGACAACAACCCCCTATTAAAAGAATGTTGTCTTCAGAATGACACTTAAGGCAAAACCAAGACTACAATCACATCACCCCACTTCTCAAGCCAGTGTGCTTTCCAATCTGTTTGCCATCTGATATAACCAATCAAATTACATTCAATCAAAAAGAAAAACTTCACCAAGAAAAAGCAACTCAGAAATCTAACTCAATTAAGCCCCAAAGCTATTATGCCTAAGGTCATTGCCAAAGTAACCATTTCTCAAACCAATAGATCTGGGAGACTAGTAAATATTTTGCATTGGGTTCCAATGGCTGTCCAATCTTTGAATACACTGTTGTTTTTGACAGCTGGAAGGTCAATATATAAGAAGGTAGGGTTACAATCTTTCAAATGTCCCCTGTACCAATGATATGAGCGCTTGTTATAGTGATACCAGTTGAGTCCTTGTTTTGCATTTTCAGTATATAGTTGGGTTTAGCATCCCCGTTCAGTCATCTAGAACAGCTTTTGGATTGCTTAGACTCTGAGCTCCTTATCAGCCCTAAATAATCTTCCTGTGTTTTCTTTTTCTGTTTGTCCCAAGTCCTAGGAATTCAGCCTGTTTTCCTACTTCAGTGTAAAAAAATGATAGTGCAACCACAATTATTTTTATTGAGGTCCTGTTATATGCAGACACTGTCCTAAGTGCTTTACATGTATTATTTCACTAATCCTTATGAAGTAGGTCCTGTTATTATTTCCATTTTATAGATCAGGAAACTGAGACAAAGAGAGGTTAAGTAGGGCTTCCCTGGTGGCGCAGTGGTTGAGAGTCCGCCTGCTGATGCAGGGGACATGGGTTCGTGCCCCAGTCCGGGAAGATCCCACATGCCGCGGAGCGGCTGGGCCCGTGAGCCATGGCCGCTGAGCCTGCGCGTCCGGAGCCTGTGCTCCGCTACGGGAGAGGCCACAACAGTGAGAGGCCCGCGTACTGCCAAAAAAAAAAAAAAAAAAAGAGAGAGGTTAAGTAATGTTCCCAAGGTTAAACAATTAGTAAGTGGTTGAGCTGTTCTGTACTATATTATTTTACTTTCTCCCTCCATAAAAGCTCTCTCAGGGACTAACCTGGTGGCACAGTGGTTAAGAATCTGCCTGCCAATGCAGGGGACACGGGTTTGAGCCCTGGT
The DNA here is from genome assembly GCF_011762595.2 of Tursiops truncatus. Taxonomy (NCBI): domain Eukaryota; kingdom Metazoa; phylum Chordata; class Mammalia; order Artiodactyla; family Delphinidae; genus Tursiops; species Tursiops truncatus. Next base: position 35,589,049 of record NC_047040.1, read on the forward strand.
CTGGGAAGATCCCACATGCCACAGAGCAACTAAGCCCGTGTGCCACAACCACTGAGCCTGCGCTCTAGAGCCTGTGAGCCACAACTACTGAAGCCCGTGCGCCTAGAGCCTGTGCTCCGCAACAAGAGAAGCCACCACAATGAGAAGCCCGAGCACCTCAATGAAGAGTAGTCCCCGTTCGCTGCAACTAGAGAAAGCCCGCGCGCGTCAACAAAGAACCAACGCAGCCAAAACCTAATTAATTAAATTAATTAAAAAAAAAGGTCTCCCAGTTTTTCTTTGTTACTCCCAAAATACACACAGATATTATATGCCCCCTCTCATCACATTAAAACAAATAGAGTTTTGCTGGGAATGACTGCTACAAAACAAACAGAGAGTAACACAACATGAACACTGGTAAGTTACAAGGTTACAGAATCTTACAAAGTTCTTTGATTGTGATTTGTGATCTGTAGCTTATGACTGCCTCCTGATATGACAGCTGGAAGACCCAATGATCTTCTGTTCTCTTCTCTCATTTCCCTGGGGATCGCAGTTTTTTATTCATCTGTGCTTTTTCCTTGTCTAAAGAAACTGGGGTTAAAAAAAAAAAAAAAAAAAAAAAAAAGCTTGTAGAACTGACCTGGATGTAATATGATATGGGAAGTGGGTTTACATCCAAGAGAGCTATCAATAAAGAGACTTCTATGAGTAAAAAAAAAAAAAAAAAAGTACCCTAATCCTATCTCATGGACTGATGTCTCCACTGAGACCCTCCAGACTTCATGGTATGCCCATCACCAGATTTCTGTGTAGTCCAGAATGATTGATCCCCTTGGGGGAGGAGGAGGAAGGAATAGGAGAATAAGGAGACAAAGCAATATCCTTATGAGTTAAAGCATAATCAGCTTGTGTTCCTGTAGCATCTTACTGGTAAGAGTTGAGCGTGTACCTGGACTTTATTTTAAACAGGTCTATCACTTACCCTTGTGGGGATGGTAAAGGATAGATACAATTTACTATGGCAATACTGGCAATTGAACTTTTGATTCCTCGCCTAGCTGTTGCCCAGGGGTTGGTCTGTTGGAAGCAGGCAGGCACATTTCATGCAGAAATAAACTTCACTGTTTTTTATAATCTAGTATTATGCCGACACTTCTATATGTTATAAATAAAATCCTAATTAAAACCAGAAAAACCAAAGAAGTCACTAATGGGAAGACACATGTCTTGGCTCTGCCACTAATTAGTTTTGTGATTTTGGCAGATTCTTCAACTTCTCTGGGACTCAGTTTCCTAGTTTTTAAAGTGAGAGAAAAAACAACATTTCTAAGGTATCTTTTAATTCTGACATTCTTTGATTGATAGGAATCATGTGAATAAAAGGCTTTAGAAACTTGAAAATCTAGTACTGTAGGGGAATGTTGCTTTTCTATTTTGAATTTTATCAGACTTTGTTTGATTCTGAATTTTAAAACAGAATTGAATATTTTTCAATTAGCTTTCTATGTAGCCCCAAACACATATCTAATTCAGGAAGAAAAAAACCCTAGAAACTTGTTAGGGGAAAAAAAGCAGTGTTCTTCAGTTTTCTTAGACATTAAATGGCTCATTCAAAGCAACATTCTGATAAATTGTGTAAATGAGAGAGGAACATATGGATTAAATTTTCCTTGAAATACATACGTACTTAAAAATGAAGAAGAAAAAGTGCTTGGCAAAGCCCATTTGGGGTTCTACCAAATGGGAAACATTTTAAAAATAGTTGAAAATGCAGTTTTATCTCAAAATGCTGCCATATTCACCTACCCTTATTGATTATATATTTTAAAGTTTGTTATTTACTCTCCTTGTATTTATTTTTGCAGTTTGTTTTATGCCCTGGGGGCTTGCTCAACTTTGCTACCTTTTTTTCCCTTTTTTAACAGAGAGCATAGTCCATTAGTCACTGAAGAGCACATCACAGTATCTATTGCTTCCTGTGAGATTCCTGTTAATTGGACTTCTGTAGAGGTTTCAGTTTGATCTCTCCTGGGGTAACAACTGGCATTAATTCATATTGCTGTAATGAAAATTTCTAAGGAGCACTTTGTGGTAGAGAAATAAAGGGGATCTGGTCTTTGAAGATGTGGAATATGGTAAATAACTTTCCAGTAAATCATGCTATTGCAGTGGAAGAGCTTTGAGGGAAGACAAGCCCAGAGTTTCCTGATTATATATAATTCAAAACCAGATAATTCAAAAGACTTAGAGATAACATTCCTCCGGATGGATAGAAGAGTTGGTTTGTCAACAGATCACATAGTATAACTTGAAGAAGAGAAAAATAAAAAAATCTTAAAAATCACAGATTTCTGATCAAATTGGCAGTCCTTCTTAGATTTAGGGGTTGAATTTATCTCAGTAAAATGACTAAGTGCAATTTGTGTAATTACTTTACAGCTCTCTGCAGACACTGTGGAAGTCACACCTTGGCAGATACATGTACAGATTCAGGTCACTTGGACGCTCCTGAAACCTGACATTCTGGGTAAGGTTTTTCTCCCCTCTCCTTACTTCTCCCCACCCCCTTCTTTTAATCTAATCCATTTAGCAAGAATATTATTTTGTCATGAAAATACAAGGAAACAAGAACATTTTCTTGGTGTTAAAATCTCAGACCCTAGAAGTTGATACCATCAGATACAGCATTCTACTCAGGATATGTCCAAGGCAATGATAAGATTTATTTTCATAAGACGGTAACAATATCTTCCTTATCTTTTGAGGCTAATCTTTAGAAAACAGGAATACATTTTTATTGTTGGGTTGTCCTTTTTCTTCTATAGTACTGAATGTTATTTTTAATAATTATTTTTCCATGAATTCTTTATAATTAGAAAAAGTCCTCATTGGGCTTATATATTTTACCCATGCAAAACTGCAAATAGAATGTATACAATTTCATTAGCTTTGAAATGAAAAATGTTGTAGGCAATTTTGTATATCAACTCAGTAGCAGATACAGAATGACATCCTTGGAACTTCCCATTTGCTTGGTTTTATGTTTAAAGGCCCATTCAACATAACAGAGTATATTTGAAATATAAAGGAAGTAATTTTGAAATTCTTTATTCCATTTACTTAGGGAATATTATAAGTAATGTTATAAGATAAATTTTGATGTCTGGTAACCCAAACATGTAAAATTTATATTATTCTATTCTTCAGTCTTTTTGTTTGAAATGTAGTGGCATATTCAGAAAATCTGAAAGAGAAAGAGCAAATGTAATTATTTTGCTAATGGTATTGTGGGAAATTATTTCAGTTTATGAATAAAGGAAGCTAGGTATTAAAACGCCTTCCTCACTGTAAGGTGTTAATTTGTCATACTTAGGTCAGACCTCAGTATATCATGGTGGTTTGAAAGCTTAGATTATTGTCAGAGTTTCTCAGTTACTAAGAGAAATTACATTGTAAAAAACTTTACTGAGGTATCATTTACGTATCATGAAATGTACCAATTTAAATATACATTTAGATGAGTTTTGACAAATATATACATCTGTGGAACCACCATCTCTAGTCAAGATGTAGAATATTCATATCACCCCCCCAAATTTCCTTTGTTTCTCTTTGCAGTCCATTCCCTCCCTTAAAGGTCCTTGGCAACCGCAGATTGACTTTATACCATAATAGATTAGTTTTGCCTGTTCTAGAATTTGATATAAATTCAATTATATAATATGTACTCTTCTGTGTCTGACTTCTTTCACACAGCATCATATCTTTGAGATTCATTCATGTTGCCTGTATTAGCAACATGTAGTTTGCTGCCTTTACTGCTGAATATGTTCCACTTTGTGACTATACCATAATTTGTCCATGTGCATTTCGGTTGTTTCTACCTTTTGGCTGTTATGATTAAAGCTGCTATGAACATTTATGCACAGATCTGTGTATGGACATATGTTTCATTTCTCTTGGGTAACCACCTAGGTGTGAAATTGATGGGATGTATGATAAATATATGTTCTACTTTTTAAGGAACTGCCAAAATGTTTTTCCAAATTAGTTGCACCATTTTATACTCCCGTTAAAAGTGTATATGAGTTCTAGTTGCTTCACATCCTCACTAACTTTTAGTATTATTATGATTTTTTAATATTAGCCATTCTAGTGGTGTGTAATCATATCTTGTGATTTTAATTTGCATTTCCCTGATGACTAGTGATGTTGAGCATCTTTTCATGTGCATATAGACCATTTGTATATAGTCTTTTGTGAAGTCTCTGTTTAAATGTGTTACCCTTTTCAAATTGGGCTGTTTGTCTTCTTTTTGAGTCGTAGGAGTTCTTTATATATTCTAGATAAAAGTTCTTTGTGATACATATATACTGCTAATTATTTCAAAAACTTTTGGGGCAATATTGTATCAGGAAATATTATATCCCATCAATATTTATCTGTATATCTTGTAAAAAATAAATTTCCTCTCGACAACAAAAAAAGTAAACAACTCAATTCAAAAATAGGCAAAGGACTTGAATAGACATTTCTCCAAAGAAGAAATATAAATGACCAATTAGCATGTGAAAACATGCTCAACATCACTAATCATTAGGGAAATGCAAATCAAAACCAAAGTGAGACACCACTTCACACCGATTAGGATGGCTATTATAATAAACAAACAAACGAACAACCCCAAACCAACAAGTGTTAGCTAGAATGTGGAGAAATTGGAAACTTTGTGCATTGCTTGTGGGAATGTAAAATGGTGCATCTTCTGTGGAAAATAGTATGTTTGATTTTTCAGAAAAAAATATAGAATTACCATATGATCCAGCAATTCCACTTCTAGGTATATACACAAAATAATCGAAAGCGGGGACGTGAACAGATATTTTTACACCAATGTGTGTAGTAGCATCATTCACAATAGCTAAAAGGTAGAAACAACCCAAATGTCTTTCATGGACAGATGAAAGGATAAACAAAATACGATATACACGTGCACTAGAATATTATTCAGCCTTTAAAAGGAATTAAATTCTGACACATGCAACAACATAGATAAACCTTGAAGACATGCTGGTGAGATAAACCAGACACAAAAGGACAAATACTATATGATTCCACTTATTTGAGATACCCAGAGTAGTCAAATTTATTGAGACAGAAAGTAGAATAGTAGTTACCAGGGCCAGTTGTTATCAGCTTAAAATAAGATGTTATAAATATACGATATTTTATGTAAACCTTATTGTAACCACAAAGGAAATAACTGTAGTAAATACACAAAAGTAGGGCTTCCCTGGTAGTGCAGTGGTTGGGAGTCTGCCTGCCGATGCAGGGGACGCAGGTTCGTGCCCCAGTCCGGGAGGATCCTGCATGCCGCGGAGCAGCTGGGCCTGTGGGCCATGGCCGCTGGCCCTGCGCGTCCGGAGCCTGTGCTCCGCGGCGGGAGAGGCCACAACAGTGAGAGGCCCGCGTACCGCAAAAAAAAAAAAAAAAAAAAAAAAAAAAAAAACACAAAGTAAAGGAGTCAAAGCATGCCACCACAAAAAGTCATCAAATCACAAAGGAAGGGAATAAGAGAGGAAGCAAGAAACAGAGAGTCTACAAAACAATCAGAAAACAATTAACAAAATGGCAATAGTAAGTCCTTACTTGTCAATAATTACTTGGATTAAATGGATTAAATTCTCCAATCAAAAGACATAAAATGGCTGAATGGAGAAAAAAACAAAACCCATCTCTATGCTGCTTACAAGAGACTCACTTTAGCTTTAAGGACACAGGTAGACTGAGAGTGAAGGGATGAAAAAAACTATTTTAAGCAAATATTAGCCAAAAGAGAGCAGGGTAACTATAGTACTTGTATCAGACAAAATAGTCTTTAAGTTAAAAATGATCAAAGAGAAAAAGATGGTTATTAAACAATGTTAAAGAGGTATATTCATTAAGAAGATACAACAATTGCAAACATTTATGCATCTGACATTGGAGCACCTAAATACGTAAAGCAAATACTAACAGAACTAAAAGGGGAAATAAATGGCAATATAATAATCATTGAGGACTTTAATTCTCCACTCTCAACAATGGAGAGACCATCCAGACAGAGACTCAATAAGGAAATAGCACATTTGAACAACACTGTTGACCATCCAACAACAGCTGAGTACATGTTCTTCTCAAGGGCACATGAAATATTTTGTAGGATAGATTGTATGTTAGATCACAAAACAAGTCTCAACAAACTCAAAAGATAGAAATTATATTGAGTATTTTTTTCCAACCACAATGATATGAAACTAGAAACTATAACAAGAGGAAAGCTGGAAAATTCACAAAAACATGGAAATTAAACAACGCTCTCCTTAACAACCAATGGATCAAAGAAGAGATCATAAAGGAAATTAAAAAAATATCTTGAGACAAACGAAAATGGAAACAACATTCCAAAATTATAGGATGCAACAAACTTCCCTCTAGGGGGGAAGTTTTTAGCAATAAATGCATACCTCAAGAAAAAAGAGAGATCTCAAACAGACAACCTAACATCACACCTCAAGGAACTAGAAAAAAAGAACTAAGCCCAAACTTAGTAGAAGGAAGGAAATAATAAAGATTAGAATACAAATAAATAAAATAGACAATAGGAAAACAATAGAAAAGATTAACAAAACTAAGAGTTGCCAATAAGTACAAATTACATGAAATAGACAAATTCCTGAAAGGCACAAATTATCAGAGCTCACTCAAGAAGACAGAGATACCTGAAGAATACTATATCTATTAAATAAATCAAAAGTGTAGTTAGAAAACTTCCTAAAGGCAGGCGGGGGGTATCTCCAAACTTCAGGTCCAGAATATTAGTGAATTCTACCAAACATTTAAGAAATAACTAATAGTAATTCTATACAACTAATCTATGAGCCCCAAATTACCATAATACTAAAACCAGTCATGTTTGGACACTGGATTTATAAAAGTGGCACTAGAGAACAATAGGAAAAGGATGGTTTTTTAAATAAAAGATCATAGCTCATTTGTTTATTCATGTGGAAAGAAATAAACCTAGATATCGACCTTTCACCATTCACAAAATTAAATGTTTTGGTTATTCATCTAAATGTGAAAGGTAAAACAATAAATCTTCTAGAAGGCAATGTAGGAGACTAGAAGACATCTTCATGGATTTGGGACAAAGGTTTCTGAAATAGGACACAAAAAAGCACTAACCATAAAGGAAAAGATCCTAAATTGAACTACACTAAAATTAAGAATTCCTTTTGTCAAGAGATACCATGAAAAGAGTGAGAAAGGCCACAGATGGGGGCAAGATATTTTTTGCATACATAAAAACAACAAAAAACTTGCATGCAGAATATAAAAACGAATCAAGTGGAAAAAGTTATCAACCTAATAAAATAGGTGTGAACTTCAACAGGCATTGCACAAAAGAAGATACTCAAATGGACAATTAATATATGAAAAGGTGCTTGACCACATTAGTTATCAGGGGAATGAATGCAAATTCACGATAAGATTAAAGTCACAATGAGAAATCACTATGAACCCATCAGAATGATTAAAATGAAAAAAGATGACATTGAGTTTTGCTGAAGATGTGAAACAACTAGAAGTTTCATCTGGTGGTGGTAGCAACATAAACTAATACAACCACTTTGGAAAGTTGTTTGGCAATGTCTACCAAAGCTGAAAGGTCTCATATCAATATAGCAATTGCACTCCTAAATACATACTCCGAAGAAATGCATGCATGTGCACCAAAAGACATGACAAGAAGGTTCATGGCAACATTATTCATAATACAAAAACCTGAGAACCCAAATGTCCATAAATACTAGAATGGGTGAATACACTGAAATATTTTTACGGTGGATTACTGTGCAGCAAAGAGAATGAAGAAACCACTGATGCATACAATGTAAGTCAACATAACAATATTGAATAACAGAAGCAAAACCCAAAGTAACTCATACTGTATGATTCTTTTTCCATAAAGTAGGCAACAGTTCCTTCCCTGTAGTGTCAGTTGTTACCTTTGGAGAGGAGATTGACACAGGGGGCTTTCAAGACAGCTGATAATGCTCTTTCTTTATCAGAGAACCAGATGTGTTCACTTTGTGAAAATTAATTGAGCCACAGCTTTATGATTTAAGTACTTTTCTCTATGTATATTTCAATTAAAAATGTCTGTTAAAATTTATGTTACTCCAGAACTACTGTGCTAAATGGCATATTGTGAAAATAAAATGAGCTAAATGCATGTGACATATTTTTTCTTGGAAAGTGCACACATTCATATCTAGAGTGTGACTGTGAGAAGAGGTTCTAGGCATATCAAGAACTGGAGTGTGGAAGATCAGTTACTCTTTTTTTTTTTAAAACATCTTTATTGGAGTATAATTGCTTTACAATGGTGGGTTAGTTTCTGCTTTATAACAAAGTGAATCAGTTATACATATACATATGTTCCCATATCTCTTCCCTCTTGCGTCTCCCTCCCTCCCACCCTCCCTCTCCCACCCCTCTAGGTGGTCACAAAGCACCGAGCTGATCTCCCTGTGCTATGCGGCTGCTTCCCACTAGCTATCTACCTTACGTTTGGTAGTGTATATATGTCCATGCCACTCTCTCACTTTGTCACAGCTTACCCTTCCCCCTCCCTGTATCCTCAAGTCCATTCTCTAGTAGGTCTGTGTCTTTATTCCCGTCTTACGCCTAGGTTCTTCATGACCTTTTTTTTTCTTAGATTCCATATATATGTGTTAGCATACGGTATTTGTTTTTCTCTTTCTGACTTACTTCACTCTGTATGACAGACTCTAGGTCCATCCACCTCACCACAAATAACTCAATTTCGTTTCTTTTTATGGCTGAGTAATATTCCATTGTATATATGTGCCACATCTTCTTTATCCATTCAGCCGATGATGGACATCTCACACCGGTCAGAATGGCCATCATCAGAAAATCTGCAAACAATAAATGCTGGAGAGGGTGTGTGTGGAGAAAAGGGAACCCTCTTGCACTGTTTGTGGGAATGTAAATTGATACAGCCACTATGGAGAACAGTACGGAGGTTCCTTAAAAAACTAAAAATAGAACTACCATACGACCCAGCAATCCCACTACTGGGCATATACCCTGAGAAAACCATAATTCAAAAGGAGTCATGTACCAGAATGTTCATTGCAGCTCTATTTACAATAACCAGGACATGGAAGCAACCTAAGTGTCCACCATCAGATCAGTTACTCTTAAACGGGTCTCACCACAACCTAAGCTCAGACCCACTGGGCACACACTACAGCAGGAGATGCTATCTTGCGGTAGACTCAGTCCATCAACTTTTTCCAGATCACCAGGAGACTGCTCTAGATGTGATGACGGATTATCCTTTCCTGCCAAGTTGGAAATGGCCACATCTTATTGTTCCCCAAATACAGCAAGTGCCCTTTTAACTCCAGATCTTGCTCATGTCATTTCCTTCCTCTCAAGAATAACTGTACATCAGCCAGAGTCTTGGCAGCAGGATCAATATATAATTCATCAGGCCCGTAGAAAAAAGAAAATGCAGAGCCTCTTCTTCAAAAGTATTAGGGGGCTTCCCCGGTGGCGCAGTGGTTGAGAGTACGCCTGCCGATGCAAGGGACACGGGTTCGTGCCCCGGTCCGGGAAGGTCCCACATTGCCGCGGAGCGGCTGGGCCCGTGAGCCATGGCCGCTGAGCCTGCGCGTCCGGAGCCTGTGCTCCGCAACGGGAGAGGCCACAACAGTGAGAGGCCTGCGTACCGCCAAAAAAAAAAAAAAAAAGTATTAGGAATTCCAAGACAGAATGCAGCAGTGCATGAAGCCATGTATGGGGGCTTCCTGAGCGCGGGGTCAGACGTGACTGCCTGGGCTGTATGCTTGTGAAGCCGGCCCTGTCTGGCAGGAAACAGCATACTCACCTGGAATTTTGAAGGGAATTTTTAATGAAGGGATTATCTACAGAGATGTGTGCAGAGTTGAGGGAACCGATGATGAATATTGAAGCACCCCGGCATTAACTGGCAATGTCAGCAAGCTTGGCTACCCCAGGCCTGAAGGGACAAGGGAGGATGAGGGGTGGCCAGAACCAGGTTGAGAGCTAACACCATGGAAAGGCAGCCACCCCAAAAGAGTGAGACCATAGCAGAACAGAACTACTGTCAGAACTGTGACAACACACGGAGGGAAGGGGGAAAACAACCCACTAGCTCTCTCTTCCCACCTCCAATGTCCAGGTGGTACCCCTTGTTGGCTGAACACCCAGGAGCCAGAGGGCGAGGGGGCCTGGGTAACATCGTTCCTGGACAGCTTCCTGGGAACCTGCATAAGATAAAGAAAAATGGAAAATAAATCTGGGAGCAAACATATTAACCAACACACTTTTCGACTGTTGACATATTTCCCATCCTTTGGAAGAGTTCTCTTCCTCCTTGGCTGTACATTAACATCAGCCGAAGAGCTTTAAAAATCCTGTCACCTACGTCCCCATCCCAGAGATTTTGATTTCATGGATCTGGGGTACAGCCTGGGCATCAGGGTATTTAAAGTCTTCCCAGGTGTTTCTAATGGACAGCCAGGGGGGAGCTGTAGAGCAAGATTTCTCAATCTCAGCACCACTGACATTTGGGGCCAGATAATTCTTTGTTGTGGAGGCAGTCCTTTGCATTGGGGGATGTTTAGCAACATCCCTGGCCTCTGCTGACTGGATACCAGAGGCAGCACCCAGTTTAACAACTAAAACTGTTTGCAGACACTGCCAAATGTCCCCCTGGGGGACAGTGTTAACTTCCCCTACCCCTATTTGAAAACTACCGCTTTAAAACAGAGGTTCTCAGAATGGTCCCGGGACTGGCAGCAGCAGTACAGCAGGTAGAAATGGGAGGAAGAACTTGTCATAAATGCAAATTATCAGGACCCACCCTAGATTTACTGAATAAAAACTCCAGAGGAGGGATCAACCATCCCTCCAGATGATTCTGGCGCATGCTCAAGTTAGAACCACTGCTTTAGAGCCTGAACTGATTCCAATTATTCAGAAAGAACTTTCTCACCTGTGTCAGCTTATACCTATAAGCTTATACTTTCCTTTGAACTTCCAGTGTGCTATTTTCTATGTTTCTCATGTTAACACTTAATCATATGTTTGTTTCTTAATCAGTAACCTCGTCACTGGGTTATTTTTGGCAGGTCTTTTCTCCTTCACAAGATTGTACAATAAAATATCTGTCCATCTACCCCACAGAGATATGTATGACCTGGAACAATTTACTTAGGCCAAGTCTCAGTTTCTTCATCTGAAAAATAGAGATTATAGTAATTGCTAAATCTCACTGCCTAGCCATCTACTTCTTTAATGTCTGTCTTTGCGACTAAAATAGAAGCTCATCTCTGAGAGCAAAGACTGTGCTTTTCGTGCCCACTCTTGTTCACCCAGGACCCATCACAGGGCCTGACACTTAGTAGGAACTTGGTGAATATTTTCTGAATGATCAAGGGATGAGAACAGTTCATCCTGGAGAAGAAAGGGCTATTTAAGAAAAAAAGAAAAAAAAAAAGATCGTACACTCCTCAAGTACAAGGAACATCCAGCAGACTTGAGAGGCTAGTCCTGCTGGGGAGGGAGTGGAGGTCAGCTAGGGAACTGACCCCAGGTAATTTATCTTAAGTTCACTCATTTTCCCTGTAGGTATTTAGAAATGTATTGGTGCAATGCCTCTCAAACTGCCTTGTGCAAGTGAATCTCCTGAGGATCTTATTAAACTACCTGACTCAGTAGGTTTGGGAAAAGGCCCAAGATTCTGCATTTCCAACAAGCCCCTAAAGCAGGTTGATACTGGTGACCCACACAGCAGACCCTGTTTGGCAAGGTGCTAAATTGCTTCTCAGTTACTTGCACCTAGTGGTCTGACAGTCCTAGAGCCAGACTCCAGAACAGTGGCATGGGGCTAGCAGTTAAATCTTCTTGAAAATGGCAAAGAGAGCTTTTTGAAGGACCCCAAAGGATCCTTACTTCATCAACTGGTTTCACTGTCAGTCAGTGGCTGTCTTAAGATAGTGAAACTCTCATGTCTTTTCCTGGCATTAAATGACCTTTGTTCTTTTTGTCTTCTGGTATCTTGGTGTCACTACTGTGCCCTTGTGACAACTGTGAATATCTATATCTTGCATTCTTTTGCTCTCAACTCCAACTCAGTGTTATCCATTTGATTAATGCTTAACTGAATAGGAGAATAAACGAATGAGTGAATGAATGAAGTCTTGTGACCTTTTGGTTTCTATGCCTCTGGATAAACCCAAGTTGTGGGCACTTAGATAAATCTGAAGTGCTCTCCTATACCTAGCCAAAGAAGGCAAATCTGCAACCTCCCAAGCAAACTTTGAACCCCTCTAAATCAGCGAGTTAACTCTGGGACTTACTTCTAATTTGCAAGACCCTCATGACATTCCCAGGGTTACAAAGACAGAACCAGGACTCCCTAACACATAGAAATTTGAAAACAATCTCTATCATTGAAATACTGACAGGTTTTATGACTAGACCATCCCTCACAACTTTTTTAAGAATTGAAGAACTAGTTTCTGTCTCTTTCTTGGATATTTCATTGCCAAAGTTAAAAACCCTAACATTCAGAAAGTCTTTTTGATTTTTTTACCTCCATCTTTTTTTCTTTTCCTGCAAAGTCAGTTTCTACTTATTTTGGCCATAGTGGAGATACAGACAATCTAATCTGCACATTAGCACTTCATGCACTTGAAACCTTACTATATTAGGACAATCTGAAATCTTATCTGGCCAAAGTAAATAGTCCTTACTAAAAACCATTTTTTTCTTCTGCTTTTCTGTGTTGGCAAGTCTATCAAAATAATGAATAAGGGGAAAAAAAACTGTACCACTAGAGATAATTAAATAAAGGACAATAAGCAGCTTTGGGTTTATAACTAGCAAGGGTATGTGTCAGGCTGTCCGGTCAAATGTTGCTGGGAAAATATTATCTGGGAAGACTTTATGGGAAAAAGACAACTTCCAAAGAAGGCTCAAGTTCATAATGGAAAAGTTAAATATGAGCTTTTTAACAGTTGGCAAAAATACTCCAACACAACACAATACTATTTCGAGCTTCTCATGAATTACGTCATGTCACAAGGATGATGAAAGACATGCTTGCTTACAGCTTTTATCGACAGTCCCATGATCTATTTCCATATGCCAAAGACTCACCACAATTTTGTCTCACAGACAACCATGGTGCCATAGGGACAGAGTCTAACGCAGGCTCCTATCTTCAGACAGATCTGCAAAATGAACCAAAGCTCACAAATGTTTTCTAAGGATTGGAGAACTGGTTCTTGTACCTTCCTTAGGTCTTCCACTGCTCCTGCTACATGGAGAAAGCTCTTTTTGTATTTTTCACCTAAAGCTCTTTTTGTGTTGTTAAAGTCAGTTTCTACATACTTTGGCCTTAGTAGAGGTACAGAAAATTTGATCTGTGCATTAGCACTTTATGCATTGCTATATTAGGACACTGAAATTTTATTTGGGTAAAATAAGTCGTCCTAATTCCATTTACTTCTCCTCTAATACCCTATTACCCAAGCCTTGAATTATCTTTATTACATCCTTTCAGGCCTCTTTAACCTTTCCATGTCCTTCTAAGTTGTGCTTCTAAAATTTAAGTACAATTGTTTATTAAGGTCCCAGAAGGAGATGGCTTATATTCTTAAGACTCTCATATATTGCCCTTTTACTTATGCAACTCAGAGTCAGTGTGACTTTTTTCTTAAGAAAAAGCCTTGTTTAAAAAAGTGGACATTTACCTTCCAATTATAAATGGCAGACTGAGCACAGACATCTACTTCCCCTTTCCTCCAAAGATCCCTTTGAAATGACAGTACAAGGTTTTTGTTTTGTTTTGTTTTGTTTTTTAATAAAAGCAGAACAATGCTGGGAACCATCTGTCAGTCAAAAATGTTGAAGAATTCCTAGAATACTGAAAACATATGTGATCAGAATAGACAGAGAAAGAGCAGAGGAAACCACAGCCCGGGATACCAGAAGTAAGCAAGGGACATCCTCAGGAATCCCAGAAATCACCAAGTTCAAAATCACTAAATTCAAAGGGCAGCGTGGGCCAGTTGCCAGGTTATTCCTTTAAAGAGCATCCCTATCCCACTCCCACCGTCAAGTGGCTGGCAATGAAAACCTTTGTCCTTAAGCTAAAGCCAGAATATTGTACTCCCGAATAAGCATGTGATTTGTGCCCAGAGCTTTGTAGTGAGGGTTTGGGGAGCTGGGAAAGAAGCACAAGAGACGTTGAGCATCTCCGGAATATACAACAGATATGAAGAGGCTGTGCTCCTGGGTCATCACCATCTTCACTCTGGGACCTAGGCTGATGGTTCCTCTACGTGAACACTGTCATTTGCCATGGCCAGGGGTCAGGGGGAGGGCGAGTTCCAGAGCTTCTCAAAATAAATGCTCTGGCTTGGGACTGACACACATCTCTCCACTCACAACTCAGTGGCCAGAATTAGTCACATGATCCCATTCAAATTCAAGGAGGCCAAGAAGGGCAACCTTACCACAGGACAAACACCGGAAATACTCGGTGGGTGGGACCCGTGACTACTCTGTGACCTACAAAGGAGTGAGAGACAAACAACCGGATTTCCACCATCAGCACTGTGTGCTAGATGACAATGAAGCAATGCCTTCTAAATTATAAGAAAAAAAGGAATAATTGTCTAGCATTCTATTCCCACAACCAAACTCTTAATGCAATGTGAGGACATGTAGGAACTTAGAAAATATATTACTCATTCACTCTTGCTGAAAACCTTCTTTGTACTCTTGAAACTACGTGTACCATGTACATAAAAGTAGATCAGTTGCTTAAACTATAGCGTTCAGCAAAATATTTGAGAAAGCGTTCTGTGATATGGAAGAACTGTCAGGGCTCAAATATTGGACAACTCTCTCCCTCTCTCCTGAGGCATTGTTTTGGACAAAAACAAATAAATTGCGAAGGGTTCTTGGACCCAATTCTAACCTGTGTGTGTGGAGGCTTCCCCACAGCAGCAAACAATTCTCTGAGGCCAGCAGCGGGTGTCCAAGAATTCAGCTCAATTCTAATACTATCTACCTGGAGACAGAATCAGATTCCACAGGTAAAGGGTTCAGTCCCACAAGACTTCCCTCTGCTTCAGGTGCCAGTCACAAGCTCAGGTTCACCAACGAACTACAGACTGGAGGTGCCAATGACCCCCTCCAACTCAGGATACCAACCGCAAGTCCAGGTTACCGGTACGTCTGGCTGACTGACTGTAAATCAGAGTTCCCATGACCCCCTCCTCAGGTCTGATTAATTTGCTAGAATGGCTCACAGAACTCAGGGAAACCCGTTTACTCAGTAGATTACCAACTTATTATAAAAGGATATTAAAGGATATGAATCAACAGCCAGATGAAGAGATGCATAGGGTAAGGTCCTAAAGAAAGGAGCTTCTGTCTTTGTGGGGTGCAGGGCCTGGATGGTAGCACATGGAAGCTCTGTGACAAAGTGCCAAAGAGCTGTCCTTTGGGTTTTTATGAAGGCTTTAGTACATAGTCATGATTGACTAAATCATGACCAATGGCAATTGATTCAACCTCAAGTCCTCTCCCCTCCCAGGAAATCAGGGGGTGGAACGGAAAGTTCCAACCTTCTAATCACTTGGTTGGTTCTCCTGGCAACCAGCCCCCACCCTGGGGTGGGATAAAATTCCAAGGGTTTTGGGAGCTGTGAGTCAGGAACTGTGGGTGAAGACCAAATATATATGAGAAGTGTTTTGGTCATCTGAATGACCAAATATATATATTTCTTATAAATCACAGTATCGCACAAATAAAAGCCTTGCCTTATTCAGGATCAGATGACACTAGAGAATACATTCTAGTAGTACAAAACATTAATATTAATATGGACAGTAGAAAAAAATGGAAATCAAGAAACAGAGAAAAAAGTTAAGAAAGCTACAAAAATTATAAAAGGGTATATATGTTTATATATGTACATATATATATTTATGTTATGCATATATTCTATTTATATGTTTATGTATATATTATGCTTATATGTGTATGTATATATTAAAAATTATATATGATTATGTGCATCACCATAACATATGTTATATATTGATTTTCAATTTTTCTAGTCATTCTATGCACAAGCACAAAATATGTTATTCTGATTATAGAAAAGAATATGAATGGTGGAACAATGGAGGATGTAGAGATAAGGGTGAGAAAAGTCGAAGGCAGGGTAAGTATGATAAAACTTTGTGTAGTGCTTGGCAATTCGCGGAGCATTTTCATTAACGTCTCATTGGAACCCCTTCATGGGGTTCCCCCCAAATGAAGGATCCGAGAATCTTTTTCATAAAGTGGCAACCTATCAACTAAAAATAATACATAAGACTTTAATTCTATCCATGCTTCTCCTACCTAGCTATGAGGCAACCTGATCCATGTCACTGCAATAATTTTAAAACGCTATCTTAGGGCAGTGAATTTTGGGACATTTTTGGGCCAAGGACCCTTCTGAAAATCTGATGAGAGTTATGGATATTTTCTCCAAAAAACATGTATATAATTTTGCGAGCCACTTCAAGAGGTTTATCAAGCCCCTAAAACCTGTCCTGGAGCTCTGGAACCACAGACCCAGTGTCAGAACCCCAGCAGAAGAGTGGTCTTACTTCCACTGTTTTAGGACCTGGTGAAGCTGACACTTGCAGCCTGAGCACCAGAATGGGCACGTGGATGGCAGTCCATGCTTCAGTCCATGTGGACTCTGCTTTTGCTCCTAAAGTTTATAGGGGTTCTCCAGGGCCTCGCCATGTGAGTGAAGGAGGGAATGCAAAGGACAAAGGGCCACCTGATAGGTACATAGCAGAGTGGGGTTCTGCAAGGATAAGGTGCCCTCTGATCCAGACGCCACTATGCAATGGAGTTGCTGACTTTGCATAGCACGTGGCAGTCACGAAGCACTTTCAGGAATGTCATCTCATTGGAACCCCTCAATGGGAGTTTAAATGTTATGTCAACCCAAGTGGGATGGCCAAGGAATAGCAGCCCTGCTTCATAAGATGAGCCAGGGAAGCCTTGCAAAGATTAAGTTTCTTGCCCAGGGTCATCCAAGGAGTTAGCGTCAGAATTGGGTCTGACCCTAATCACATAATTTTTCCATTCTGCCCCCTCAGGTTAGACTTTTGTGTGGATAAAATGTGGACTATGATTTTGCACTTTTGGAAAAGCCTCTTTTCTCTAATAGAACATAAAATGTTTCTATTCACAAGCAGAGGGAAAGCTCAAATGCAAATTAAATGTATTGTCACCTGGAAATAATTGCTCTCAGTCACTCAAGGGCAGGGCTGGGGGTAGGCTGGAGACTACCCTGTGTGGTGGTCTGCAGGGAGCTTGTGTGGGGCACTGGATGCCCGAGGAGGAGCTGGGAGAGGAAACAGATTCCCTGCACACAGTTGGCCCCTATTTCCCAACGAGGTCTAGGGCTGGACCTGAGAAGAATTCAAGAACAGTAGGAAGTTGGCAAGAGAAGACCACGTAAAAATAGCTCATTGGGGCTTCCCTGGTGGCACAGTGGTTAAGAATCCGCCTGCCAACGCAGGGGACACGGGTTCGATCCCTGGTTCGGGAAGATCCCACATGCCTCAGAGCAACTAAGCCCGTGTGCCACAACTGCTGAGCCTGTGCTCTAGAGCCCACGAGCCACAACTACTGAGCCCACGTGCCACAGCTACTGAAGCCTGCACGCCTAAAGCCCGTGCTCTGCAACAAGAGAAGCCACGACAGGGCTTCCCTGGTGGCACAGTGGTTGAGAGTCCGCCTGCCGATGCAGGGGACACGGGTTCGTGCCCTGGTCCGGGAGGATCCCACATGCCGCTGAGCGGCTGGACCCGTGAGCCATGGCCGCTGAGCCTGGGCTTCCGGAGCCTGTGCTCCACAATGGGAGAGGCCACAGCAGCGAGAGGCCCGCGTACCGCAAAAAAAAAAAAAAAAAAAAAAGAGAAGCCACGACAATGAGAAGCCCGCGCACCGCAATGAAGAGTAGCCCCTGCTCGCCGCAACTAGAGAAAGCCCGCGCAGCAAAAAAGACCCAACGCAGCCAAAAATAAATAAAATAAATAAATTAAAAAAAAAAAAAAAAGCTCATTGTGTAGAGGCCTAGCCACTCAGGAGCTGGGTCCTCGTCAGTGTCCTATCCCCTAGCCTGGCCTCAGGGGCTGGTGTGAAGTACACACTCATGATTGTTTGTGCTGAGTTAGCGTGGGGGGCCGCAAAAGGCATATTTCACCACAGGGCATCAAGATTCGTAACTACCTATGAGAATGATTATTTAGATGGTCAAGAGCACCTTTTTTACAAGTGATGCTGTCCATTGGTATAGCAGTGCTTTAGAGGGAAGTCTTCAGGATACGGAAACTGGAGGGGACAGAGAGCTGGAAACAACAGTGCAGGAAGTGGGAGGATCCCGCGTTACCAGGCACTGGACCCAAGGACCTAAGAGACACCTTTCGTCTGTAATTCCCTGATGGTTAAATGACAAACTGCTTTTAATGAGGGCAACTCAATGGTTCATTTCCATAATAGGAAAAACAACAACAACAACAGCAACCAACCATCAACTAGGACCTTGGATCCTCTCAGCCGAGAGAAGACACTATTGCATGAGGCTGTTAAGAGACTGAAGGTCCCCTGCTACAGCAGAGAGAGAAAGGCTAATCTAATCCTGTGCTAGGGACCCATCTCTCGATTTCTTATTGCATAAAGACAGCCATGGTGATGGACAATTTGTGGTGTGACCACTGTGTTTCCCTAGGATGATGCTGGAAGGAGTACAGAGGAGAGACTGGTGTGGAAATCCTTGCTCCAGGGTGTGACATGCCTCTGTTTCTCACAGAAGAGTTGAGAAATGTCAGGAACATTCTCCAACCCAGGGTTTGTTGAACCCTTAGTCATTTACTTACACTGTCACAATTTTTGTCCTGTGCAAGTAACAGCTTTATTTGTATTTCTTTGATATTTTTCTATAAATACATCTGCATTTTTTAACCTAATACTAGAGCTTAACACCAAGTGTTCAGTATATAAGCAATTATTTTTCTGGAAACAACAAAATAGCTTCAGTTTTGTGCTGTATTTTGTGGCCTGAAAGTGCATTTTTTTATTATGATATTCCTTTGAATACTTAGGTTCTTGGGGAATGACATCACTCTGAACAGAAACTGGGGAAAAGCTTTGTACAAAATTTTTTAATGTGGTTAAAAGTTGGGGAAAAAACAGATTCTTCTAATCAATGATAGTTTTGGAAGAAAGTGGTATACCCGAAACCTCTCCTCTCCCCCAACCCTAGCTGTGCAAGCTGGGAAGGAGGTGACTTTCATTCAGAAATTGAAATGCAGTAAGAATGATGTGAATTTGCTCAAAATAATAACAAGGAAAGGAACACATTTCTTAAAGGCAAAATCACAGAAGTTAATTTGTATGTCCCTGAAGGGAAACTTGGCCAAAGTGAAATGTTGTTGTTATTCAAGATTCTTGGTGACGATTAGGTGTCTCTACTTCATTCCCAGCAAGGTGAGTCACAGGAAGTGGAATTTACAGGTTTCTAATCCAAATGATCTTCTCCATCTGAAAGGATTTCCCTAAAGAATAAGAGAGAATTTGGCCCTCCCAGGGAATGGGTTGAGTTTAGTTTATTCAAATCTGCAAACATTTATTGCTTACTTACCAAGTTTAGAGCCTGTGCTTTGTAAACTCGGTGAGCACAAAGATAGAAAGACAGAAATCCTACACTGGATGAGCTGTAATCGAGTGAAGGCAATACATAAGTAAACAGATAATTGCAATACAGTGTGGCAAGTAACCCAAGGCACTAAGAGCTGACATTTGCTGAATAATCATGATATGATGCACGTTAATCCTCACAAAACCCCACTTTACATATGGAGAAACTGAGGCAAAAAATAGTCAAGTCACTTTCA
Source organism: Tursiops truncatus (assembly GCF_011762595.2). Taxonomy (NCBI): domain Eukaryota; kingdom Metazoa; phylum Chordata; class Mammalia; order Artiodactyla; family Delphinidae; genus Tursiops; species Tursiops truncatus. The sequence continues at coordinate 35,609,118 of NC_047040.1, forward strand.
AGGTCTTTTGTGAGTGGCAGAGCCAGAAATCAAACCCAGACTGGCTGGCTTCAAGTCTTGGGCATCACCGGTCTGGGATTCTTCAGAGAAAGGGATTTGAAGGGTGAAGAGGACTTCACTGGGCATATGGGGTGTAGGGGGCAGGAAGTTGAAACGTGACACTCTCATCAGAAACAGCATGTCTGAAACATCTGTGAAAAGTCTACTTACATGACGCCGGCGTGCTCCTAAGTGAGTGATGAGGCTGAGTCCCCACACTTTAGGTGATTACTTTTCTTTATTCCTTTATTAAGCATCTGCTGTGTGCCAAGCACTATATTCAACACCAAGAATATAACCAGGAAGAGGACACCATCCCTCTCCTAGCACAGGAGGGTCATTATACTTGATTTGAAAATCCATTGAGTTTTGGGTAAATTGTTTGGGATGGCATAAACTCTTAAACTTTTAAAAGTAAATTAGAACTGGGAAATCTGTCAAATTTGGGGTTTCTGTTCTACACCTCAGTAAAACCAACCAAACAAGCAACAACAACCAAGATCCCTCATCTTTTCCCCCGGTGGCAAAACACTTTTATTTTCCATAAATGCTTTAATCAGTTTGGAGTATCGGTTTAAACGTTTAGAGTGTACTGGAGAGCTTTAAGCATCAAACAGACTTTTAAAGTGGCTTTTCCTGTTAACATAATGTTTCTTGTAACCAGTCAGCTGGGCCAAAACTCACTGTACAAAAGTAATGCTGCCAGGTGGGGTTGTATTTTGGCAGGAACGCATCAACCTTCTGCATGGCACTGCATTTTTAGTCTGAGTTCAGTCCACATTTTTAGTGTCTTCGTCTACAACTTCCAGAATATCACTTTGCCATCTTGTAAATCGGTTTGCATTATTCGTAATAATACTTACCCTTTATTCTAATTACCACAAGTCATGGGAAGGTTCAACTGTTTCATTAGTTGACTGAGAACAACAAAGTCTAAAATTTCATTGAAATCAGATGTAATGTTTGTGTTCCAAGGTCAGCTGGAAACTAATAGGAATAATTTAAGCCATAATATCCCAACTGAGGCTGAGCTACGCTAATCACTCTGCAGATCACACTGGAGTGATTCTGCAGGAAAAAAAAAAAAAAAAATCACATCCTATTTCTCCCTCATTAAGTGTACCGAAGCCCAACTTTCTAAAAGGAAAGAATTAATCTGTAGCAGGGTGGTCACAGTCTTGCCTCAGGAACTACTCACCGGGGACCCTTAGCCGCCAGGAGCCACAACCAAGTGGGTGTTAGGAGACTGGAGAGCTCGTTCCCCTTTCTCCTCCCCACCCCCCTTTTTTCCTTTTCAGTTCTCTTTTCCCTCTCCCATAACCCAAGTGTGGAGTCAGGCGATTCTAAGAATGTCTAGAACCTTCCAGAAAGTTCTCTAACCCCCCCCCAAAAAAAGCTGTAAGTGGAAAGAGGCTTGGGAGTGGGGAAGGAAAGTGTAGCAGGGGGAGCTTTACCCTCAAGACTTCCTCTTCTGGCAAAACAGCTGACTGAAAAACTTCTTCTGGCCTTTTATCTAAAAATTACCAATTCTTTACTTTTCATCGTTATTTTAAATTAATTACGAAGTGCATCTAACAAGATAAGGGACTCACCGTCCTCACCATGAATGAAGGAGCCTCTTCCTCATTCAGGATTCTGCCTGGTAGCTCCCAGCTATGTCTCTTCTCTTTCACAAATAAAATCAAGCTGAGAAGACAGTGTTTCTACAAGCTGCAGCCCTAAAAGAAGAAAGTCTGTTCAAGGCAGTATGTATACTGCATACATATAGTCATCATCTAGCCGGTGGTTATGGAGTTTTACCAGAGATGGATGTGAAAATAATTTTATAGGTTATTGGAAAATCTGAATCTGTTAGCCCCACAAAGTAAATGCAAGCTTATAGGACTGGAAATTCCTGGGAGAATATATTGCTGACCCCGCCAAACACACCCCGTTCTTTCCCTTTGCTTTGAAGGAGGGAGGGTGGTGGGGAGGTTGGGGGCAGGGGGAACAAGAGGTTAAAGCATTATCTCTTTTCTTTGGGGATACGTGAAGGTCCTACACAGACCTCTGAGTAATAACTGGGGGGAGGGGCAGGGGCAGGGGACACACTGTTGACACAGAGGGTGCCGACCAAGGATCAGAGAATTGCCTCTGGGTGTAAGAAACTTAGAAGCCACAGTGCTGTGGTTCTTTAACCCTTGCCCTGCTATTCCAGGTAGATTCAGGCGTTCGCCAAGATCTCTCTCCCTCCGTTTTCTGTACTTTCTACTTCCCTCGTGATCATTTACACTTTGCAAAATGCTTTCATATATTAGGCCTAAACACAGGAAACTGTTTTGCCCTACAAATGGGTGTTTCATCCAATACAACCTAATATATTGTCCCATTTTATTGCTTTTCTGGGGACGGAGCCCATGTGTTGTGATGAGCCTCAGCCCCGAGGTCACATAACAAAGGAGGTGTCCCCACCTAGAACTTGAACCTGGCTGTCTGACTGCAAATCCAGCGCTCTTACACCCTGCCTCCTGCTCCGTGGGCTGACCTTGGAAGAGAAGTGCGAGAAGGAAAGAAGGTGCTGCAGGTTCGGGTTCTTTTTCACCACTAGTGATAAACTGTGGGTTTGAGCAACCTCCATAGGTCCTGGAAATCTGTCTTCTACATGATATCAAATATATGGAAATGCACCCACATCCCATATTACATAATTTTTATACATTTTACAAAATTGATGCTCATATTCTTGTGTTTAAATCTATTTGACTGTGGATAACATACTTAATTTATAATTGACTACGATTTCTTTTCTTTCTTTTTTTTTTTGTCCGCACTTCGCTGCATGAAGGATCTTAGTTCCCAGACCAGGATCAAACCTGCACCCCCTGCAGTTGGGGAAGCTCAGAGTCTTAACCACTGGACTGCCAGGGAAGTCCCACAGTTGACTATGATTTCTTGATCACTTGCAAAATGACAAAATCTAGCCCACAGATTGCTTTCAAGTGTAATAGAAATTTCACGAATTTTCAATTTAACACTAAATGAATTTGACACAGTATTACATTTTGGAGTCATTTAATTTAGTGTTTATTGACTTCAGTTTGCCCCTTTTGCGTTTTTGAATGTTTTTTTTTCCTTTTTTGAAATTTCAGCTTTTAAACTGTTTTTTAAGTCCTTGGAAATCTCATAAGCCAGGTATTATGCCTTTAATATTCAATGTATGAAACAGCCTGGCAATAACCGCTGGCCCCAGAGAGAGCGGATGTCCATTCATTACCCATTTCGTGTGCACCCTAAGTGGAGGAAGATATGCTCTTCCCCATCAAACCTAAAGCCAATGTTTTAAAAAGTCCTTGTCACTAAAAATCCTCCCTGATCATACTCACAAATATGCTATCGTAGGGTCTGCTGATGCTACACCAATTCAAAGCCAGTAAAACCTGGAACGTTTGAGTCTCATGATTAAAGACATTTTGAGGTATCTCAGGGTAACCAGAAAGCACGTTTCTTTCAGTCCTTCTTGTCTGAGCTTCATCTGCAGCCCTAGTGAGTAGCATATATGGAACAAAATGAGATTGTTCATGGTGAGGATTCTCCACGGCTCACATCTATTTTAATTGAATGGGCTCTGAAGGTGTGATGATCCAGCAATAGTTTCTGGATATTGATTTTCTTTTTTAAAAACAAAAATTTCTGCTTTCAACTATTTTTACAGGCTTGGATGTCTTCTGGTGAAAGTTACGTCTGCCAATCAGTGTTTTTGCTGATGTCTCAATATAGAAGCCAAATGAAACATTTAATCAATGTACTAGTTTACAAGTGCTCTTTTCAGGAACATTATCTCACTCAAAAAATCAGGGGAAAATTCTTTAACTTCATGGGCAACATTTTATTCTGCACCTAATATTATGGGCTTTTACCCTTCTCTGTATCACTACTTCTAACATCTTAATAGCAGAGATAGTTTTCTTTTCTATTAGGGGAAAAGATTTTCTCAAACATTTATCATGGTGCCGAGAGACTTTTCAACGACTCTGAGTGCCACACTTCATTAAGAAAACAAGTCTCAGTATTTCTGTCCTATAAAGAAGAATGATGGTGACACTTTCTTTGTCATGATTCACTCACTGACTCATTCATGATCACTCATTTATTCATTTAGCAAATGTTTATTGAACATCTATACTGTGTTACGTACTAGCAAGAGCCAGTATTAAAGGAGGAAAATATCCTCACTTAGAATTAATATTTTATCATTAATATCTCAAAACACATACAAACAGACAATATCCAAAGTGGGTGGTGTAAAACTGCCAGTACCACCAATGTTTGTTTCCAGGAGTTTAAATTCAATAAATGCTATTTATGTGCAAAACCTTACATTGGGTACCATGTATGAACATTTCTTCTTTCGTTTCTTCAACAGAAATGTCCTGGGCCTCTACCATTTACCAATACTTTGCCGGTCACTGAAGTTACAGGAGTGAATAAGAAGCAGTTTCTCCTCTCAAAGTGTTTCCCGTTTATTGCGGGGGTGACACACATACAGAACTGTGTGTCAGGTGCCCCGATGGAGCCGGCATTCAAGACAGAGGGGGAACACACACGGAGAAATCTTCTCAGATGTGCTTTGTAACCGTTGAGCCTTTTCTTTTCCTTTCTTTTTTTTTTTTTTACATCTTTATTGGAGTATAATTGCTTTACAATGGTGTGTTAGTTTCTGCTTTACAACAAAACGAATCAGTTATATATATACGTATGTCCCCATATCTCTTCCCTCTTGCATCTCCCTCCCTCCCACCCTCCCTATCCCACCCATCCAGGCGGTCACAAAGCACCAATCTGATCTCCCTGTGCTATGCGGCTGCTTCCCACTAGCTATCTATTTTACATTTGGTAGTGTATATGTGTCCATGCCACTCTCTCACTTTGCCACAGTTTACCCTTCCCCCTCCGCGTGTCCTCAAGTCCATTCTCTAGTAGATCTGCATCTTTATTCCCATCTTGCCCCTAGGTTCTTCATGACCCTTTTTTTTTTTTTTTTTAGATTCCATATATATGTGTTAGCATACGGTATTTGTCTCTCTCTTTCTGACTGACTTCACTCTGTATGACAGACTTTCTTTGTGAGCATCTCTGGACATTTTGTCATCCAGAACCACCAAGATGAATATGCAGGTTGTGTGCTGTTCAACCATAAGGGGCATAATTCATATCACAGATATTGCAGGTGAGTATATTTGAAATAAAAATTTTCTAAAAATATTAATAAAATGTTGAGCAAAATCCGTATAGTTCAACAATTTTCTGACAGAGGGAAATGAAGTATCTTGAGCAAGGATGCTTCTAGTCTGCACAGAGATGCCATAGGAAGTAGGGGCTGTGAAGCAGTAGACATTCCCGAGAAGCCAAGGTGGTGAAGGGCATTCCAGGCAGAAGGACCGATCATGTAAGGCAGGGACCAGCATGGCTCACTGGAGGGATTGTCGCTAGTTCTGTAAGATTGAATGGGAGGGAGCCTGGCTGAAGTGGTGGGAAGGAGCCTGAAGAAGTAAGCACCAGCTTGATCACATTCTCTACACCTATCCTTCTACCTAGGCCTGTTGCTAACTTTCAGCATCATACTTTAATGTAACACAGCTTTGCCTTCTCCTGCATGTAAACCATATACTGGTCCTTCACAGTTTAACTTACCTATTATTTTAAGCAGGGAGGTTATGACTTTATTCTAATTTCTTGAGGCATATGTAGAAGTCAGTGAGAGATTTATCAATACCATTTAACTCAGTAAAGGAAACCTTTTTCCAGTTATGTATCCTTAGTGCTTTTTCCCACCTTAGGACAATCTTTCTCAAGCCACGGATCTTGTGTCTGGTGGGAATCCCCAAAAGAATCTCCAGGATCCTACAGATCTGACAGCCATTCTTAATGCAAATCTCGTCACCATACAGCTTTTTCCACTCACGCTGGTCAGTATTATCTCTGTCCCAGTCCCTCAGTCCATCCTTGCTTGACTAGGCTCTCTTTCCCCCTCTCTTACTAACATTGTCATCTTTTATATCTATCGCATGACTATAGGTAAAGCTTAGCTCAGGTGAAAATGCCACTATTCCTAAAATGAGCAGAACAGTGAGATCTAATATCTTCAGTAAAAGCTTTTTGTTAGGAGCCCGCTGGTGGGCACCTTGACCAGCATGCATTCCTTTTTTGCCTTCTCCCACAGGTAAGCCAGCTGATAAAGATTTTAATTGACAGCTCTGATTGTAAGCAACAGTAAAGAACCTTGCCTAGGTTAAGAAAAAGAGGAATTTGTGGGAAAGATATGGAGGAGCTAAAGAAGCAAAGGTAAGACTGAACATTCATATGGAGAACAGTTCAGGACTCAGGGCAGCCCTGGGGTTCTGGGCAGCAGGAACTAACGGACAGTCTTGGCAAGGCACTGCCACTAGCAGTGAGCACTCCCCTGTCCTTGCTATGCTGGGCTGAGGAGTCAAAACTCGGGAGAGCGTGTCTGATTGGTCCACTTTGAGTCAGGCACTTACTCGTTGGCTTGGGGAGAGGGGACGTCTTAATTGCCAAAACATTAAGATGGCACTTAATGCAGCCAGGTGACTTCCCGCAAAGGAAAAAAAGAGGGGTGAATGCTAATGATCGGAGAAGACGATTGTCCACTACAATGTGTTTTCTCTCTTTTCCAAACTATGAAAATCCTACCTTCCTTTTTTTGGATGTTGGTAGAGGAGTTTTAAAGTTTTAAGAGCCTCCTGGTATTTTAGGAGCTAAAAATGGTGAGAAACATATATAGTGGGAAAGATAAGTGTAACGGGCTGCTCTTTCCTCATTTCAGATTGCCTCAGTCAGATATTCTTTTCTGATTCCATTTTCTAACTATCCACCGTGTGCACTTGAAAATGGGAAAAATAGAAGAAAAATCTTTGGGGAGAGAAGGGATTTCTTTTTAAGGAAATTTTTTTTTTTTTTTTTGAAACTTGACTTAGAATAAATGGGGTTTCTTCAATTTGCTATATGCAAAGTAACAGAGATCTTAGTGTATCCCCGAGATGGATTAGACAGATGTAGTGCTTAACTATTAACATTTGTGAGGTTCATTCCCCGCAGTGAGATTTGTGAGCGGCTTCCATGAGATGCTATACAAAATCAGTTTAGTGCTTTCCTCATTTGTCACTGTGCCGTGAAACTGGTAAAATATAGAGGAAACAGAAAATTGGGCACATCTGTGAATTTGGTTGTGTCCTGATTATAGCAATGCAATTCCACACATGTGCATGTTTTCACAGCAGAACAGGCTTCTATTTGACTCCAAACTCCATCAATACTCAGCTGATGCTTTATAGCTCCCTTGGGTTAAGCATGCCCTCCCTTTACAGAGCCAAAACAGTAACTTAGCTATAAGATCCACTGGCACCATTTCGGTACCTATTTTCTTAAATTATGGCAAATGGGAATTTGGGGCATATATAAGTCAAACCCATCTACATATTTCTCCTATAATAATGCTTGGCATATTTATACTACCTTTTCGCAGACAGCCCCAAACACTTACTAAACATTTATTCATTCTTACATTAAAAAGAGTTTGGTAGCTCTTGTTAACTCCCATTTTACAGAAAAGTGAAAGTGGAAGTCTTGGAGCCCAGGAATGAATACATAATCGTAAGTATTAATCATCTCTTTCTCCCTGCTAAAAACCAAGTGAGAAGTGCTTGGAGCTGAAATAATGTCAGTAGTGACATTAATATTTTCTGCTGTCGCCTGTATTGGAAGTCCTCACACTTGCGTGTGCAGACTGCCTATCTCCAGCCCCAGAGATTTCGACCCTGAAAGTCTGGGGTGGGGCTCAGGCAACAGCATGTTTGACAAGCACCCTGCCACAGGTGATTCAGAGGACCAACCATCTAGAAACAGTGGTCTAGATGAAGTAATCAAATTACAAGCTCATTAATAGAGAAGCAATATCAGAGCTCTGGACCAACTGCAAATCCCATTCTCAAGCAGGTCTCCCCTTCTTCCCCAACCACCTCCGACCTCATAAGATTATTCCATTTTTCAAAGGTATTTCTTGAAAGCAGCTGCTATTATCACTAGAGGAGTCCCCAGAAGGATATATCATCCCGAAAGAAAGAATGATAATGTAAAAGTGAAAGTGATCATTTATACAGTCAGTCAAAGGAACATGGCCTCAATTTGTCCTGCCAGGACTTGGAGGGTCTGGAACCATCTTGGTCATTCAGAAGAAGCAGAAACCGTTTCCAGAAGCAGACTCCACATCTTTAAGGATTTTTCTAACATCCATTACACTGCTTCTCACGTGGCAGATGAGCCTCCTCAAACATGTGTGACCTGTCCCCACAGTTCCACTAAGGACTTTCATGACCCTGGTAATAATGTCAACTAACTTTTGCTGTTTACTGTGTGCCAATAACTTGGTACTCAGTATGGCATTTGATCTTCATTTTACGTAATGAGGATCCTCGTTTTACATGGTGCCCATTTCACAGGTGTGGAAATTGAGCTAGATTAAACAACTAGCCACATAGGCTAATAAGGCTCCTAAGTGATTAAGCCTCGATTTGAAACAAGTTTTGTTTGTCTCTGAGTCCCTGAACATAACCACTATCGTGCTGCCTCTCTTGGAAGAAGGATGGTGAGTTACAAATGCAAACTTATTCCCCTAGAAAAATCTTTGGGGTAAGAAAATAGGCTATGATAGACTTAAACCATGCTTTCAGATAGAGGGCAGTGGGATTCTCACTTCTCAGAATTCCAACTATAGAAGGGGGTTGCAGTACCTTACATACCATGTATTATTCTCCAGGTAATTATACTGAGTAGAATACTTTTTTTTTTTTTTTGCGTTGCGCGGGCCTCTCACTGTTGTGGCCTCTCCCGTTGCGGAGCACAGGCTCCGGACGCGCAGGCCCAGCGGCCATGGCTCACGTGCCCAGCCGCTCCGCGGCATGTGGGATCTTCCCAGACCGGGGCACGAACCCGTGTTCCCTGCATCAGCAGGCAAACTCTCAACCACTGCGCCACCAGGGAAGCCCTAGAATACCTTTTTACTAATTGTATATATAATCAAATATTGTACAAATCGAAAAGCTTGGAAGTGCCCGCCGACTCCCTCCACCCCAGACCAAATGGAATCCTATGTACTAAACCATAGTTATAATTTTCCCCCTGGTTTCACTTGGATTTCCTTTAATAATGTTTGATTGTAATTAAAAATCAGTGTATATGTGGAATAGATGAAGAAACCAAAATTATTCTCTTTGTCTTGTAGAAAAGTGACAGTTATAAAAATGCTCAATATAATCAATTCACTTTTTCCCCCATTGAACTAGCATTTTATCAACCACAAATATGCTTCTCCACATAAGACAGTCACTGCAGTTCTGTGGTAAATGCAGCAGGACTGAAGTCATTGCCAAAGAAGCATCAAAGCTTTCAGAGCAGCTATTGATGTGCTCAGTTCATAACTCAAAGAAAGAGCAAAGAGAAAGAAGCCAATGGCACGAATGGCTTTGGGCTATGCTTTCAAAATAGGTTTAATATAAAGGCTAAAGCAGCAGTAAGATATTCATATATAGAACAGATATCTGCCACTTAGTGACCTGAGTGGAATAAGGTTTCAGAACCTCTCAATGTTCAGGCACTGCTGATCCTAGTAACAATAGGATTGAAAAAAATAATAGATCCTAATAGCTAATTCTGTCCTAACGGCATCTAAATGGGAAGTCCAGACATTTTAGTGATCTATTATCTTTTAATCCTATTGTTAAGAGGATTAATAGTGCTGCAACATTGATAGGTTCTGGAATCTCACTTCATCTTTCAGGCCAAAGTGACTGACCACCATCCAGAGACTCATCCAGGACAGACAGGAGAACTCTGGTCTGTTCTTGGGTAAACTTACTTATTGGTCTGGTAAATCACAGCCCTAGGTTTGGGGGACATTAGTAGCAGTGATATTATTTGAGAAATTCTACTCTCCCCACAGCTCCTTGGAAATCTCTGATTTCACTGGTCTGCAGTCACTCTGTCCTCTTTTTCTACCTGGCCTGATGTGGCCACATTACGGTTATGTTAGAAACGTGGTTGGGATGAATGCCTGCCACCTTGTTCACAGCCTTTCATGACAGCCATCTCTGTAACGGATAAGAATCACCTCTTTATTTCGGAAGACAGTATGCTATGAGGGGAACAGTGTAGTGCTGGGAGACGTGTAAAATCTAGTCTAAGTGCTGCCATTTATTAGCTCTGTGGCATTGAGCAAGTTATTTAATCTTTCTGAGTCTCATTTTTCTCATCAGAAAGTTGAGATGAAACTCAACTTTGTAGGGTCACCATAAGGTATAGAGATACTAGAGTGAGGTAAATAAAAGGTGGCTGGTGTCATTGTTGGGATGACAACGGTAAAGGAGAACAGTTAGCGATAAAGAGTCTAGTCCTCACTTTTTGAAGAATAGGATTCACGTCTGGTGATTTTCAAAAGAAGATGGGAGGAGGGAAGCAAGGCTACTTGTTTTCCATGGTTGAGGGAAGATCACTGATAGGAAGCAGCCAACAGTATTCTCTAGAGGCAGTGAGACAGCACCAAGCCGGAGAGAGAAGACTCAAGGTGATAGAACTCTCCAGATAGACACTGGTAGAGTGAGATGGGTTCCCCCTGGGATTCACCAAAGATGACCTCAACTCCTCCAAGACTCTGAAAGTCCTTCTGGAATCTACTCAAAAGAGGATACTGGGCATAGCAGTGGGCAACTGTAAATGAGAACTGTAGTATCTGAGGGTAAGAAGATTCGGAAGTCAGTGGCAGTCTTTATGTATGGATCTTTCAGATCCCAAATTCCTCTTCTTAGAAGTAGAGTAGATATTCTTCAGTATTCGTCTTGTTGGAACTAGGGCAGATATTCTCCAGGGTCTGCAGTTTGTCATTGGAACACCCTTTTCCCTGAGGTCTTAGGCATCAAGGCTAGAAACCAACCTACATCTGAATGGAGGGCTCCTGTATCCCACCTATTGTCCAAAATGCATTGCAGAAGATCCCTCATCCTCTTTCCAGTCCACGATTCTCCTCCCTGTTTGAATGAAATTTTGCAATGCATTTTCTCTAACTACTCTGGCAGTCAGGGTTTCAAGTACAAAAAATTGATTGTACATTTGAAAAAAATCTGGCTGTTTGGGTGAAAACAGGAAGTGATAATTTTGTAGATAATGTATTTTTACATTCTCTCATTTAAAAATATGAATTTTGTTTCATCATTTACGGAAAACTTTGCACTTTTGAGCGCAAATTATACAACTAAAAGAACTGGTGATGATGGACAAAACTCACATACCTGAATATTTTCTTATAACCTTAAAACCTTTCCTCAACTGGTAAGAGCATCTTCATCAAATAAATGCATGAAAATTACAACTTTCTAAAAGAAGTCCAACCACATATGGAAAATAATAAAAATCTGGAGGAAGATGATTTTTATGACACCGTGGCCTGTTGCTATGGAAAATATGATAAGGCAAGCTGAACAATATTATGCTAATAGAAAAATGAGGTAGAATAGGGGTGGGAATTGGAAAAAGAGAAGTCCTATATTACTGCACAAATACCTTCCATAATCAGAAATTGTAGCAGAGAAAAAAAAAGTATGATATGGAAGAGAAAGGTAAATAGATTTCTGTCTGATCGGCTTGAAAATTATCCTCATCACCAAAAGGGCGTCTTGAAACTTGAAATATAAAGATGATTACTTTTTACTTGAGTGTACATTTTTTATACAACACTTTGAACTCCTCAGTCTCCACCATCTGTAGAACTCAATTTCCGTTTTGTAAAAAAATTGCTGACATCTGTTTAAACCCTAATATCTCCACAACCATGTAGAATGTTAACTCAAGCTTGGTGTCATGTTAAATCATTTTAACTTTAAAATAATATTAAACTTATGGTTCTGTTTCAACTTTGCCATGATACTAGTATTTAACCCTTCACATATTCTAAACTGCTCACCAAAGAAAAAATCTTGAATGGAAAAAATGAAGTCAAATGTGAACCCCTCATTTTTACAGGATACTGGAGAGATTTGTCTAAAATCTACCAAGAATTTGTAGTCTTGGAATAAGATGACAGACCGTTGGAAGGCCAATGACTTGACTGAAACATGGAACAGTCTGACTTAAAGAGATCTTGTCCTACTGACCATGGCAGTTGATCCTGTGCTTGGGCCAACCCGTGTCAAAATTGTGAAGTAGTGAAAATAACCTGGATTTATAAAGTGTTGACAAATTTAAAGCCCTTCTACATTCATGATCTTATTAAAATTTCAGAACTGCACTGGTACATATAGTGGCAAGTTACGTCCCAGGTTTCTCTCCCCACCCTCACCTGCAGGACTGAGGTTTTTATTCTGCCAGCTATTAGGACTATTGCCTGCCAGTGGCTCACAGTAAGTCATGCCCCAGGAATTGCCCTTTGTTGAAGGGAGCTGCCTCACACAAGTCTACGTTTCCACTCCAAGGACTGCCCATATCCAAAAACAACATGGTCAATAAAGGAGCAACAAAGGCCCCTCTCCCTCACCTCAGTTCAAAGAACTCTGAAAGGCCATTCCAGACCAGAGATCGCCCAGGGTATCAGCTGGGGCCTCTGTTGCAACTTCATTGCAGTTCAATTTTTCCCTCTGCTCGATCCTATTCTCTCTCTCCCCCGTACATATTGTTCCCAAAAATACATCCAGTGGAATCCCTGCATGCGAATCTCCATCACAGAGTCTGCTTCCTTGGGAACTCAACTTAAGACCTTGGTGCCAGTCCCAGAAAGTCATCTCTAAAATGGGATTTATCAACTAGGTCATCTGCCAACTGGCAGGTGCAACATCTCAGAGATTCAGGAGAAGAAGTAATTATAAAGACAGTGGAATTAGGTTGCTCTTGCGGAGTGTACTCAATACAATGGAGAAAGATAATGAAAAGGTTAGGGTGATTAATCACCAATTTAAGGCAAACTGTAAGTTCAGAGGGCTTTCTCAGAAGCATATGGAAGAACAATCATCTCCTGCAGCCAGAGAGCAGAAAATGCTGAGGATCAGTCCCCAGACTTTAATTACAAGGGTAGCTGAGCACCAGAGAACTTTGAATTGTCAGCCCTACAGCAAGTCAGCTATGCCACGGTCAGAGCCCTGGCTGGGAAGGGATGGACCCTGTGACCTGGGATGGGAATAGCTGGGTGTGTGCACTAAAGAACCTTTATCCCCTGGAACCTTGGCACAATGCAAAAAAAAAAAAAAAAAAAAAAAAAGCCCACTCTTTCCTACTAAAGCACTCCCTCTTGTTTGAACATGGTGCAGAGTCCTCTGCCTTGTAAGAAAACCCTTAGGTTTTACTCCCAACTCCACTCTTGTCTGCTAACCAATAATTAGGAGCACACCATAACATAACCTGACCAAGGCCATGCTGGACCTGCTAAGGGTGGAAAGAGACTAGGCACTGAAGGGGCTGTAGGACACAGGCAACATGGACCAACATTGGTCATTCTCATCTCTGTAATTCCAGGCTTTGGGGATCCAGAGACCCTGGTTCCCAGAAGGGAAATTCCTCCAATGGGATTTACAGCAAGAGTTCCTTTAACCTCTAAGTTACAGCTGCTACCTGGCCACTTTAGGCTACATATGTCAAAGGCAAAGAAGGAAGTCACTGTCTGACAGGTATAATTTAATCATCAGTAGAAATGGAGAAGCTGCTACACAATAGGGAAGAATTCATATGGGACCCAGGTGATCCATTGAGTCATCTCATCTCTTGATACTCAGTTCCCCAATTTTGACTATAAATGGTCACATGCAACAGCCATAGCCAGAGAAGGGCATCGGGTCCAGGAGCTCAGATCCACTCAGGAAGGAGTGTCTGGGTCACTTTATCATGTAAGCCACTTAGACCGGCAGAGATGCTAGGGGTGAAGAGAATCTAGAACACGTAGTAGGATAGGGAGATGAGACAATTGTCAGTTGCAGCCTCAGGACCAGTTGCAGTGGCGAGGTGGTTGTATTTCATCCAGTAACCCTCCCACTGTCAATTTTCCCAGGAAGAGAGACAAACCAGAATCACGGAGGAGCTGTTTCCAGGTGGTGTGTACTTACATACGAAGTAAGTGTGAAGTAAGTGCATCCGAGTGGCTTGGGGGTGCATGTAGTGGGTGCTGTGCACTGCCGAACCCCTCCCCTTCAGGAGGCCTCTTATTCTCCCAGCTGCTTACATTAGTGCTGGGGATGGCTTCAGCTGAGTCCTCCCAGGCTTGCTCTCACATGAAGGGAGCTGCGGCCTCTTCCAGGGCTGTGCCCCTCCATGGGAGGGGACCGGTCTGTATCCAGTGACTGGTTAGTGTCAGGGTATAGACATCTGCCCCTTAGTCTCAGTGCAGGACAGTTTTGAAGAGCTCTGCTCATCAGGAGATCCCTGCAGGGTCACCTGAGTCTGCTGTTGAAACTTCATCACACTTTACCTTCTCCCACTGCCCGGTCCTGCCTCCTTCCTGCTCTTGTTCCTGAGGGCTGTCCCCACGGAACATAAATCTCAGAGTCCGTCTCCTTGGGGATTCATCTCTACCAGCAGCATTTTTGGTTTCAGCACAGGACACGGGAAAATTGACGTTTGTGAAGACCTGGAAAGCTTGGAAGCAGGCAAAATAGGAGTCTTTCTATTCTATCTACCAATGCAGCTGGCTGCACCACGTCACTCATAACGGCTGCTGTGCGTGCACAGGGACCAGGGTTCAAGACACAACTTCTAATATGTTATAAGTGCAAAACAGGTTTTATTACAGAAACCTAGATTTTAAATAATAGGATGAGGTATAAAAATGTGTTTTCACTGTTGTTCCAAATTCTCTAAGCATTTGAGAATATACATGTTTCTAAAACACGCAAAAAGGGTAGTGAGTGTAACAACTCATTTTAATACCCGTTTTTTTTTAACATTTCTTTTTACATTTTTATTGGAGTATAATTGCTTTACAATGGTGTGTTACTTACTGCTTTACAACAAAGTGAATGAATTATACATATGTATATATATCCCCATATCTCTTCCGTCTTGCATCTCCCTCCCTCCCACCCTCCCTATCCCATCCTTCTAGCTGGTCACAAAGCACCAAGCTGATCTCCCTGTGCTATGCGACTGCTTCCCACTAGGTATCTATTTTACATTTGGTAGTGTTTCTATGTCCATGCCACTCTCTCACTTTGTCCCAACTTACCCTTCCCCCTCCCCGTGTCCTAAAGTCCACTCTCTAGTAGGTCTGTGTCTTTATTCGTGTCTTGCCCCTAGGTTCTTCATGATAATTTTTTTTTTTTAGATTCCATATATATGTGTTAGCATACGGTATTTGTTTTTCTCTTTCTGACTTACTTCACTCTGTATGACAGACTCTAGGTCCATCCACCTCACTACAAATAACTCAATTTTGTTTCTTTACATGGCTGAGTAATATTCCATTGTATATATGTGCCACATCTTCTTTATCCATTCATCTGTTGATGGACACTTAGGTTGCTTCCATGTCCTGGCTATTGTAAATAGAACTGCAGTGAACATTTTGGTACATGACTCTTTTTGAATTATGGTTTTCTCAGGGTATATGCCCAGTAGTGGGATTGCTGGGTCGTATGGTAGTTCTATTTTTAGTTTTTTAAGGAACCTCCATACTGTTCTCCATAGTGGCTGTATCAGTTTACATTCCCACCAACAGTGCAAGAGGGTTCTCTTTTCTCCACACCCTCTCCAGCATTTATTGTTTCTAGATTTTGTGATGATGATGGCCATTCTGACCAGTGTGAGATGATATCTCATTGTAGATTTGATTTGCATTTCTCTAATGGCTACTGATTTTGAGCATTCCTTCATGTGTTTGTTGACAATCTGTATATATTCTTTGGAGAAATGTCTATTTAGGTCTTCTGCCCATTTTTGGATTGGGTTGTTTGTTTTTTTGTTATTGAGCTGCATGAGCTGCTTGTAAATTTTGGAGATGAATCCTCTGTCAATTGCTTCATTTGCAAATATTTTCTCGCATTCTGAGGGTTGTCTTTTGGTCTTATTTATGGTTTCCTTTGCTGTGCAAAAGCTGTTAAGTTTCCTTAGGTCCCATTTGTTTATTTTTGTTTTTATTTCCATTTCTCTAGGAGGTGGGTCAAAAAGGATCTTGCTGTGATTTATGTCATAGAGTGTTCTGCCTATGTTTTCCTCTAAGAGTTTGATAGTTTCTGGCCTTACATTTAGGTCTTTAATCAATTTTGAGTTTATTTTTGTGTCTGGTGTTAGGGAGTGTTCTAATTTCATACTTTTACATGTATCTGTCCAGTTTTCCCAGCACTACTTATTGAAGAGGCTGTCTTTTCTCCACTGTATATTCTTGCCTCCTTTATCAAAGATAAGGTGACCATATGTGCATGGGTTTATCTCTGGGCTTTCTATCCTGTTCTATTGATCTATATTTCTGTTTTCATGCCAGTACTATATTGTCTTGATTACTGTAGCTTTGTAGTATAGTCTGAAGTCAAGGAGCCTGATTCCTCCAGCTCCATTTTTCTTTCTCAAGATTGCTTTGGCTATTCGGGGTCTTTTGTGTTTCCATACAAATTGTGAAATATTTTGTTCTAGTTCTGTGAAAAATGTCAGTGGTAGTTTGATAGGGATTGCATTGAATCTGTAGATTGCTTTGGGTAGTATAGTCATTTTCACAATGTTGATTCTTCTAATCCAAGAACATGGTATATCTCTCCATCTGTTTATATCATCTTTAATTTCTTTCATCAGTGTCTTATAGTTTTCTGCATACAGGTCTTTTGTCTCCTTAGACTGGTTTATTCTTAGATATTTTATTCTTTTTGTTGCAATGGTAAATGGGAGTGTTTTCTTAATTTCACTTTCAGATTTTTCATCATTAGTGTATAAGAATGCCAGAGATTTCTGTGCATTAATTTTGTATCCCGCTACTTTACAAAATTCACTGATTAGCTCTAGTAGTTTTCTGGTAGCATCTTTTGGATCCTCTATGTATAGTATCATGTCATCTGCAAACAGTGACAGCTTTACTTCTTTTCTGATTTGGATTCCTTTTATATCTTTTTCTTCTCTGATTGCTGTAGCTAAAACTTCCAAAACTATGTTGAATAAGAGTGGTGAGAGTGGGCAACCTTGTCTTCTTCCTGATCTTAGTGGAAATGGTTTCAATTTTTCACCATTGAGGACGGTGTTGGCTGTGCGTTTGTCATATATGGCCTTTATAATGTTGAGGAAAGTTCCCTCTATGCCTACTTTCTGCAGGGTTATCATAAATGGGTGTTGAATTTTGTCAAAAGCTTTCTCTGCATCTATTGAGATGATCATATTGTTTTTGTCCTTCAATTTGTTAATATGGTGTATCACGTTGATTGATTTGCGTATATTGAAGAATCCTTGCATTCCTGGAATAAACCCCACTTGATCATGGTGTATGATCCTTTTAATGTGCTGTTGGATTCTGTTTGCTAGTATTTTGTTGAGGATTTTTGCATCTATGTTCATCAGTGATATTGGCCTTTAGTTTTCTTTCTTTGTGACATCTTTGTCTGGTTTTGGTATCAGAGTGATGGTGGCCTCATAGAATGAGTTTGGGAGTGTTCCTCCCTCTGCTATATTTTGGAAGACTTTGGGAAGGATACATGTTAGCTCTTCTCTAAATGTTTGATAGAATTCGCCTGTGAAGCCATCTGTTCCTGGGCTTTTGTTTGTTGGAAGATTTTTCATCACAGTTTCAATTTCAGTGCTTGTGATTGGTCTGTTCATATTTTCTATTTCTTCCTGGTTCTAACACGGTAGGCTGTGCATTTCTAAGTATTTGTCCATTTCTTCCAGGTTGTCCATTTTATTGGCATATTGTTGCTTGTAGTAATCTCTCATGATCCTTTGTATTTCTGCAGTGCCAGTTGTTACTTCTCCTTTTTCATTTCTAATTCTGTTGATTTGAGTCTTCTCCCTTTTTTTCTTGATGAGTCTGACTAATGGTTTATCAATTTTGTTTATCTTCTCAAAGAACCAGCTTTTAGTTTTATTGATATTTGCTCTTGTTTCCTTCATTTATTTCTGATCTGAATTTTCTGATTTCTTTCTTTCTTTTAACTTTGGGGTTTTTTTTGTTCTTCTTTCTCTAATTGCTTTAGGTGTAAGGTTCGGTTGTTTATTTGAGATGTTTCTTGTTTCTTGAGGTAGGATTGTATTGCTATAAACTTCCCTCTTAGAACTGCTTTTGCTGCATCTCATAGGTTTTGGGTCATCATGTTTTCATTTTCATTTGTTTCTAGGTACTTTTTTATTTCCTCTTTGATTTCTTCAGTGATTTTGGTTATTAAGTAGTGTATTGTTTAGCCTCCATGTGTTTGTGTTTTTTACAGATTTTTTCCTGTAATTGATATCTAGTCTCATAACGTTGTGGTCAGAAAAGATACTTCATATGATTTCAATTTTCTTAAATTTACGAAGGCATGGTTTGTGACCCAAGACATGATGTATCCTGGAGAATGTTCCATGAGCACTTGAGAAGAAAGTGTATTCTGTTGTTTTTGGATGGAATGTCCTATAAATATCAATTAAGTCCATCTTGTTTAATGTATCATTTAAAGCTTCTGTTTCCTTATTTATTTTCATTTTGTATGATCTATCCATTGGTGAAAGTGGGGTGTTAAAGTCCCCTCCTATGGTTGTGTTACTGTCGATTTCACCTTTTATGGCTGTTAATATTTGCCTTATGTATTGAGGTGCTCCTATGTTGGGTGCATAAACATTTACAATTGTTATATCTTCTTCTTGGTTTGATCCCTTGATCATTATGTAGTGACCTTCTTTGTCTCTCGTATAGTCTTTGTTTTAAAGTCTGTTTTGTCTGATAGGAGAACTGCTAGTCCAGATTTCTTTTGATGTCCATTTGTATGGAATATCTTTTTCTATCCCCTCACTTTCAGTCTGTATGTGTCCCTAGGTCTGAAGTGGGTCTCTTGTAGACAGCATATATACGGGTCTTGTTTTTGTATCCATTCAGCCAGTCTATGTCTTTTGGTTGGAGCATTTAATCCATTTACATTTAAGGTAATTATCGATATGTATGTTCCCATTACCGTTTTCTTAATTGTTTTGGGTTTGTTATTGTAGGTCTTTTCCTTCTCTTGTGTTTCCTGCCTAGATAAATTCCTTTAGCATTTGTTGTAGAGCTGGTTTGGTGGTAGAGCTGCCCCGCCCTCCCCGGCGGGTGAGCAGACAAGCCTCTTGAGCTGGTGAGTGCTGTTCAGCCTGATCCTCTGGGAATCTCTCCGTTTTGCCCTGAACTCTCATAGCTTTTGCTTGTCTGTAAAGGTTTTAATTTCTCCTTCGAATCTGAATGAGATCCTTGCTGGGCAGAGTAATCTTGGTTGTAGGTTTTTCCCCTTCATCACTTTAAATATGTCCTACCACTCCCTTCTGGCTTGCAGAGTTTCTGCTGAAAGATCAGCTGTTAACCTTATTGTTATTCCCTTGTATATTATTTGTTGTTTTTCCCTTGCTGCTTTTAATTTTTTTTCCTTGTATTAATTTTTTGATAGTTTGATTAATATATGTCTTGGCATGTTTCTCATTGGATTTATCCTGTATGGGACTCTCTGCACTTCCTGGACTTAATTGACTATTTCCTTACCCATATTAGGGAAGTTTTCAACTCTTATCTCTTCAAATATTTTCTCAGTCCCTTTCTTTTTCTTTTCTTCTTCTGGGACCCCTATAATTTGAATGTTGGTGTGTTTAATGTTGTCCCAGGTGTCTCTGAGATTTCCTCAGTTCTTTTCATTTTTTTTTCTTTATTCTGCTCTGCAGTACTTATTTCCAGTACTTTATCTTCCAGGTCACTTATCTGTTCTTCTGCCTCATTTATTTTGCTATTGATCCCATCTAGAGAATTTTAAATTTCACTTATTGTGTTGTTCATCACTGTTTGTTTTCTCTTTAGTTCTTCTAGGTCCTTGGTAAATGTTTTTTGTATTTTATCCATTCTATTTCCAAGATTTTGGATCATCTTTACTATCATTATTCTGAATTCTTTTTCAGGTAGACTGCCTATTTCCTCTTCATTTGTTAGGTCTGGTGGTTTTTTGTTTTTGTGTGGTTTTTTTTTTTTTTTTGCAGTATACGGGTCTCTCACTGTTGCGGCCTCTCCCATTGCAGAGCAGAGGCTCCAGACGTGCAGGCTCAGCGGCCATGGCTCACAGGCCTAGCCGGTCTGCGGCATGTGGGATCTTCCCAGACCGGAGCACGAACCCGTGTCCCCTGCATCGGCAGGCGGACTCTCAATCACTGCGCCACCAGGGAAACGCTGGTCTGGTGGGTTTTTACCTTGCTCCTTCATGTGCTGTGTGTTTCTCTGTCTTCTCATTTTGCTTAATTTACTGTGTTTGGGGTCTCCTTTCGCAGGCTGTAGTTTCGTAGTTCCTGTTGTTTTGGTGTCTGCCCCCAGTGGCTAAGGTTGGTTTGGTGGATTGTGTAGGCTTCCTGGTGGAGGGGACTAGTGCCTGTGTTCTGGTGGATGAGGCTGGATCTTGTCTTTCTGGTGGGCAGGTCCACGTGTGGTGATGTGTTTTGGAGTGTCTGTGGCCTTATGACTTTAGGCAGTCTCTGTGCTAATGGATGGGGTTGTGTTCCTGTCTTGCTAGTTGTTTGGCATAGGGTGTCCAGCACTGTAGCTTACTGGTCATTGAGTGGAGCTGGGTCTTGATGTTGAGATGGAGATCTCTGGGAGATTTTTGCTGTTTGATATTACATTGGAGCTGGGAGATCGCTTGTGGACCAATGTCCTGAACTTGGCTCTCCCACCTTAGAGGCACATCCCTGATGCCTGGCTGGAGCACCAAGAGCCTGTCATCCACATGGCTCAGAATAAAAGGGAGAAAAAAAAGAAAGAAGAAGATAAAATCAAATCAAATAAAAAGTTATTAAAATAAAAAATAATTATTAAAAATATTTTAAGTAATTAAAAAAAAGAAAGAAAGAAGAGAGCAACCAAACCAAAAAACAAATCCACCGATGATAACAAGTGCTAAAAACTATACTAAAAAAGAGAAAAACATGGACAGACAGAATCTTAGGACAAATGGTAAAAGCAAAGCTATACAGACAAAATCAAAATCACACACAGAAGCATACACATACACACTCACAAAAAGAGAAAAAGGGAAAAAAAAAAAATATCATTGCTCCCAATGTCCACCTCCTCAATTTGGGATGATTCGTTGTCTCTTCAGGTATTCCAGAGATGCAGGGTACATCAAGTTGGTTGTGGAGATTTAATCCGCTGCTCCTGAGGCTGCTGTGAGAGATTTCCCTTTCTCTTCTTTCACAGCTCCCGGGGCTCAGCTTTGGATTTGGCCCCGCCTTTGCGTGTAGGTCGCCTGAGAGCGTCTGTTCTTCGCTCAGACAGGACAGGGTTAAAGGAGCAGCTGATTCGTGGGCTCTGGCTCACTCAGGCCGGGGGGGAGGGAGGGGCACGGAGTGCAGGGCGAGCCTGCGGTGGCAGAGGCCGGCATGACGTTGCACCAGCCTGAGGCGCGCCGTGCGTTCTCGCGGGGAAGTTGTCCTTGGATCCTGGGACCCTGGCAGTGGCGGGCTGCACAGGCTCCCCGGAAGGGGGGTTGTGGATAGTGACCTGTGCTCGCACACAGGCTTCTTGGTGGCGGCGGGGTCTGTGCTTTTAGCCGCGGCTTGCGCCCATCTCTGGAGCTCCTTTAAGCAGAGCTCTTAATCCCCTCTCCTCGCGCACCAGGAAACAAAGAGGGAAGAAAAAGTCTCTTGCCTCTTCGGCAGCTCCAGACTTTTCCCCGGACTCCTTCCCGGCTAGCCGTGGCGCACTAGCCCTCTTCAGGCTGTGTTCACACCGCCAACCCCAGTCCTCTCCCTGGGATCCGACCGAAGCCCGAGCCTCAGCTCCCAGCCCCGCCCGCCCCGGCGGGTGAGCAGACAAGCCTCTCTAGCTGGTGAGTGCTGTTCGACCTGATCCTCTGGGAATCTCTCCGCTTTGCCCTCCGCACCCCTGTTGCTGCGCTCTTCTCTGTGGCTCTGAAGCTCCCCCACTCCACCACCCGCAGTCTCCTCCCGCTAAGGGACTTACTAGTGTGTGGAAACCTTTCCTCCTTCACAGCTCCCTCCCACTGGTGCAGGTCCTGTCCCTATTCTTTTGTCTCTGTTTTTTCTTTTCCCTACCCAGGTACGTGGGGTGATTCTTGCCTTTTGGGAAGTCTGAGGTCTTCTGCCAGCGTTCAGTAGGTGTTCTGTAGGAGTTGTTCCACATGTAGATGTATTTCTGATGTATTTGTGGGGAGGAAGGTGATCTCCGTGTCTTACTCTTCTGCCATCTTGAAGCTCCTCCCCCCAAGTTCTTGAATAAAAGGGGTTCTCTAATATTCTACCAAGATCAATGTTCACTATGATCCAGCTTTCTCTTTTTAAGGCGATTTTCACCCACTATACATTCTATATTTTTCTTTGCTCAATTTCATCCCACTTCTCTTTTTCATACCCAATTGGCTTTCCCACAAAACTTTGCTACCATTTTAGTGAATGATTAGAATATGCTCGTGTAAAGGTCTGAGCTAAAGAAATACTTACAAAGATTTTCTTGAACTTGAGTCAAAAATCTATGAAATATTAAGCTCACTTAATCATATAAGTATGTTGAAAAGATTAGAAGAGAATTTTTATTTAAAATGACAAACTAAGAGTTTGACCAGATATAGATACACACACACACACACACAAACACACACCACCTCCTAGGAGTTCTAGCACTTAAAAGGCAGAAAATGTGTTAATGCAATGCATCTTTAAGGGCAATACTGCAAAGTAATAAGACAAACAAGTCAGATTTTAAACTAAAAGTCTCTGAGGATCCCAGATCTGGAAAGTCTTTGGGGTCAGTGTGGTGGACATATCCACTCTCTTGTTGGTTGCAGACATACTCAGATGAGTGAAAACTGGAGATTACCTATAAGTGGAATAATTGGAGATTCCTATAGTGAATCTCCAATTCACTGTAAGTAGTGATTCCCTATAGTGATTAGTGCTTGGAAATTAACTTATTTTAGTGGGCATAGTGAGAAGAGGCTGAAGTGTGAGTGGGGAGGCGAAACACACTTTTTACCTCCCAAATTAGAACTCTATGATTGTCACATTGTCTTAATTATTGAAGTGACCCTGTGGGGTGGTAAGAGCTGCTCTTCAGTGGACCTGCAGTGAGGCCTCAGATCCACCTGCTCGTTTCCTGTGGTGTAGGTAGGAGGGAGTCCTTTGGGCTATGGCTCCACCTCACCCTCCAAGAATGGAGCAAATCCTGGAACTTACAGTTAGCTCTGGTGTAGCATGAACCCATACTTATTGGGCCCTCAGCTACGTCAGGAAAAATGCTTTTTTCATCTTAGATATGACTTCCTCAAGTGCCTTAGTTAGTTAGGGATGCTCTAACAAAGTACCAGAGATTGGGTGACTTAAACAACAGAAACATATTTTCTCACAGTTTTGGAGGCTAGAAGTTTGAGATCAATGTATCAGCAGGCTTGATGTCTTTTGAGGTCTCTCTCCTTGGCTTGCAGATGGCCGTCTTCTCCCTGTGTGTTCACATGGTCTTCCCTTCACATGTGTCTGTGTCCTAATCTCCTTTTCTTATAAGGACATCATATTGGATTAGGACCCACCCTAATGCTCTCATTTTTACTTAATTACCTCTGTGAAGACCCTGTCTCCAAATGCAGTCATATTCTGAGGTGCTGGAGGTTAGGACTTCAACACATAAATTCAACAGTTCAGCCCATAATGCACCTATTCTATGCTATTGCTCTTTTGGGGGGCTTTCAAGTCCCAAGAACTTCTTTGAGAAGTTCACAAATGAAAAGATCTGGGTCCAGCTCACCATGAGGGTCTAATTGTCACCTTATCATAGCTTTTCTTC
Source organism: Tursiops truncatus (assembly GCF_011762595.2). NCBI lineage: Eukaryota > Metazoa > Chordata > Mammalia > Artiodactyla > Delphinidae > Tursiops > Tursiops truncatus. Next base: position 35,633,146 of record NC_047040.1, read on the forward strand.
ACATTCTGATGGCTGTTTTGTAAACAGAAGCTGCTTTTTGCAACTCAAGTCTGTATCCTCGGTATAGGATGATAGATTTCAAAACTATTTTTACAAATAAGAGTTTACTCATTATTCAACAACTGTTATTGACTATACATCAAGGAATAAAATAGATGCATTCCTTCCCTTATGAAATTGTTTTATATTTTATTCTTTTATTGAAGTATAGTTGATTTACAATGCTGTGCCAATCTCTGCTGTGCAGCAAAGTGACTCAGTTCTATACATACAGACATTCTTTCTTTTAATACTCTTTTCCATTATGGTTTATCACAGGACATTATGGCTTATCACAGGAATGAATCTTATAGTCTAACAGGAGAGACAGATACTAAGGAAGTAAGACATAAATGAATAATTATAAACTGTGATAAATACCATCTAGGAAAATAGCAGCCTTGCCATAGCTTCTCTTCCCGTTGTGCTGGGCGTATTGTGAGAGAGAGTAACAGCATGGGGGACCGACTTTACCTAGGTCAGGAAAAGGCACTGAGATCTGAAGGATCCACAGGAAGTAGCCAAGTGATGAGTGGAAGGGAGAACACTGCAGACTGAGAAACGCCATGGAGAAAATCACTGAGGTCAGGAGGAGGGACAGAAGTATGGTAATCTGTGGCAGAAGTGCCGTGAGCAAGGGGCCAAGAGGCTCAGGATGAGGCTGGAGGTTCAGGCAGCAGCGTGGAAACCACAGGGGGGAGTGGACTTTCATGGTAAGTGCCTTGGAATCTTTAAGCATAGGGTGACATAGGCTGCCTGGTGTTTTAAGAAGATCATTCCAGGTACCATGCAGAAAATAGATTACAGGGCACAGATGTGAAAGTCTAGAGAACAATTAGAAAGATTGGGGGAGAATATAAGCAGAAGGTGATCATAACTCACACAGGCAGTAAGAATGGAAGGAGGTAGATGGATATGAGACATAGTTTGGAGAGAGGCAGGACAGGGGTGGGTAACTTTTGAGTAACTGTGAATGTGTAAGGTTAGGGTCCTGATAGAGAGGAGAGGACTCAGGAATGACACCTGGTGTGAGCAGCTCAGGGGGGCGGGGTACTCCAGGCTGTACAGGAGAAGACAACTCAGGAAACCAGTGGGTTCCAAAAGTGGAATTGTGACAATACAGACACAGATGATCCTGTCACAGGAAAGGGAGACACCTTGGAAACCAATTTGATTGAACAAAGAAGCCTTTGATGGCCTCAGATTTCAAAGAGAAGGATCAAAAAGATAAAAATAGAATATTTGACCTCTTGAACATGGTAATATGAGTCTTGGCATACATTGACAATATACGAACACTGTCAATATTGAACACAAATTCCCTCAGATTCCCTGTTCAGTTTCTGTGTGCCTTTGCTTCTACCAGGTGGTACCTGCAACTATCTTCAGAAGATTGCCCTTGAACTACTGGGCATGCATACACACACACACACACACACACACACACACACACACACACACACACACACACACATATTCCCAAGCAGAGAGCCAGAGGGACCTAGCAGTTTATACCCCCCACACACTCACCTTCTACCCCTCTCCCTGCCCTGTAGCCCCCTAACAAGTGTCTGACTGGCACAGGATTATGAAAGCCCAGTTCCCTTGCTTCAGCTGGGGACAAACACTGCAAGGTCAGGCTGAAGCTGGGCCTCTGCTTGAATTATATCCTTGCTTGGTTTCTTTCCCTTTGTTGTCTTTCTTCCTTCCCTCCCTCACTGGATTTGCCTGGGTTTACTTCATTAAGAAATCCCTTGCATATACATTCTTGTCTCAGGGTCTGATTCTGAGAAAGCCTGTCTTAAGACACTTCCCAATGACATATATACACAATAGAGTAGCAGGAATTAGAATAATAGATCCAGGAAAGCTAAAATCCTTCTGGAACTGAGACTTGCAAAAACAACAACAATAACAACAACAAAAAAAACCAAACAAAAGCCATTCAAGCTATGTTTGCAAAAGGAAAAGAAACAAGGAAAATCTAGGAAAGTTTATAATGTAAAAAAGTGATGTATAAGAAGCAGAACTCCTCAACTCCTGTATTGACATCATCTGGTCTATTAAGGAAAATAATCTCCTCAAACTAGAAAGAGTAGAGCAAGCTTGCTTAAGAAAATAGAGGAGGTGGTGTGTCCTGGCACAGAATTTATCATTTTTGGTGTGTCTTCAACACAAGGCCCAGGCAAGGCACAGCCCAGAACTTTAAGTAACATTTTGTGGTGTGATCTCATAAACACCTGTGGATTTTTAAGAAATCACGAAGAAAGAGGGGCAGAGATTGCTTAAAGAATGTAGCTGGCAAAACGTGTCCTTGATTTTCAGAAATGGGAAAAATGTAGAATGGTAAATTTGATTGTTAATTGCTTCCAAGTTTTAAGAGTGGGTAATCAAAGAGACAAATACTTAGAAAAGAATGGAGTGATTGCTCGGTGCTAACATAGTATAACTAAGAACCTTCATGATAAAGAACTTTTTTTTTTTTTTTTTTTTTTTTGCGGTGTGCGGGCCTCTCACTGTTGTGGCCTCTCCCGTTGCGGAGCACAGGCTCCGGACGCGCAGGCTCAGCGGCCATGGCTCTCGGGCCCAACCGCTCCGTGGCATGTGGGATCTTCCCGGACCGGGGAACGAACCCGCGTCCCCTGCATCGGCAGGCGGACTCTCAACCACTGCGCCACCAGGGAAGCCCAGAACTTTTCATTTTTTTATTGGGTTATTGGGTGAAATGTTCTCAATGTAGTGAACATCATCAGTAAGGTGTCTGATAAAGCCACACATGATTGCCTTGTGGAGAAGACAAGGAAATGTCCCTTTGTTGATTGTAAAGTACAGTTAGAGCTGGCATCGATTAATGGACTGAGGTCAACCCCAAGAGGAGGTTTTGGGGAATTTACTACTGAGAACTTCATTTTCTTCAGTGACCTAGACGGCTAGCACAATCTCCTAACCCTGGCCTTTCCCATTCCTGAATTTCCACCACAACTGCTTTCCCACTTCCAGTGGCCCAGCCCTTCCCTGTCACTACAATATATCAGCTTCTTCCTCCACTGGACCCAGTGATTGGGTGGCATTTACATGCACTGCAGCTCAGTCCTTTGCTCTCCTGTTACTTCCAACCTACCAATATCCCACCTTTGGAATAATTCAGCCCTCTCTTTTCTTCCCTTATGATCCCAGGGTACGGAAAAATATTGGAGAAAATTGCAAACCTATAGCTTCCAATTACAGCCATTTCTCCTTCGAGTAGTTTCTGCTTGTCTTAAGCTTTCTAACCTCTGCAAATAACACCATGTACTGAAACTGAACTCCTGAGAGTACCCTTGACCTCTTCCTCTTCCTTATTCTTTTTATTTACCAGTCTCATAATCTTACTGATTCCACCTCCTGAAAAGTCTCATTTCTGTCCCCTCCTGTTCTCTCCCATTGCCCCTGCAGTATTTCAACTCTTATTAACTCTTACCTGAAAATTTGCAATAACATCCTAACTGGCCTCTCTGGCTCCAGTAGTTTTTCCTTCAACCCATCATCCTAGCTGCTGTGTTCTCCCAACACATACATCTGATCAGGTTATTCCCCTGCTTGAAAATTTCCTAGGGCCCAGAGGGCCAAGTTCAATCTCCTTAGTGAGGTAAGTGATGGCCATCTCGCTGACTCCAACCTACCTCTCAACTTGACATCTCATTCTCCCCATCTCTTATCTCTCTAGACAGTGAATGCTTTGAGGACAAGCAATCTTATTTATTTTTGTATTCCTCTCATCTAGAATAATACCAGCTACATAGTGGATCTTTGTGTATTAGTGAACAACTGAAAGCACCAAAAAAAGATTTATCATATGAGTCAGGATTCAAACATGGAGAGAGCAGTTCCAGCATGACAACATAAAAACCAGAAAGATTTCAATATGCTAGACATGAAACTAACCAAATTAGTTTTAGTGGGGACCAATGGTTCAAAATCCAACTTTGCAAGAACAGAATGAGAGAGGCCTGCATTACTTTTAGTTAAGATGAAAAAGACCTAGGAGTTTAGTTGAATTCCAAATGAATAGTGGCCAGGGGAATGTTATGACTAGCAAATAT